>NC_137092.1:42618431-42973431 GCF_951640355.1 Cnephaeus nilssonii
GGCCATCCCAAGTCTGAGCACTGCCCCCCGCGCTTCTGCAGGAAGGTGCCACGGAGCCCAGACGCCAGCCTCCCGTGGGCCTCGCAGTGACCACTCGCCGGGCCTTCCCCGCCAGGCCCAGCCGCAGGTTTGACTGGACACTCACCTTCCGCAGGCCAGCAGCTCTGGGACTCACCAGAGTAGCCTCTGCCTTCAGCAGCTCACGGTGGATTCGCCTCCAGGCGGAGGCTTGTCTACATTGCAGATTCAATCATGGCTCCGCGGCTTAACATTCCCAAGGCCTCCTCCTGGCGGCATGCACATTGCTAACCAGGCAATTCCCAGAGGAACCCCTTTCTCCCCCCGCCCCCCCACATCCAGCCTGGTTCAGGAAGCTCCCACCTCCCCAAACACACGCCGCTCTCCAGCGCCCCGGATAGGCGGGAAGGTGCCCTCTGTGTCTGTACCACGGGCCCCGGGCACCCCCCTTCATCCCCTCTCCTCTCCACATCTCACAGGCCAGCTCAGAGGTCCCCGTGACTCCTCCGGCTGCAGGCTGAGGCCCACGCCGCATGCGCTCTCTCACGGGTCCCGGTTCATCACGTGATGATTCTATGTTGACTTCTCTGTCCAGCTGGAGGGGCCCCTCGAAAACGTTAACCATCGTTTCATCTCTGCACCCTTCGTGCTGGAGTGCCTGGACGAGTGGTACCCCAAAACCCTGGTGATCAGTGAATGAACAAGCTCTCAGGCTCCCTTTCTGAGGGGCAAGCCCAGGCCAGACCTGGTGGGGGGGCAGGCTGCCAGGCTGCTCTACCCGTTGGGGTAGCTGTTGATGTGCCCTTCTCTCCTTGAGGTATTTCTGTCACCACCCCAGTGCCTCACCCATAACACCCAGAGGCGCCGTCCCTCTGCCCTCGGCTCCTGTGATTTGGGCCTCACCAGGGCCTCGGAGGCCAGGCTCTGCCCCTGCTTCCTGGTTCGTGAGCTTGTGTTTTCAGCGCCCGGGCAGGCGCCTTGCCTACGGCGAGGAACGCGGTACTCTTTGTCTAGACACGTGGTCGGCAAACTGCGGCTCGCGAGCCACATGCAGCTCTTTGGCCCCTTGAGTGTGGCTCTTCCACAAAATACCACGGCCTGGGCGAGTCTATTTTGAAGAAGTGGCGTTAGAAGAAGTTTAAGTTTAAAAAATTTGGCTCAAAAGAAATTTCAATCGTTGTCCTGTTGATATTTGGCTCTGTGGACTAATGCGTTTGCCGACCACGGGGCTAGATGGTTGCCTCTTCTCCCCAGATAGGAACTGGGGTAGCTGAGTCCCAGCGGTGGAGCATGGTTAACACCTTGAGAGGCGGTTGCTTGGGCCAGTAGATCATCTTGCCTGCTGTGGGTTGATGGGTTCGAGCTTCCGTTTCAGAGGCTGGCTCTGCCTGATCTGCCCCATTCCAGAGGGATGAGACGTGCTTGGTTATGAGACATGCTTTTCCTAAAGTAGCTGCCCGGCCTCCCTCCTGGGTCTGTACCCAGAGCAGGTTGGTCCTGGGGATGGGTTCTACAGTCCATCCCGGCCAGGATGCAGCTCAGCTGGCTGAAGGCTCAGCACCTGGGGAATTTCCCAGCGTGCTTTGCAAAAGCTGCCCATCTTGGCTCAGCTCACTAGCCTTCCTGGGAAGGGGCTGAGCCGCTTGTGTTGGTTTATTTTAAACACAGTGTCTCCTCACCTCCTGAGGCCTATCGTGTGGTTTAATTGCTACCCGGTGCCTCGCTGCCAGCAGGGTGTGCGGCCCGGCACACAAGGCCGGGGGCTCCGAGGACTGGCAAGCTGGCTTCCGATTCACATCGAGAGAGACCAGTGAAACCCGCCCGGACAAAGGGATAATCTCTGCGCCGCGCAGTGACGCCGCCGAGTCTACTCTGCACGTTATTCTGCCAACAGTTTACTGACGACGAGGAAACAGAAGCAGCGGTTGGTGCGGGAACGGCCATGGAAACCTGTAATCGCCTTTAAAATAGATTCAGACAGGAAGCCTGGCTGCTGTGAATGTGGCTTTACACTCTCTCCAAAGGAAACATTCCCCTCCTCAATTTGAGCCATTTCATTTGTCCCCCACGGGGCGGGGCCCGGCGGGAGGGGGCGGGGCAGAGGAGGGCGAGCTGCTGCTGGTGTTTTTTCTTTGTGTCACATGCTGACCCTCAACTTCTGTCCTTATGGGAACACCTCACCCCGCCCCGTCCCATCCACCAGTCCACCAGGAGCCACACAGGCCCAGCCGGTCGTCACCGCTCCCCATTCTGAGTGGGGTGGCCAGAGCCCACTCCATGGATCCCCGCACACGCAGTGTCTCCAACACGCTCTGCCCCTTCGCGTGCACAGAGAACCACGGGCATCCGGACAGGAAACAGCCCACGGCCGGGTCACCAGGGACGCGCCTCGGAGGAGCCGATGGGCCCGCCCCTTCCTTGCAGGTTGCAGGGAAAGGTAGGAGCCCCACCCACTAGGGAGGGAAGCACCTGCTCAGGTGCCCACAGAGACCTGCGAGTAGCGAGGCTGACTGGGAGCCAAGGGCCCTTGGCGACTTCGGACAATTGAGTGCGAGGTCTCTGTCGGTGAAGGGAGCTGACTGTGGTCAGGACTGACCAGGCTCTCCATTCACTAGTGGATAATCTTGGGAAATTTCTTTTCTGTCTCAGTTCTCTCGCCTGTGACTGGGGCTTAAACAGTGCCCACCTGAGGGCGTTGTCCTAAATGTCCTATTAGTTAATATACAAAACACCCAGAAGAAAGTGCAAGTTAATATTTGCTATTGCCAATGTTGTTTTTACCAGTACTGGTTAATAATGCGGATATTTTTCAATAGATGGAGTTACACATATGTTGATATTATGCGATTTGATATGCATGCTATTTTGTTGTATTGACAGCAAGCTTCAAAACTTCATGTCAAATTTTCTGAAGGTGTTAACATCATAGATATTTTTACACTTAAAAATGTCGAATTGCGTGCCAAAAAAATAGCATTTGCGGGAAGTTTTAATTCGTTACTTTATTTTGAAGAAAAGTGTTGCTGAAAGTGATCGTATACTTCGGGAAGCTTATGGTGAACATGCTCCATCTCAAGATACTTGTGAACGCTGGTTTAAACGCTTTAGAAGTGATGATTTCGATGTGAAAGACAAAGAACGTCCAGGTCAACCGAAAAAGTTTGAAGACCAACAATTACAAGCATTATTGGTTGAAGATTCGTGTCAAACTCAAAAACAACTTGCAGAAAGATTAAATGTTGCTCAGCAAACAATTTCCAATCGCTTACAAGCAATGGGAAAGATTTTAAAGAAAAGAAAATGGGTGCCACATCAACTGAACGAAAGAAAAATAGAAAACCGAAAAGTCATCAGTAAAATGTTGCTTCAACGGCAAGAAAGAAAGTCTTTTTTGCACCGAATTGTGACTGGCAATGAAAAGTGGATTTATTTTAAGAATCCCAAATGCACACAATCATGGGTTGATCCAGGTCAACCATCAACATCGACTGCAAGGCCAAATCGCTTTGGAAAGAAGACAATGCTCTGCGTTTGGTGGGATCAGGAAGGTGTGGTGTAGTATGAGTTTCTAAAACCAGGTGAAACCATTAATACTGATCGCTACTGACAACAAATAATCAATTTGAACCACACTTTGATCATGAAATGACCAGAATGGGCCAGAAGACATGGCAAAATAATTTTGCTTCATGATAACACACCATCACACGCTTCAAAACCAGTTAAAGATACGTTAAAAGATCTTGCCTGTGAAGTATTAACCCACCCACCATATTCACCAGCCCTCGCTCCTTCAGATTATCACTTGTTCTGATCAATGGCACACCCACTTTCTGAGTAGCACTTCAAAACGTATGAAGAAGTGGAAAATTGGGTCTCTGAATGGTTTGCCTCAAAACAAGAAAAGTTCTATCGGGACGGTATCCACAAATTACCTGAAAGATGGGGGAAATGTGTAGCTAGCGATGGGCATTACTTTGAATAAAGCACTTTTGATGTTTCTCTTGAAATTATTGTGTTTTCTTTGATTAAAAAAATCCTCATTATTAACCAGTACACCTAGTATATCAAAATTCAGAGGATTCCCTGGCCACTGTGGCTCAGTATTTGAGGCTCAGTGTTTGAGCATCGACCTATGAACCAGGAGATCATGGTTCGATTCCCAGTCAGGGCACATGCCCTGGATTTGATCTCCAGTAGGGGGAGTGCAAGAGGCAGCTGATTGATGATTCTCATCGTTGATGTTTCTATCTCTCTCCCTCTCCCTTCCTCTCTGAAATGAATTTTTTTAAAGACTCAGAGTTTTGCCCTGGTGATGTGGCTCCGTCAATTGGAGCATTGTCCTGTACGGCAAGAGGTGGCAGGTTGGATCCCTGGTCAGGGCCATGGGGAGGCAACTAATGGATCTCTCTCTCTCTCTCTCTCTCTCTCTCTCTCTCTCTCTCCTCTCCCCCCCCCCATTCCTCTCTCTAAAATTAATAAAAATAATTGAAAATACAAAAAAAATTATTGAGAATTTCTTATCCTATTTAGATAAACCTGAAAGTATTGTCATGTGCTTTGCAGAATTTTATGGAATTCTTTAGAAAAGACCAATAAATGGCTCCACATCCATCCTGCTCTGCCAGGAAGATGGCATCGTATGATTGATTCAGAATGACAGCACCAACTGCTTCTCCGTGGAAATGACTGAGACGGAGGAGAGGTGATGGAGCAGGAGGCAACAGGGCTACAACTCAAGTGAAAGGAGAAGAAATAGCATGGCAGCGATGGCCAGGAAAGACTGAAGTGAGAACAAACCCAGGAAAACACCAAGACTTCTAAAGAGCCCGCGGCCCGTGCAGCCTGAAGACCGTTGTGTCAAAGCTGGGCTCTTTGGAAAAACGTAATTTATCACGTTTTCCCTTGAAGTCCTTGGGATGCTGTGGGGAAGGCGGAGCAGCCGCTGCTCTGGGCTCTGAGCGTTTAGGATCCGTGGGAGCCGCTCTGCCTCAGGTCGGCGTGTCCACGGACACCAGCTCCGTGCGAGCAGAGGCCTCGCCTGCCCAGCCGCGTCGTCTCAGTGTGCGCAGTGCCTGGGACATAGTAGGTGCTCAATAACTGTTTGTGAAAAGACCGAGGGAAGGAGGAGGGAGCGGACCCTCCCACTCAGCGTGATGGAATGAAGTACTGATGACATGGAGTCAGCTGCGTCCCGGTGCAAACCCATCAGGTGCAGAGTCAGGTGCGGGGCCGGCCCAGGTCCCGCCAGCACTGGCTCTGCCGCGCGGTCGTCGGCTGGGAGGGTTTCCCTGCAGCGACACAGTGGGCAGCCCTCCCAGCGTCTTGTGGGGCTGGAGCCCTGAGGAGAAGCAGGTGAGATGCCCCATTAGCCGTGAATCCGTGCAGTCTTCCTTTTATTTATTTGTTGTTGTTGTTAGTCCTCACTCACGGATATTTTCCACTGATTCTTAGAGAAAGTGCAAGGTTAGAGGGAGAGTCAGAGAAACGTTGACGTGGGAGAGAGACATCAATTGGTTGCCTCTTGCACGCACCCCGGCCAGGGCTGGGGAACCTGCAACCGAGGTACGTGCCCTTGACCGGAATTGACCCTGGGACCCTTCAGTCCGTGGGCCGACGCTCTATCCACTGAGCCAAACCAGCGAGGGCCGTGCGGTCTTCTTTTTAACCGGGTAAACCAAGACCACAGAACTAAGGAAACTGTCTCACCTTTACTAGGGGCTTTCATAAGGGAGCTTTAGACCAGGGGGTGCATTCATTTTTCAACCATCTTGACACCAAATCAGCCTCATGGGGAGAAGGAGAAACAGAGGAAAGCAGAGAGGGTTAGGGGTGGGGGTGAGGCAGAGTCAGGAGGAACAAGGAACAAGAGATCGAGTCTTTCCACCTTTGATTGCACATGTCCCGCAAGCGAGAGAGGGAACTGGTTCTGGAAATCGCTGGTTCAATGGACAGCCTGCCCGCAGTCTGGTCCAGATGCCCGGAGGGCCGGGCTGGTATTCGCAGTGACTTCTCAATTAGCCAGCCCTGCAGAGTCTGGTCCAGGCTGGGACGGGCTTGCCAGGCCGGAGGCTTTTATCTTACTCAGTCACAAGGAACCTGGAAATCAATTTTTCCCAATCTCAGGTAGAGCCGGAAATCCATCCTTTCTAAGGCAGCAGGAGGATTAATCTATTGAATGGTTTTGGGGATTTTGCTGACGCGTAAACATTTTAAGAATACGTAATGCTTTTCCTCCTCCCCAGCACCCTTTCTAACCTGAAGCTAACTTGCCGCCAGGCCGGGAGAAGAAAGCACCACGCATTCCCTCCCCATGAGACGCAGGCCCGTTTCTTCCCAAGCCTGAAGCGCAAACTCGTACTGGTCAGTGCTGTCCTCTGGCAGCCGCCCCGCGTCACAGGGAAACCCCCCTTCTCCGGCAGGTGCATGTGACTATGGGTGTGTGTGACTGCATGGATGTGTGACTGGGGGTGTGTGACTGCAGGTGCATGTGACTGCGTATGTGTGACTGCATGGATGTGTGACTATGGGTGCATGTAACTGCAGGTGCATGTGACTGTGTGTTTGTGACTGCATGGATTATGACTATGGTGCATGTGACTGCATAGATGTGTGACTGGGGTGTGTGTGACTGCAGGTGCATGTGACTGCATAGATGTGTGACTGGGTGTGTGTGTGACCGCATGGATGTGTGACTTGGGGGGGGTGTGACTGCATGGATGTGTGACTGGGGTGTGTGACTGCATAGATGTGTGACTGGGGGTGTGTGTGACTGCATGGATGTGTGATTGGGGGGGTGACTGCATGGATGTGTGACTATGGGTGCATGTGACTGCAGGTACATGTGACTGCATAGATGTGTGACTATGGGTGCATGTGACTGCATTGATGTGTGACTGGGGTGTGTGTGACTGGGGTGTGTGTGACTGCAGGTGCATGTGACTGCATAGATGTGTGACTGGGGGTGTGTGCGACTGCATGGATGTGTGACTGGGGGGTGACTGCATGGATGTGTGATTGTGGCGGTGTGTGACTGCATGGATGTGTGACTATGGGTGCATGTGACTGCAGGTACATGTGACTGCATAGATGTGTGACTATGGGTGCATGTGACTGCATTAATGTGTGACTGGGGTGTGTGTGACTGGGGTGTGTGTGACTGCAGGTGCATGTGACTGCATAGATGTGTGACTGGGGGTGTGTGTGACTGCATGGGTGTGTGACTGTGAGTGTGTGTGACTGCGGGTGCATGTGAATGCATAGATGTGTGACTGCAGGTGCATGTGACCGCATGGATGTGTGACTGTGGGTGTGTGACTATGGGTGTGTGACTGCATGGATGTGTGACTGGGGGTGTGTGACTGCATGGATGTGTGACTGGGGGTGTGTGACTGCAAGTGCATGTGACTACGGGTGCATGTGGCTGCATGGATGTGTGACTGCATGGATGTGTGACTGCATGGATGTGTGACTGCGGGGACCCCACCCACTCAAGAGGATTCGTTTCCACGGCAGCTGCCGCACTTAAACCGGGGTGTTTGGAGAAGCGCAGCTCGCGGTGTTTTCGGTGGAAAAGGCGTAACTGGGTGGTTTCCACGATGGGAGGTGGAACCCTGAGATCCAGGCAGTGGATCCACAGCTTCCAGGAAGGCCCTGCTCTGTCTGAGGAATGAACAGAAAGGTGTTTCCAACAAGGAGGCATCGATAACAAGGAGGCATCGATGGGACTATCGGGCCTCAGAGGGAGGATAGGGGAGGGTGGGGGGAGGGGGGAGAGATCAACCAAAGGACTTGTGTGCATGCATATGAGCCTAACCAATGCTTAAGTTCAACAGAGGGTTGGGGCATCCATGGGGAGGGGTGTGGGATGGGAATGGGGGGATGAGGACAAATATGTGACACCTTAATCAATAAAGAAATTTAAAAAAAAAATAGAAAAAAAAAAAAGAAAGGTGTTTCCCACCGCATTCCTACATTTCCCATGTTTCCCTGCCCTTATCGTGCAGCTTAGCAAGCGAATACCGTGACTGATACCGCACTGGACGGTAAGCAGTAGTGACATAAGCATTAGAGCACTAGAGTAAGTGATGTAACACATAAAGCACTGAAAGACCACGTACCAAGTGAACAATGCGTATCGTTACTGTACCAAACATACAAAAGTCAAGTACTGACCACAGACAACTGTGCATTTACTGGAGAGCAGCCCTAAGTCTCACGTTAGGAAGTAGGGGTGACCGCAGTCTGTAAATGGGGGGTCGTGCTCAGAAGCCCCAGAACCGCTGATGGGAGTGGTCCGTGAGATGGGTGGCCTTGAGTGGTGTGGAGCTGTTAACAGGAAACCAGCCCCAAAGGCTGGGCCTGTGACATGCAGGCACTGGGCGGGGTGGCGTCAGCACGCGGCGGCTCCGGGAAGGGCCGGGCACGCAGGCTGGGGAGCTGCGGAGTGTGTGCCAGGGCAGACGCACCAGGAGGCTTCCAGGCCCTCCCTGGCATCGCCCCTCCCAAGGCCCGGGAACAGCTCCAAGCATATGTCCGCCTGATAAGATTTAATAAAATTTGCAACGTGAACTGTTTTAACATCGTTATTAAGTGCATTCTGCCTTCCACTCAGGTCCCCTCCCTCCTTCCCGGTGTCTTGGAGTGGCTGTGGCCACTTGGGGTTCAGGAAGCCGGGCAGGGGTACCTTTATTTAGATTTAACGGCAGAGATGGCTGCAGCCTGTGGCCATTGCACACCCAGCTGGGGGTTGCTGAGCACTGCCGAGAAGGGGTCTGGGAGGGCGCCCAGCCCCTGCTGCCTCTTGGGACGGGGTCTTGGGACGAAGCAAGTGTCCTGCACCAGGGCGGCGGGCGGCGGGCGGCGGGCACAGTCAGGAGCCGCCTGCACCCTGCTTCCACAGCCAGACATCTGGAACTGGCACCGAAGATTCAGTCCCCGTCAACACTTGTCAAGATGGAAAGCACGTGTGTCAGAAATATGTTTGGTTGTTATGCACATAGACCATTATAAGACACCACAGAATTTATGTTTTGGGGACACATGCCTGTACTATATATATATATATATATATATATATATATATATATATGTATATATATATGTATATATATGTTTGTGTGTGCGTGTGTGTGCGTGTGTGTGTCATGGTGAGGTTGCGTGTTTTATCACTAATAATAAAATTCAAATTTTGATCAACCATATTGGAGGAAATAATGAATTGTCTTTTTATCCTTTAGTTAGAAAATATAAAAAATTGCTTTCATATGAACAGATGATCAAAGATTTTACAGCCAAAATATTTAAGAAAAATTATTGTAGAGGTACATAAAGATTAACTCAGTTAATAAACAAAAACATATTATTTGTCTGCACTTTGTTATATTTGTAGTATTTTAATTTGTTATGGTTTATTTTCTCATTCTAAATAAATATTCACCTTTATAGCTAAGATTATATTCGTAATTTTTCTTTAAGAGGGTCCCCTAAGTCTTACATGCCTCGGGTTTCACAAAGCCTGTCCCCACCCGGGGAAGAAGAGTGGCTCCCTGGAAGCCCGGGTAGGAACCTGTGTGGCTTTCATTAAGCCGACATAGACTGTTAGGAACCACAGCTGGTAAGTGGCTCTGAGGTCAGATTGAGGCTCTGCCGCTCCAGGTCCCAAAGAGGTGGCCCATGCTCACGGCCTGGCTCCGTCATCTGTGAAACTGGGCGTTTGTGTTGAGGATTCGATGACAGTGTCTGCAACACACTTACTGCCCTCCTCCCACACGGGGTGCACTCCGCAATGTGGCTGAGACATAGAGACACATGTACACAGCACACACATGTTTCCTCATGAGGTCGGCATTCACTAACACAAGAGAACACCCCGCATGAAGCCAGGAAGCAGGACAAAAATGTGGAAAGTAGAGGACACGGCGCCCCCTGCCTAGGTGACAGCACTGACCTCAGGAGCTGACTCCCGACCGGACTACCCTTCTTTTATGCTAAACAAACAGTCATTTGTTGCAGGTCTAGTTTATTTTCTTCCACGTGTGTTTACAAGGGTCAGGGTAGGTTGTGCAAGTTGATAAATTGTGTTTATTTATTGGCAAGCCTGCACCCAATCACATGCAAATGATATGCAAAATGACACACATTCACATCAATGACTGGGCCACTTATGGTAATAGCACTCCAAGCCGGCTCTGCCCTGATGGAGGCCGCGCTGTTGGATCCTAGTATCGATCGCGCGGCTTCTGCTGATGCAGTCAGACAGTTTGTCAGGAGACGGCCAGAGAGACCCACCTCTTCGGTGCACTCGTCCCTCACCCACCGCATTCCAGCGAGGACGCGCCTTGGGGTCTGCTCCATCTATATTTTATCATCGATTGCAATGTGTGTGTGTTTGGGGGGGGGGGAGCGGGGAGGGGAGTCGTTGCTCTCCAAAGCAGAGTGGATGCTATCCAGTGGCCTTTGTTGAGGTTAAACGACCATCGTATTTGGGCCCCCCAAGACCTAACAGTATGAATCATAGGGCAGAAGCCAGATCAGTCCCTCTGGGCCGGGACCTCAGGGAAATCTGCCGGCCCCGCCTCATCCTGCTGAGCGGCCTGCGGTGAGCTGGCTGTGTTCTGCGCCGCCCGCGCCGGGCCTCTCTCTGATGAACACGTCTGTGTGTGACCATCATTTCTTTCCCTGGGAATGCAATGATGATGTGATTTCTAGGGCCCTGCTCTGGGTGTGCGAGTACCAAACCCACGATCCATCATCCACCGTAAACTGTCTTGGCGAAGGTATTAATTTAGTCCTGTGTAATATAGAGAAGCGATTTGTTGGCCGGCAGCAGGGAGCGTGCAGGCAGGCAGACGACCTGGCCCGCCCTGGCGGCTCTGGCTCCTCGGCGCACCGCGCGCATATTGATTGCTGCTTCCATCGAGGCTGTTTTCTGAAATGCTTTTGCACGGCCTTCATTACCACACGGAGCTGTTGCGGAGAAGACATGGGGGTGGGGACGCTAAGCGCTGGGGTTTCCAGCTCCTTAATTTGCTCAGCACTCATGAGATAAAGAGCAGCGCAAATGGAAAGGTTTGTTTTTTCTCTTTAATGGTTTTAGAATAGATGCTAATTTTCTGGGCTATTTATTAATCTGAATTTGGGCTCTTCAAGGCATGCTCAGCCCTCACGGAGGCCACGGATTGGACCTGGGCCTTGGGAAGCCAGCTGGAGAGAAAGCATGGGGCTCTGTGTACATCTGCAGGTTCTTCTGTGCCCACCCAGGCTAATAAAGTATAATAGAGCCACGTATAGAACTTAAAGTATTCTAGGCAACCACATTAGAAATATATTTAAAAGGTGAAATTAATTTTAGTAATATATTTCATTTAATTAAATATATGGAAACATTTTTCTTTTAACATGTAGTCAATACAAAAATGTATTTCCGTGCACATCACCAGGTGAGACAGTTTGTACACTTTTTCTGGGTCTAACAAATCTGGTGTGTGTTTTAGACTTTCATCAAAGCTCAGCTCAGACCGGCCGCATGTCGAGGGCTCAGTGGCCTGTGGCCACCGTTTGGGACCACAGAGCTCTAGGGAGACACAGGCAGGTCCGCTAATCTACACCAACCCAGGGTTCAGTTTTCTGTCTTATCAGAGAAGGATCAGAGGCATACTCTGCTGCCCTGGCAGGGGCTCAGTGGGCTGGAGCATCGTCATGTGCACCAAAAGGTTTCAGGTTCGATCCCCGGTCAGGGCAAGTATGGGAGGCAACCAAGTGAGGTTTCCCTCTCAGATCAGTAAAGACATATCCTCAGGTGAGGATGAGAAATAATAATGAGAGAAGGAAAGGCAGGGAACAGAGAGCAGCGGATCCACGCCCCAGGCTCCATCCCGACGCATCACAGGTGTGATCGCACCCCGACTGTCTCACTCAGAAAACGAGGTCCCAGTCTGGATGACTTACTCGCCTCTTCCGCATGTAGATGAGATGCTTCATCTGTAATTATCCGTCTGCCGTAGAGCAGAATGGTGCGCCACGCGTCAGGACCAGCGGGTTTCGCGCTCAGCAGGAGCGTTCTCGGGGCGCCCTTGGCGATTCTCTCAGACCCAGGGCTCCGGTACTGAGGAGTTCCCTGCCTCTTCTTAGCTGGTGCCTTCCTCTCCCTGCCTCCTCCTGGGGATCCCGGGACCGCTCTGAGCACGCCCCTCCCTCCTGGGCACTCCCCATGGCAATCAGCACGCCAGGCCTGCCGGCTCCCTCTGCGCAGGTCCTGCTCCTTCTCAAGCCGGTCCCTTGTGCCCTACTCGAGGGAGGAGGCACAGAGGTTCGGACTAGAATGTAGCTCGCACCACCCTACCCCACACCCCGTTTCCGTTCTCAGAGGGAGGAGAGGGGGTGTGAGCTGCCCGCTCTGCACCCTCGTTTATAAACTCTGCTCCCAGCCCCCGTCCCCAGAGGCCCCGCCGCTCTCCTGCCGGAGTCGGGGCGTGTGTTGGGGTGGGAGGGAGACGGCCCTCCATGCCTGCGCTGCGCTGGGAGGTGGCACCAGCCACAGGTGACCACTGAGCACGTGACGTGTGGCTGGCGGGACTGAGGAAGCGAATTCTCAATTTAAACTCATTTTAATTAATGTAACCGTTTAAAACAGGTAGTCGATTCAGTTATTGGAAAACCTTCAAGAATGTTTATAACAACTTGGGTGTGTGAATCTGTTTTTCCATGCAATCTACATCAAGGTCATATATTCTGGTAAAAACAGCACTAGGACCGGGCCGGAGTCCGAAAGCACAGATTCCAGTGACTTTGTATCAATGAAAGGCAGGTGTCTCGTTACAATTGTTCTTCTGGGGCACACGTTGCAATGACAATATTTTGGACGTTTCGGGTTAAACACCTGTTTCCGTGGTTCCTTTATGTGGCTCAGCACCTCTGGGATCACCGGCTCCTGTCCTCTCCGCCGGCCTCACTGCCCGGCCAAGCGCGTGGGCCTCTGAGCCGCCCCTCGGCTTTGCATCCTGTGCGGCGCCCAGCGCTGAGCGGACGGTTCCGCCCTCGCTCACCAACGCCCCATAGCTATAAAGCAGGCGTCACTGTCCTACTGGTCAGAAGCTCAGGACACTGGCAGGAACTCCTCAAAGCCACGCAGTTCTATTGCGTAAGCGACGGAGTTGGAGCCGATTCGGACGGGTTGGGTCACCCCAGGGCTCATGCACGGCCTCTCCATTGCCCGCCGTGGCCTCCGTCCCGGACGCTCAGACCCGGAGCCCAGACATGCGGCTCCGACCACCGAAGCCATGAGAAGAGCCTGACTCCCACTGTCTGCAGAGCGTGTCACCGTCCTCTCGTCCACGCTGACTTCATCGTGAGGGGAGGGAGCCAGCAGGTGACAGCCAGGACCAAAATGCCGCTTCCTCTCTTTCCCTTTATCAGGAATTCCTGGGAACAGGGCTGGGCATGGAGTGACGGGAGGAGGAGGCTGGCGGCAGGTCCGAGGCAGAAGAGGGCGGGCAGCTCCGAGCCGTCGGGACTGGAGTGTGGCCGCAGGAGCGCCGTCCTCCGTCGGACACTCAGGGCGCTCTGGGCCGGTGTTTGGCTTGGACTCCGTCTAAGCTGGCGTTTCTCAGCCCACAGGCAAGACCCGCAACCACACATGGCTCACTGCGAGCAGCACAGCACGGCAGCCGCGCCGGCTCACCGGGCACAAATCGTCTCAATGGGCCCCAGAAGCTGTGGTCAGGATGGACTGCGCCCACATTTCACCCGCAGCCTCCTCTGCTCCCCCCGCCTCATCGCCGTGCTTTCCACCTTCTGAGACTCGGAAAATAACCTCTCCGCAGGCGCCGCCTGCACGGGCCAAGGGGTAGATGCACACGGAAAGGGCTGAGGCCAGGGCCCTGCGGACCCAGTCCCGCTGCTTCGCGAGGCCTCCATGGACAGCAGGGCATCCTGGGCCGTGACGTGCGGTGAGGGTCCACCAGGAGGGGCGCCAAGTCCTCGGCCCGCCGGGCACTGCACTGGGCGGGAGCTGGCAGGGTCTCAGAGGAGCTCTTCCAGCCAAGGTCAGAGGCCGCGGCGCAGGGGCCCCCTCCGCAGAGACGGCCGACACTCGCCTGCCGCGGCCTCTGTGGGGAACAGTGGAGGCTCCTCAACACATTAAACACGGAGCCGCCCTGTACCCCAGCACCCCACTTCCGGGTATTTATCTAAAGAAATCCAAAACACCCATTGGAGAAGGCCCTGCGCCCCCATGTTCACTGCAGCATTATTTACAGCAGCCAAGACTGAGCAGCCCCAGTGCCGCTGGCAGGGGAGGGGCAGGGAGGGTGCAGACGCCCTGGGTCCGCTCCGGCGCCGGGAAGGAGGGCACGCCATTTGCCACCATGTAGACGGGCCTTGAGGGCATTGTGCAGGTGCGATAAGTCAGACAGAGAGAGACAAATGCCACAGAGCTCCACCGGTGTGGGGAGAACAAAACAAAACAGACTCTCAGAAGCAGACCGCAGAGGGATGGTTGCCGGTGGCGGGGGCGGGGGGGTGGGGTGGGGGGTGGGGCGGGGGGGTGGGCGGGGGGTGGGGTGGGGGGTTGTAACTGCTGCAAACAGTCCCTGCGGGCCCTCAGGCCGTGACTCTCCCGGCCGCGGCCGCATTCCTCATGTTCTGGACTTGCCGTCACGGTTCTGGGGAAACAGGCCTTCTCTTACCGCCATGTGTTGCAGCTTTTAACACCTCGTCTTCAAACAGAAATATTACTCAGCGTTAACAACCTTCTGACTCACCTCAGTAAGTGAAGAATTTTGACTATTTGCAAAAACTAGATACAACCCTCAACAGACCCACCCCTGAGATGACCCCAAACAAAGCTCCCCAAGTGTCCGGTAGGTGATTCCCCCGAAGAAGGCCTCAAAGCGTGTTTGAGCAAAGGGGCATCTTTGAGTGAGTGCGCCAGACTCTGCTAGAGTGTTAAACAGGTCGATTTAACCCAGCACCCCTGTTTCCACCGTGGCCGGGGGAGGGGGGGGGTGTAGGCCACCTGCCTGCTTACATCTACTCTTCGCCCCGCCTCCCCCGAGAGGAGAGAGAAGTGGGTTCCTGTATCGCTTACACAGCCCGCGGCAGTTCTGTGTGGCCACTGTCCCTCCCAGGGAGCCGGGAGGGCTGGAGGGAGCTCACCGCCGCCTCACGGTTTTGTTTGTGTGGTTTTTAAAACGCTGCTCCCCAGGCACCAGCCTAGGGGCCTGGAGCTCATCCTACATAATAAAATGGTAATATGTAAATTACCATCACTCCGCTACGCCCACGATTGGGCCAGCAGGAGGCACAGGGAGCGGGACTCAGGGTGGCCGGGGTAGCTGATTGGGCCAGCAGGACGCTGAGCTCGCGGCGCCACTGGCGCCGCGAGCTCAGCGTCTGTGTCATGGCTGCCCCGGAGGCTTTCGGAAGGCCTGGTGCACCGGTGGACAGACAGCCAGCCGGCTCCCCCGCGATCAAAAGCCAAAGCGGGGGAGCTGTCTGTCTGTCTGCGCCGGCGCAAGGCCTTTCGAAAGCCTCCGCGGAGCTGGAGGCTTTCGGAAGGCCTGGGGCACCGGCGGACAGACAGACAGCCGGCTCCCCCGCGATCAAAAGCCAAAGCGGGGGAGCTGTCTGTCTGTCTGCGCCGGCGCAAGGCCTTTCGAAAGCCTCCGCCGCGCGGGAGGCTTTCGGAAGGCCTGGGGCACCAGCGGACAGACAGACAGCTGGTACACCAGGTGCATGATTAAATCATGCACTGGGCCTCTAGTCACTAATAAGCCTGGGCCGGGCCTCTCCTCCCTCCCTCCCTGGGCTTGCCTCGGCTGCGGTGAAGTGCCATGCGCTCCGCTTCTCTCTCCTCACCTGGTTCCTCTAAGTGACAGTCGCTGGAGAGGTCCATGCGTCCTCTCAGCTCACGGAGGCATCTGAGGCTCGGCAGCGTCGCTGCATGTCAATTGCTTCTCCGGCAGAGTTCCATTCACATAACGAAGGTGCAGCGCCTGACACTGCGTACAGCGTTTCGGTCGTCTGGATTGATGATATATTGGGTATTGATTGAGGGGGAGCCTAGTGGGTCTCCTGTTGTTGAAGTTGCAAAATTACAATGAACGTGGAATGACAGAGGCGAGCGTCTGCGGGCTTTGTCTGTGCACCTCTCTCTCCTGTCGGGGCTCCGTGCCGGCCTGGAGAACGGCGTGGCTCCTGTGTGAGCAAAGAGTGTGCAGAACGTGTGGCTGCATGGTCTGGTGCCAGGGCTGGACTCGATGGGTCGTGTTTGCAAACGTTATGAGGACTCTGGGCAGAGCTCAGACCAAAGAAGTGAGGAGAGGACCGGGCCCTCAGTCCCAGGCATCCATTGTCCCCCTCGGAATCAGGCTCCTGGGCTCTGAAGCCAGGCCTCTGGGGTTACTTAGTAACCGTGAGACGCCGTAGTAGGTACGTGACTTCCTTGAGCTTCCGTTTCATCACCTATAAACACTCGCGATATTAACGCCCACTCCTCAGGAGTGTCGCCAGAACCGAGTGCCTGTTAGGGTCCCACAGTGCGGTCTGTCGTGTGGCAAAAGCTCGCTAAGGTGGCCCTGATTACAAGCAAATCCGCGAAGGAACGTGTGCGTGGGTCCTGGCCCCCCAGGAGGGGCTGTCCACTTCATGGGGTGCTGGTGCACCCCTAAACAGGCGGCTGGAAAGAGCCACGCTGGGCACAAGCAGTTGGTAGCTATTGATTCAAACACGGTGGTCGGGTTCTAGTTCCGATTTTTCATCTTTTCTTTTCACTGTGTTTTCTAGTATTTTCACAATGGCCGTGAGTTACTCTTATAATCTTTAAAGAATAAAATGACGTCCAGTTTGAAGAGCTGAGGGAGCAGGATGCACGGAGGACGCGTGGCCCGGTTCTGTGTCCGGGTCCTGCCACACTTGGAGTCTGACGATCATTCTCATTGCCGCCCCGCAGTCCGCCGCGCTCTCAGAGGCGCGCCCGCAGGTGGGTGCCTTGGGAGCCGGCCCTCCGCGGGCAAAGCGCAGCCGTGGCTCCTTTACTGAGAGTCACCCTTTCCGCCACAGACAAAGCCTCGGGCAGGAAGCAGCCGCTTGTTTTCCTTGGCTTTTCCCGGACACGCCCAGGGGGACCCCCAGCAGGGGCCGGGCCCCATGGTGCCCAGAAGAGGCTCAGGCTTCCTGAGAGGGCCAGGCCGCCTGGCGCTGACTCGGCTGGAACCGGGATGCCTCTGAGGAGCAGATGTGCATCCCAGGACGAGGGGAGGACCCGAGTCAGCACGCAGAGCTGTGAGTCCAGCAGAGCCGCCAGCGCAGAGGCCAACGCCGCCTCTGCCGACTCGACTCGGCCAGCGCTGGGCCGGCCGGGGAGGGGCTGACCTTGGAGAGGAAGCGGAAGCACTGCTGCCGTGTCTCTTACGGGCCATCAATCCCCCTCCCACCGTGGAGTCTGACTGCACGTCACTTAGAGAATCGAGGGACAGTGAGCGTTGATGGCAGCGCGGTGGCATTCTCACCCCCAGGCAGGAGCTCTCTGCCGGTGAGAAGGCAGCCGGACGTGCAGCGCGCTCGGCGAAGAGGCGCCAGGTCCTGGGCTTCCCGGGGCAGCAGGGCCGCAGTGTTGACGGGAGAGGCACTGTCCCCCACTGGCTCCGTGGCCCCATTACTGCTCAATAGTGCCGCATGCCTGGACTTCCCGGATAAACGCCTGGGTTCCCTGAGGTCTCAGGGCTTACGGAGCATCTAGTCTGAGTCCTGGCATCAGACCGCGAGAAACACACACACACACACACACACACACACACACACACACACACAATGAGCTAAGAACGTTCATTCTGCCAATGACCGCCAGTGCCTTCACCAACCGCGAACCCTAATGAAATCCCCGTGGGAGACAGTACGACCGTATGCAGCGGGAAGCTGAGGCACAAGGAAAGCAGGGGTAGATTTAGGGCTCTGAGTCGACTGGGTAATCATTACAGGCCAGGGTCCCACTCAACAACTGTGAGGGTGAAGAGCAAGGCCCGGGGGTCCGGGCGGCCTGAGGACTCCTTGTGGTCCCCAGAGCAAAGCGCCCAACGCAGGGGGGTGGTCCCCAGAGCAAAGCGCCCAACGCAGGGAGGTGGTCCCAGAGCAAAGGCCCAACGCAGGGAGGTGGTCGCAGAGCAAAGGCCCAACGCAGGGAGGTGGTCGCAGAGCAAAGGCCCAACGCAGGGAGGTGGTCGCAGAGCAAAGGCCCAACGCAGGGAGGTGGTCCCGGGGGCACTGGGCCCAACGCAGGGAGGTGGTCCCAGAGCAAAGCGCCCAACGCAGGGAGGTGGTCGCAGAGCAAAGGCCCAAAGCAGGGAGGTGGTCGCAGAGCAAAGGCCCAACGCAGGGAGGTGGTCCCGGGGGCAATGGGCCCAACGCAGGGAGGTGGTCCCAGAGCAAAGCGCCCACCGCAGGGAGGTGGTCCCAGAACAAAGCACCCAACGCAGGGAGGTGGTCCCCAGAGCAAAGCGCCCACCGCAGGGAGGTGGTCCCAGAGCAAAGCGCCCAACGCAGGGAGGTGGTCCCAGAGCAAAGCACCCAACGCAGGGAGGTGGTCCCAGAGCAAAGCGCCCAACGCAGGGAGGTGGTCCCAGAACAAAGCGCCCAACGCAGGGAGGTGGTCCCGGGGGCAATGGACCAAAGGCAGAGTCGTGGTCCTGGGGCAGCGATGACGTGTTAGTTGCAGCTCTTTGCTGTCACCTTCCCCACATTGTAAACAACGTTCCGCTTTGGGCGGTTACTGGTAAGTGTGATAGACACCGAGTCCCTCCTGCCCCGCGTGGGGGATTGGGCTCCACACCAGGAGCACAGAGATGCTAAGCGATCACATTCTAAAGAAACCTGCCGGTGGGGGGACAGACTCCCCCAGGCTTCCCGAGGGTCACAGGCCACCTCACAGTCAGCCCCCTCAGCCCGCGGGAAGGTTGGGCCCTCTGCCCTGCCTTGAGGAGGGGAAGGAAATTAAGCAAATCCAAATCGCATCCGTCCGAGGGCTGTGGGCCCAGGAGCCGCCTCTCCGGTGTGGCTTGAGCCGGCTGAGCAGTGTCTGTGACCAGGAGGGGGGTCGGAGCAGCCTCCTGTGACCGAGGGGCTGACTCCAGCAAGCTGACGCCCACAGGCAGCAGCCCAGAGCTGTGACATGGGTCCCTGTGCGAGCTGAGGGGTGGAAGGCATCAGACCCAGGACAGGTCTCCCCCAGCGGGGAGCCTCAGCCCCAGGGGTCCCCTCAGGAGTTGGCACGGGTCCTGCCGCACAGACAGCGCACCTGGCAATGTACCATAAAAGACGCGTGCCCTTCCCACACGGCTCCCCTCCAAGTCCCCACCTGAGAGGGTAAGCGAGCCCAGGGGGAGCGGAGAGGGCTCCCCAAACCAGGCCACACCCCGGAGCGAGGGAGAGGGTGAGGAATCAGGGACAGGCTGAGTCCCTTCCTACTTCTCCCTGAAGCCCTAACCTGGCTGGTCCCGGGCCGGGGAGGGAAGGAGATGGGATTCACTTCCCGTGAAGTACAAGTCTGTGTCTGACTGAACAGAACTTTCAAAAAGCCTGGAAAAGATAAGAAACTATAAACAGCAGTGCCAGCTGGGTTATCCGCTCGGTGAGCTGGTCCCGTGGACAAGCTGTCCCCGTGCCCTGTGGGACCTGGGCCTGGGCCTTCAGCTCGGACCACGTGGCTTCAAACCCTGACTTTCTTCTGCTCTGCTGACCCCCTCCTCCCCCAACAGAGTCATTCACTGCCTTTTATAAGGAAGGAAGTGACAAGGTGGAATGAAGAGTCAACTTGACTTTGCTTTTACTTCAGAACCTCTTTAAACTCAGCCCCTCCGTTAAGTAATTCCCATTGCAAACACGTGCTGTAGGGACTGGATACATTAGAATCCACTGTGGGCGGGGACGCCGCCCCGTGCCTGTCTAGGTGATGCACGCGTCACCTGGCCGCGGGGTGAGGCCAGCAGGACCTTCCTTTGCTGAGTCAGACCCAGCACTTCCCACAACCCGAGAGCGAAAACAGTGCCTGATGCTGCTCCAGCTCCGGCGAGGAGCGGGCAGGACACCACGCATGCTGCGCTGTTCTGCACGCTGTGCCCTGGTCCTGAAGGCCCCGAGCAGCGGGCAGGGCGTGCTCTGCACCCCACAAAGTTTTTGCTGACTTATCTCAAATTTTCCGTTTCTTTGTTTATGCCCTTCGGGCCAAGATTGTTCTCTGCCTTAGGCAGGATACACTCAGAGAACGTGGCTTCCATTTCTAACCCTCCCGTAGTTCATTGCTCATAGGTGGTGAGTTCACGGCCACAGTGAGTCTAGGCCCCGCCCAGCACGCCCGTCTCAGGGATAACTGAGTGACGTGAAAATGTGTCACCTGGCCCGAGGCCCCATCATTGCCCTTCCCCCCCGCGTATTCTCTGTCACTTGGACAGGGACCGCTCCTCTGTGGCCCAGCCCTGAGGCTCCAGAGGTGGCATTTGTTCTTATTTGTAACTGACATGGACTTTGTCCCTGAGAAAGCTCACCAGCCACACTCCTGGGTGGCATCTAAGTCATGCACTTCATAACATTCATTAAACACTTAGCATGTGCCCAGCGCCTTCCGAACTCCGCAGTTATTATCTCATTTTATCCTCAAAATAACTCATGAGGTTAAGTCACGTTCTTATCCTCACTTTACGAATGAGGAAACTGAGACGTGGGTAATTAACTGGCCAGAGGTTAAAGGTAGGAAGTGGCCATTACTGCTGTCTGGTTTGAGGACCTGAACAGATGCCACATGGATTGGAATCACCAAACATGTGCCCGCACAGTTGATCGTTTCGTGTTTGTTAAAGTTTGAGCTGATGGACATGCCTGGTTACCAGGTTACCATGTAGTAGAAGCAGAGTCCCTTAAACGGGCCGGTCTGTGAGCCATCCAGTTCGTTATTTTGTCTGGTAATGCAGTCATAAAAACAGCCAGCAGTGACTTCAAACAAGGGGTTTGGATAGAACTTATAATATTGTTTTGAGAATTTTTTTCAATATAATAAAAACAATATAATATTGTTTTGAGAATTTTTTTCAATATCTTCTTGTTCTGTAGAACTGTTTCCTGTGGTGAGAAAGACTGGCAGCATTATGGAGCAGTCACAGTGCAGGATCACAGCTGGTAACTATTGCAGCTACAGTCCTCTGCAACAGGGTAGTTATGGAAAAAGAAATGTTTTTAACAGAATCCTAGGGGAAATGAAGCCTGACTAACACTCAGGTGTCTGCGTCTTAGTACATACATGGTCTGCTGTGTTGAGGCCTCATGGTAACCTCAGAGCTCACAATTTCTTGAACCCTGTAGATATGTTTGGATAATGATTGAAGAAATAGAATTAAGACCATTGTCCCAGGTGTGTTTTGTTTTGTTTTTTAATTTTAGAGAGAGAAGAAGGGAGAGGGAGAGAGAAAGAAACACTGATGTGGAACAGTGATCGGCTGCCTCCGGCACACCCCCTACTGGGGCCAAGTCCACAGCCTCGGCCTGTGCCCTGGCCGGCAACTGCCCGGGCGCGGCTGACAGCCACCGCCTGAGCCAGCGGGCAGGCTGCGGTCCCAGCCTCAGAGCCGTGAGAATGGTTATGGACAGAGGCCCACACAGACACACACAAAGTGGATGCGAGTTCATTTTCCCCTTCTCAGCCCTTCCTTTGTACGGACGGGGTTTTTCTGTATCTAGTCATTCATTTCCTACCTACCACGTGCAAGGCCTTGGAGACTAGAGGATGAGTAAGGTGCTCCCTGGGTGAGGGTCCGAGCCTTGTGCTCAGCGGGAGCGCCTGTGGGCCGCATTCTGCTCCACAGGGTCCCTGTGCCCAGAGGCGAAGCCCCGCCCTCCTTCTCAGACCTCTCCGGTGCTGTTGGCAAGATGAGGGCCCGGCCCTGACCTGCTCCCTCCACCTTCTGCGCCAGAGGCTGGGACTTAGAGTCCCCCAGGCCCTGCTCAGAGAGAACCTCACTGCAGCGGAACCAGCAGAGAGCTCGCCGCCCAAGGCCGCAGGCGCTTGCTCCTCAGGACGGGCGCGGGAGAAGGCGCTCCCAGGCCTGCTTCACCCCTGGCTGCGTCCCAGCCACCCGCTCCCCACCTGGCGCTGGGGACGGGCACAGGGAGAGTTGGATCTAATTAGCATAATGGGGATAAGCAAAGGAGCCTAATCCATCAGGCTCACACGCGCTTCCATCGCCCCTGCCAACAGCCGGCACATCCACTGACACTTCAGAGGCGCCACTTTTAGAAGCCCTCCGAGGGTCCAAGCAAGTGACAGTAATGGAGACGCACATGCCGTCCGCCTCGTGTTTGTCCAGGACATGCAACCGCTTGACTGACCCAGAGCAACACTGCTGAGCAGTCAGCCCCGCCCGCGGGAATGGCACTCGGACCCTCCGGGGTGGCACTCGGACCCTCCGGGGTGGCAGCAGACCCTCCGGGGTGGCACTCGGACCCTCCGGGGTGGCAGCAGACCCTCCGGGGTGGCACTCAGACCCTCCGGGGTGGCAGCAGACCCTCCGGGGTGGCACTCGGACCCTCCGGGGTGGCACTCGGACCCTCCGGGGTGGCACTCAGATCCTCCGGGGTGGCACTCAGACCCTCCGGGGTGGCACTCGGACCCTCCGGGGTGGCACTCAGACCCTCCGGGGTGGCACTCAGACCCTCCGGGGTGGCAGCAGACCAGCCAGGGTGGCAGCAGACCAGCCAGGGTGGCAGCAGACCCTCCGGGGTGGCTGTGACCAGGTTCCCGAGCAGCCACCTTTGCCGGCTGGCGTGGGGCGTGGAGAGTGTGGGGCTGGGACGATGGCCTCAGCCTGTGTTCGCTTTGGAAGAAGCCCGACATGTGTGCGTGAGAGACGATGGTCCAGCAGCCAGGGCCCCGGGACTGGACGGCCGCCCGAACGGTCCCCCAGGTCAGCCATCCGGTGCACAACTGGGGCGCCGTTTCACGCATCGTGTTGCCAGGACCCTCTGTGAGTCGGGGACACTGAGACGCACGCTTACCCGCCCCCGGGCTGGAAGGAGACGTCAGAGGTGAGCACATGCTTACAGCCGGAGGCTGAGCAGGGCATCGCGGGACAGGCTCCAGCCCGCAGCGTGAGGGACATGTCTGCACTCGTGTCTGACGTGCACAGTCCTCGTATTTCATTCCTGAGGCCTTCGAGGCAGAAATGACCCAGAAAACGGCAGGACGGGATTCCATGTCCAGACTCGGTGTGGAGAAGCTCAACCCGAGAGCATGGTCCCGCGTCACGGCCTGTGGCATGTCCCCTTCCTCGCTCTCAACCCGGCGAGCAGGCGTCAGCCCACGCCTGTCCCTCCACACGGCCCGCTCGCTGCTCATCTTCCCTGCCCCGGTGACCAGAACCTTCCGCTCAGGGTGCTCTCCTCGTGAGTCACTTAAAGACTCCATCCGCCTCCCAGGTCGCCGTTCCTTGTCCCTAGAGATTTAATTCTAGGCTCTAGAAAATACTCTCATTTCCACTTGTCTGGAGGCAGCTGTTGAGTGCGGTGTCCTGGCGCTTGTTACAGGTTTCCGTGCAGCAGGTCTCTGCCACGCTCAGGGCCTGGAGCCGGCAGGGTGACCCCCACATTGTGCATGCAGCTCAGCTGACCTCGGAGGTCTGCTTACAGCTCCCAGAGCGCTCTCTGCGTCTCATTCTGATCCTGAGAATGGCCTTCTCGTGGGAATGCCAGCAGACAAGCCCTTTCCAAGTCTCTGTTCCAGTCACAACTGCTAACATGCCATTGGCCACAGCCGGCCACACGCCCAGGCCCCGGGTGCAGCGAGGCCCTGCCCACAGCCACACACCCAGGCCCCGGGTGCAGCGAGGCCCTGCCCACAGCTGGCCACACGCCCAGGCCCACTGGGCTCTGTCAGGTTGCAGGTGAGAGCCAGGATACTTGCTGGGAGGAAGAATTGGGGTCGTTATGTGAGTGCCCTATATGTGGAAGGGTCTGGAGGCAGTCTCTGCGGGAATTCAAATGCAAGCAGAGGGAGACCTGGCCAAGCAGGACCTGACAGTCCGCCCGGGAACGCGGGAGCCCTTCACCTGCGGAGAAATTGCGCTGGTGTGGAATGGGGAGACGATGAAGGTGGCATCGAGGTGGGTTTCCATGAACAAATAGGCTGTCAGCAACCGAGTGAGAGCAGGAGGTGTTCTGGGATGGCACACAGGCGGGAAAGCCACCACCAAGGTCCCGGTGCTGGGAGGTCGGGTGTGAATGGTCGCCAATGACCCAGAGCCAGAGAAGGTGAGCTCAGGGTTTCTGGCCACGTCAGTACAGCTCTCGCTCCTGCCGCTGCATTGTCTCCAGCCAAATGGCAGCAAACAAACTGCTAAGCTCATGGACCAGGGACTCACCTGTCTCTCCATCACCAAGAGCCGAGCACAGGCTGCGTCCTGCTGGCCCATCAGCTGAGCACCTCCCTCACTTCATTTCGTAAGGAAACGTGTCACCGGAGGCGCCGTCTGTGTCCCCCAATGCATCTCCCCATGTGGTACTCGCTCTCAGCTGACCAGACAGACCCCACTCCCTCCGAGTCCCCCACACACCCGAACTATGGAGCAGCAGTCAGGGCGTCTGGCCTTGAGCTGTGTCAATCTGAGTTGCGAATGTGCTGACTTTCATTTTAGCGGCCTCACCCCTGGGCCTCTGTCCCAGCAACACGATTGGACGTGACTGGGAACGTCCGTCACTTCTGTTCCCTGGGACTTCAGGTTCCTTCTCGCATCTGCATTTCCGGGACCCGACCCTGACAGCCACACAGATTCAGACCTGAGAGAACCGGGACCCTTTTGAGTACAGATGTGGCTGCTGGTAGTGGGACCTCTAGTAACCTCATTAACATCGCGCAGGCTTTGAACAAGATGAGGATGCTGCAGGGATTGGGAAATCAGTGCATCTGCTTGCTACAATACTATTCACATTCACTCATCCATTGCAGTCAAGGACAGGGCTCTCTTAATTACCAAGAATCTTACCTTATAATAGAGGAACATGCAAATTGACCGCACCTCCGCTATGCCCACGATTGGGCCGGCAGGAGGCTGGGGGCGGGACTCCGGGTGGCATATCCGCCGTTGAGAAGATCAAGATGGCGGTGCCCAGTGGCCGGGCCCATGCCGCCACTCCCCGGGGTGCGTGGGGCGATCAGCACCCCGGGGGGGCGTGGCCGGGCGATCGGCACCCGGGGTAGGCGTGGCCGGACCCATGCCGCCGCTCCCGGGGTGCCTGGGGCGATCAGCACCCCGGGGGGGCGTGGCCGGGCCCATCGGCACCCCGGGGGGGCGTGGCCAGACCCATGCCGCCGCTCCCCGGGGTGCCTGGGGCGATCAGCACCCCGGAGGGGCGTGGCCGGGCGATCGGCACCCCGGGGGGGCGTGGCCAGACCCATGCCGCCCCTCCCCGGGGTGCCTGGGGCGATCGGCACCCCGGGGGGCGTGGCCGGGCCCATCGGCACCCCGGGGGGGCGTGGCCGGGCCCATGCCGCCGCTCCCGGGGGTGCCTGTGGCGATCGGCACCCCGGGGGGCGTGGCCGGGCCCATTCCGCCGCTCTCGGGGGTTCCGGGGGTCGATTGGCCACCTGGGGGGGCGTGGCCTGGCCCCTTCCACCCCTCCCGGGGGTCCGGGTGTCGATCGGCCACCTGGGGGGCGTGGCCGGCCCCTCCCGCCCCTCCCAGGGGTCTCGGGGGGGCGATCGGCCACCTGGGGGGGCGTGGCCAGGCCCATTCCGCCCCTCCCGCAGCTCACTGGGGTCCCGGGTGTCGATCGCCACCCGGGGGGGCGTGGCCCGGCCCCTCCCGCCCCTCCCGGGGGTTCCGGGTCGATTGGCCACCTGGGGGGGCTTGGCCGTTCCCATCCCGCCCTTCCCGCCGCTCCCGGGGGTCTCAGGGGCCGAGGCTTTCCGGGCCTTGGGCACCAGCGGGGAGCCTGCACTGATGGCAGGAAACCACTGGGGGTCGGCTCCTGTGATCGGTAGCAGGGACGCTGGGTGCGGCGAGCCCAAGGCCAGGAAAGCCTGGGGCGGAGGCTTTCCCGGCCTTGGGCACCAGTGGGCAGCCTGCAAGGATGGCAGGAAACCACTGGGGGTCGGCTCCTGCGATCCTTAGCAAGGATGTTGGGTGCCGCGGAGCCCAAGGCCACCGCCCGGGGCCAAGCCCCGACCCTGAAAAAGGCAGAAGGCGGTGGCCACAGCCAAGGCCTGGGTCCCTGGTGCCGGCAGAAAACTGGTGCAGGCAGCCAGGTGAATGAAGGTCTATTGCACGAATCTTCTTGCAAACGGGCTACTAGTCCTACCTAATAAAAGAGTAATATGCAAATTGACTGTCACTCCAACACACAAGATGGTTGCCCCCATGTGAACACAAGATGGCCGCCACCAGATGGCCAGCAGGGGAGGGCTGTTGGGACGGATCAGGCCTGCAGGGGAGGGCAGTTGTGGGCAATCAGGCCAGCAGGGGAGGGCAGTTGGGGGGGACCCAGGCCTGCAGGGGAGGGCAGTTGGAAGGGACCAGGCCTGCAAGGGAGGTCAGTTGGGGGTGATCAAGCCTGCAGGGGAGAGCAGTTAGGGGTGACCAGGCTGGCAGAGGAGGAAAGTTGGGGGTGACCAGGCCTGCAGGGAAGGGCAGTTAGGGGGGGGGGACCCAGGCCAGCAGGGGAGGGCAGTTAGGGGTGACCAGGCCTGCAGGGGAGGGCAGTTAGGGGCAATCAGGCTGGCAGGGGAGCAGTTAGGCATCAATCAGGCTGGCAGGGGAGTGGTTAGGGGGTGATCATGCTGGCAGGCAGAAGCAGTTAGGGGCAATCAGGAAGGTAGGCAGGCGAGCAGTTGGGAGCCAGCAGTCCTGGATTGTGAGAGGGATGTCTGGCTGCCCATTTAGGATCGGGCCTAAACGGGCAGTCAGACATCCCTTTAGGGGGTCCCAGATTGAAGAGGGTACAGGCTGGGCTGAGGGACTCACACCCCCGTGCATGAATTTCGTGCACCGGGCCTCTAGTAGAAATCATAAGATGCTTCTGAAGTACATAAGGTTGTCATTTGTTTAGGACTGTGGCTATTGCTACCAAGCCAGCTGAGTGTCATAAAGTGGAAGGCATGTCAACAAGCAGAGAGTAATAACTAAGAATGACACACGCCATTTATTACCTGTTGGCTGCTGTCCGCGTGCTGCATAGATTCAGTCTTCGTAATGACTCACGGGTGTGGGCCTTCTGGCACCTCCTCTGTGCAGATGGGGAGACTGAGGCCTGAGCACTCGCTTGCCCAGACCACAGGCTGATAAATAGTGAAAGATAACCCTGCCTGACTCAAAACCTTGTCGCTTCACTCACTGAGGTGCCGGTACTTGTGTGCCAGGGACTGTTCTGGACTCTGGGGACCTCACAGTGAAAAGGTAACTGCTCCCCGAGCTCACCTTCCAGGCACATGAGGAGCTTATGTAAGGAGCATAGAAATCTCCACTTAGCAGATTCCTTTTCCCTAACATGTTAACCTATCAGCCTAATCTCCCTAACTAAATTATCAGTGTCTTAAGAGCTGGATGTGTATGTTTTTCCTTTCCATTTACTTTCCCTGTTGAAGTGGGGCTAGGTTGTGCCATTCGATGTGTCCCTTTAGCTGCTACGTCTTTGACTCCCACATCATTCGCACACCCTGGGGCAATCTCTGGTTGGGCTGTTGGGTTGTCTGAAGTCGCTGGCTGGCCGTCAGGGCTCAGAGAAGGGGATCAATCCGGGTCCCCGGTGCCTCTGTAAGTGTCATTCCCTGGCCTCTCCCTGAGGTGAGTGGCTGGTGTCCAGCGCCGATGTCCCGGGAAGACAGGGAAGGAAGTTCTCTGGCCACTTGGCGCCAGATTGAGTCACTGTGTGATGTCCACCAATCCTGTGCTCCCCGCACTGGCTGCTCTGGGCTTCAGCGAGGAGAGTGCTGGAAGCAAAAGATGGGGACACTTGCCCTGCTGGCCGGCACTGTCCTCCTCACGTCTGTGTTTTATTACCTTTCATCCCGGCTGCGGCTCCTGCCTCCCAGCAGCTCTGACCCAGGCGGCTCCCGGCGCCTTCCCTCTCCCTCTCTGCTTGGCAGTCCCTCTCCATCACTCCATTCCCACCTCCCACCAGAAATAATCTACCCACCAGGTCCGCGAGGCTGTACAACTATGTTCTACCAAACAGTCAGGAAATTGGTGAATTCACATGGTTTTTCACACATTCCTTCCAAGACTATAAAAAGAGGGAACACTGCCTAATTCATCCTAGAGGAATAATCTAGCTGCACATTCAAAATGAGACAAGAAAATTATGACTGTGAAAACTACAGGCCAATTTCATTCACAAATTCAGATGAAAAATTCTTGAGCATAGTATCAGGAAACCCAGTTCCACAATGTATAAAAGACACTACTTCACTAACAAATGAGATTTTTCCATGTAACATAGTTTCAGTATAAGAAAACTCATTGATGCAATTTGCCATATTAAAGGAAAAAAATACGGCCATCTTAATAGAGATGAATACAAACTTGATAAAATTCAGCTAATATTCATGTTTTTAAAAAATAGAATCTTCAACGCCTGGCTGGTGGCTCAGTTGGTTGGGGCATCTTCCCGTGCACCGAAAGGCTGCAGGTTCGATTCCCGGTCAGAGCACATGTAGGAGGCAACCAATTGTGTTACTCTCTCACAGGATGTTTCTCTCTCCCCCCTCCCTCCATCTCTCTTTAAAAATCAATGAACATATCCTAGGATGAGCATTTTTTTAAAAATAGAATTTTAGAAAATTTGGAATTGGTGTTACTTCCTTCATCTGGTAAAAGGTTTGTGCCAAAACGATAGCAACTCCACCCTTCATGGTGAATATTAAAAGAATTCTCTTTCAAATTAGGAATAAGGTTAAAAAGTCTACTGTCACCACTTCTAGTCTGCATGGTATCGGAAAGAAGACAGCTCAGTCTGACTATAAAACATAGTAAGTACAGGACGAGAAAAAGAACTGAGCTGTCATTATTTTCAGATATTACAATTCCTATATAGGAAACTAAAAACATAGAAATTAATTATTAGAACTAATGAAATGATTTATCAGTGTTTCCAGTAATAAAATCTATCTACAGAACTCAATTGCATGGCTATAAGGGACATGGAGGCATTAGACACCATCGTGTGTGTTGTGTGTGTGATTTATGCCAATGAAAAGTTCAAGGAACAAATACATCAACAATTGTGCAAGACAAAACCCTTATGGAGAAAACTATAAAATGTTAGTGAAATACATTAAAGAAATCTTAAATACATGGAAAGAGATCCATCTTATTCATCATTAATGTATGTCAATTCTCCCCAAATTACTTTTTACATTTAATTCAATTCCAAAGAAAACTCTACAGGTGTTCTCTTTAGCTGACTCTAACGTCTCTGAGAAGAAAGGGTCAAGAATAACTGATACACTGATGCAGAAGAGGACAAGATGGTGAATATAGCTGAAATCACAAATTATCACAAAGTCTGCTAAGCACCATTGTCGTTTGGGGCCAGGGTAAGATGGCCAGACGAATGGCATCCAACGGAAATCCCAGAAACGTGGAAACCATGCGTGGCAGAACGTGGAGTAAAGTGGACTATTTAACAAGGAATGCGGAGACAATGGCCTTGGGGGGAAGGTGAAACCCAATGCCTAGTTCCCACTCTTTGTCAATATCAGTTGCAGTTGAAACTGTCACTGAACTGTAAAAGGCAAAGCTTAGCACTTTTAGAAAAAAATGAAGAAGACCTTTGTGATTTCAGTGTGAGAAAAGACTTTTTACACTCAAAAAGCAAAGATCACCTGGAGAATATTATGCTGAGCGAAATAAGCCAGTCAGAGAAAGGTAAGTACCACATGATCTCACTCATATGTGGAATCTGTTGAACCTCAGAGGGAAGGCAGGGGAGGGTGGGTGGGAAGAGATCAACCAATGAACTTGAATGCACATATGCATACCCCGTGGACACAGACACTAGGGTGGTGAGGGCCTGGGGTGGGGGGGGCAGTGGCTGAAGAGGGTAATGGGGGAAAAGGAGGACCTATGTAATACTTTCAACAATAAAGAGTAAAAAGAAAAACAAAGATCATAAAAGAAAGAAACTGATAGGTTAGCTACATTAAAGTCAGAACTTACATTCAACAAAAGGCACCATAAGGAAAGAGAAGGGGGTAATATATGTGAACACATTAATAACAAAGGATTTGTGTTTGGAAATCACACACTTAAATTCAAAAGGAGAAGAACTAAATCTCGTTAGAAAAATTGGCAAGTCATCTTCCAGAAGAGAAAACACCAATCGTCAATAAACATATAAAAAGATACTAATTTTATTATTAATCAGTGAAATGTAATTTAAAATCCCAGTGAAATATGACTGCACAACCAACAGATTAGCAAAAATTAAAATGTTGGACAATACCAAAAGTTGGCAAGAATGTTCCATGAACAGGACCGGTCGGAGGATAAACTGGCCCAGCGGCTCCGGGAAAGAGTGGGCCGTGAACAGGACCAGTCGGAGGATAAACTGGCCCAGCGGCTCCGGGAAAGAGTGGGCCGTGAGCACCCGGGAAACCGGAAGAGGTGCGGACACACCACCCAGCGTTCGGCTCGAGGAGACAGAAGACTGTTCCGAGAAGCAAGGCTGGGTTAGCAAAAAGAAAAAAACAACACAAAACACCCCGTGCAAAAGGAAAATTGCATTCCACCAAAAACAGGAAATATCATACAGCAGAAAATGAGTGAACATGGCCATATGCAAAAGTGTAGATGAGTCTCAATAATACAGTCTCAGGCCCTGGCAAGCCTTGCTAAGTGGTGACAACATCGGCCCAAGAACTAACTGCAGGGTCGCAGGTTCAATCCCTGGTCAAGGGCAAGTACCTGGGTTGCAGGTTCAATTCCTGGCCCTGGTCCAGGGATGTGCAGGAGGCAACCAACAGATGTGTTTCTCTCACATTGATGGTTCTCTCTCTCTATTTCTGTCTCTCTTTCTTCCTCCCCTCCTCCCTTCCTTCCACTCTCTCTCTAAAAAATAAAAAATAAAATAAATCAATGAAAAAAATATCCTGGGGTGAGGATTAAAAAATAAATATTAAAAAGCAGTAATTATTTCCTCCCCCGTGTCTTTAAATATACAGTATATATGGTATTGGGCAAAACAGTCAGAATCTCAAGACACAGTCAGCCCGATTCATGTATGTAAGAGTCAGAACCAGAGCAAGTAGGTGCATGCTTTAGGGGGCGTCTGTGTGGGAGCACAGCAGGAGTGAGCCCCCCCCTGCCTGTGGGGACCCCGAAGGGCCGTGAGCTGCGAGGGGCACGCTGTTCTCAGGCCGGACGCCGCTCTGCTCCGCGGGCACACTGGTGGGTGCAGGAGTTCGTCAGCATTCCTCTGTAAACTCTAAATATATGTGATATGCATCCTCTCTGTGGATGATGTATTTCATAATAAAAAAATTTTAATATCATGGAAATCCCAGGTTGGAAATATTTCCGAAGTCTCCAAAGCAAAGCCCCATGGAGGCGCAGTAATTCAGAGCGAAGAATGAGCTCCGAGGCGAGCACAGAAAATACGGCTCAGACAAAGCAGCAGATACGCAGGCGGGACGGCCAGGCACAGAAGTGAAATGCAATTTTAGCAGAGCCCACATCTTCAAGTACAAAAGGGATGAGAAAACCCTCGATGTTGGTTTCAGGGAGGAAATACAAGTTTGCACTGGAGGGAGCATCCTTTGTGCAATGAAACTCAGCCTGAAACGGCCATGGGGCCGTCTGGTCGCTGGGAACTGCCGTGACTCCTCCGCAGGCTCAGGCAGGGTGTCCGCCGAACCAGAACCAGAACCAGAATCAGAACCCACGGAGCCCGTCTGGGAGGAACGGCTGGAAGTGAGACCTCCTGGCGGAAATCACCAAACGGACAAAAAGATGAAGAAAAGCATGGGGTCCGGCAGGGAGGGGACGGGGCTGACGAGCTTGAACCGACATCCCTGTCAATCAGGCGCTATTGAAACGGTGCCGCGGTTCTGATTGTTTTACTGGTTTCACAGGTTCTTATATCTGAGAAGGAAGGCACGTTCCTGTGCTCTGGACGGAGTTCGCGAGGTTCCCCACATTCTCCCCCTCCACCCTTTCCCCAGCCCCCCAACCTCAAAGAAAGACCTCCACACATGCAGGCCCCCGAAACTGTGTACCCCACTCTCGTGGCCGAGGGTGAGTCACGCTGGCCGGCTCTTAGGCCTCACCAGGGAGAAAGACTTCTTCCTGTCAAAGGCCACAGACGAAGGCGTTTGCTGAAGAGGGAACTCTCCCACCAAGGCACCAAGAGCTAACGGCCCCGCTTCTGACAGATCTATGGTTTAGGAGGGATTCGAAGAGAAATACATCAACATTTATGGAGGATTAATGAAAAGGCGGTAAAACGTAAGGTGCGTAGCTTAGTCTGGGGAAGGAGAAGTGAAAGTAATGTGCACGAACTGGGACGAATCCCGAAAGAACCCCAGACAGACCATCAGAGCCTGCGGAGCGAGCGGAGGCTGCGCACCAGAGGGCCTCTCCGAGGAGCGAGGAGACAGACGGCCCGGGGCCCTGCAGGCTGGGGTGGAGGTGACCGCGCTGTGCTGGGGCTTCCTCTCTACACCTCTCCCACCCAGCCCACCAGCCGTCCGTCTCGCACCTGACGTTTCATCAGAGCCCGTGGTCCCCGGGGCGGGGGGACAGGGGGTGGTGAGAGGGGGCCTGGGCTGCCATGAAATCCCCAGCGGCTCCATCACAGAGGAGCGCCCTCCCCCGTGCCCTGTGGCCCCTGCCGGGCCTTTGTGCCTTCAGAGAGGGGGCCCAGGGGCCAGTAGGGGACAGATTGTTTTGCTTTAAATAAAGATAAATAACAGTTTGGGCTTTTGATATAACAAAAGGATTTCATGGGCCCTGACGTTGGAACCTGTGATAAACCTGAGAGGCCTAATAAAAACAGACCGAGAGCGGTGATGCTGGCCAGTTCCTGTTTTCATGGATTTCTTTCCCCAAAGGCGCGAGCAGCAGAGCCCCGCCCATGGAGGGCGCCCTGAGTGACGGAGCCGGACTGAGCCTGGCCTTGCAGCAGCCCCTCCGGCCGGGCGCCAACTTCCTCCTGGTTTGACTGCACCAGAACCTTCTCTCTGAAACACGTTCCAGGAGGTGACGGCCTCCCGGTGAGCGCTTCTTCACGTGACAGACTCCCCTCGGTGCACCCGCTTCCACCAGAGTAGAGGGCGCCAGCGGGAGGCTTGCTGGCTCGCCAGGGGCCGCCCAGGCTGCCCACTTCCCGAATGTTCTGAAGGCGCAGCTTCCGGAGAGGGAGGCGGCGGCGCGTCTCTTGCCCGAGCGAGAGGCCCTCTGCCCCGCCCGCTGCCCAGGCGCGTGGACCACATGGCGGCGGCGTGCCCAGGGGAGGTCTGTGCCAGGTTCTGCCGCCCTGGCTCACAGGGCGCCTCCTCCCAGGTGTCCTCTCCCTCGGCCCCACGACATCCTTGCAAAGTGGCCCGAGCAGGTTTTCTTGATCCCGGTTCCGGGCCCGAGAACCAGCCTCAGCGTTGAGCTGAAGGAGCCGGGCACGAATCACATCAGTGCCCAGCCCGTCTCAGGCCGAGGGCTTTGAACTCTACCCCTGCGTCCTGTCCATGCGTCCCGGGAGCCCCGCTTCCAAGCCCGGCCCCGAAGCCACACAAAGGGCTCGGCTGTCGCCTCTGTCCCCTTGACCTCGTTAAAGCTCCGGATGGAATTGTCCTCGCAGCCTTCAGGGGCGGCTCGGCCTCTGAGCCCCGCGCAGCCGCTCGCTGTCACCTGGTGCCTGGCTGACGCCGGCGCAGAGAGGACATGAGAAGGCCAAGTGCTGCTTTCTAACCGGCCGCCCCGCCCGGGAGGGTCACAGCCTCCCCTTCCAAGAACACGTTTCCCCCCGAGAAGGCTTCCCGTTGGCATTCCCCGCCTCGCAGTCCCCCGGGGTCCAGATGCCACCAGACACGGGCGTTCAGCCACAGCCGGCGCAGGAACGCTGCGCGTGTCTAAAAGCGCCTTCCACGAGGGAGTCAGGAGGAGCCGTCCATCTCTGAGAGGTGACGCCATAGTACCTTGATCTCACTTCTCGTGAAGCAGAATGTAAACTGTCAGTGAAGCCTCGATGTGGAGCGTGAACCCCGCACACAGCCCAGGCACGCCCGCCCGCCGTGCCCCCGGCCCCGAACGGTGATCGTCTACGAAGCGCTCATTTCTCGGAGTGTTTTCCGACCACAACGAAGAGCTCCGGATTGCTGGCACCCGTGGCATTGTTCTGATTCACCCGCGGTCAGTGAGGAAGGGGCAGTGCCCGCCGGCTACGAAGAGGGTTTTCGATGTTCTGGGCTCTGTGGGCCCCGACAGCCCGCAGCCCGCATAGCTCGAGAGGCGCCTCTCCTAACGCGAACGCCACACAAAGGTCGTCGTCCCGACTTCGCGGGTGGAGACGCGGGACAGAGAGGGGCTGGGCATTCCCAAGGTCACAGGGTTGGTAAGGAGGAGCCGGCAGGTGGGCCCGGCATGTGCTCCGGAGGCTCAGGCGCAGCCTGCTGAGTTCCAGGCGCGGCCCTGCCTTCTCCGTGGGGTGGCTGCGGGGATCCCCGAGAGTCTGCACGCAGTGTTCAGTGCGGAGCTGCCCAGGCGGGGTGGGTGGTCAGCGCATCGACACCGCTGTCCTGGTGCCCGGCGCACGTGAAGGCGGACGCGCTCTCCAGGGCCGAGGAAGGTGCGCTGTGGGCCCCAAATTACCCTGCGAGCCCCGCTCCTGGTGAAATGGAGCGAGCAGAGCGTCTTGCACGGAAACAGAAGTTACCAAACCGGCCCTACAGGAGGGACGGGGGTGGGGTGGGGGGGGGGGCCTCTGGCAGCGAGGGCTTCGGGCCTGTGCCGCAGGCTCCTCCAGTTGGAGGGTGGCGTCTTTCTACCCAAACACCCAGCCCCTTCCCAGGCGGCTGCTGTCCGTGCTGCCTGCAGGCTTCCAGGTGTATGTGCACTGGATCGCTCTGAAATCCTTCCGACCTCGCCCACAACAGACTCCTGTCCATCCTTCAACACACAGGCCGCGCCCCTTCCTCCCGCTCCATGGACGCTTCCTAAACAGCTGTGGAAGGCTGTGTTCTGCTAGCCTGTCTGCCTCTCCCACCCAAGTGGGACTCGGAGCAGACTGAGGACACGGCCATGCCCTTCACCTTTGTGCCCTTCGCCTGACACGCAGCCAGTCCCAGGAGACTCTCGGATGAGGACATGAGCCCTGAGGAGCCCTGAGCCTCAGCCCCCGCCTGCACCTCAGTGCTGCCATGTCATCATCACGGACCAGACAGAAAGCATCCCCCAGTGCTGTGCCAGCCACACCTGCAGAGGTCACGGGCAGAACCTAAGTCACTGAACTTTGACCTTTCCTGACCCATCCTATCTAATAAAGAGAGAATATGCTAAATGACCCTCACGCCATCGCAAAGATGGTGGCACCCACAGCCAATAAGGAGGGAATATGCTAATTGACTGCCCTGCCCTCAAAGATGGCGGCGCCCACAGCCACAAGATGGCGGTGCCCAGTCCCCTCAGCCTCACCAGGGCAGCAGGCACGCGGCAATGCCGGGCCTGCCCCCAGGTGGGCCTGGCCACTCTGTGCACCGGCCTCCGGAGTCCCCCAGTCCCCTCAGCCCCCCAGTCGCCCAAGGCACAGGCAAGCCTCAGATGGCAGCTGCCCAGCCGCCCAGGGCCGCCCGAGGCTCAGGTAACCAGGGCAGGTCAAGGCTTGCGCTGTCGGCAGTGGCAGCAGCAGAGGTGTGATGGGGCGTCAGCTTTCCCTGATCGCCGGGTCACCTTCCACCCCTGAGGGCTCTCAGACTGTGAGAGGGGGCAGGCCGGGCTGAGGGACCCCCCTCCAGTGGATGAATTTTCATGCCCCGGGCCTCTAATAGAAAATAAAGCTGTACGCTCCAACCCAGTGGCCACACCACCCACGGCAGTGAAGGCGCCTCTTGCTCCGTCACAGTCCTTCCTGCCGCCACCCCGTTCCCATCTTGAGTTCCTTGTAAAGCTAGGCCTTGGCGGCATCAGTCCTCTCCACAGGCTTCTCGGAAATGGCTGGAAAATGCAGAAATGAGCGGAGCTCCCTGACAACGGCAGCCGAGGGGTCACATCCAATGTGTCCAGGAACTGGGAGAACCTTCCTTCCCCCAGGAGCCAGTGTGGCGTTTACGACTCCACCTGGGCCCGAGGGTTCAGAGCGCTTTACAGAAGGTGGTCGGCACCCTCACCGGAGCCTTCACAGCCTACCACCCTCTGCTGCATTTTCTGCCTCGGGAAGAAAGCCTCCTGGGCCTCAGTTTTCTGGAACGGCTGAGAAGCAGTGGGCTTGAACTAATCGTGTCACCTAACTCGCTGTGCAGCAGTGACATCTGCTGGGGATCGTTGTACCGACTTTACAATGTGAACGCGTTTAAGCCTTTCGACGTCTCTATGAGGCTGTTCACAGTACGACCTGCATTTGCTAGATGAGGAGACTGAGACGCAGAGAAATGGAGTAACTACGTGGCAGAGCTGGGATCTGAACCCAGAGCAGCGTGACTCCAGGGCTGGATTCTTATCCTTGGAGCTTTGACACCTCCCGCAGGAACAGCCTTTGATACATTGCTGCACAGCGTTTGCTCACAGCCCTGAACTCCACCTGTCTGCCAGCTTCCTGGTCCCGTGTCCTTCCCGGGAGCGCTTGCCGCATTCACACTGGTGACGGTGCCGGCCCCCGGCCTCAGCGCTCTGTGCCCCAGGGCTCGCAGGCACCCGGATTTCTCCGAACAAGCCTTCGCTCCATGTCTTCAGGCTCTGACCCCAACACCCTCCATCCCCAGGCCCCTCCCGGCCTGGGAACCCGCATTCCTACCGACAAGGCACTCTCCTTCAGGACGGCCCCCAGGCACTCAGGGCTGAGACCCTCTCCCGGGAAATGAGTGTCGAGGGCGCGGGGCTTCGTGGTCCAGCCCAGTGGCCTGGGGTCCAGCCTGGCTGCTTATGAGACACGTGGCCGTGGCAGGCCACTTCGTTCTGCACCTCCTTCCCCCATCGCTAACCCGATTGCAGCGCTGTCAGTACTGGATCTGAGGGTGAGTGTGAGCCGCCTCGAGCAGGGGCAGCTGGGAGTGCGGTGCTAACTCTAATTCCAGACATGATCTCGGTCTCTCTTCCTACCGGTCAGCGAGCTCCTTAACCAAGGCTCCGTGCCGTGTCTTCAGTCCACAGCGCCAAGCCCATGCCCGTAGGGAACAGTGTCTGGGAGACAGAGGGCGAGGCAGGGGCTGGAGGGATGCTGGCTGTGGTTCCAGCGGCCCGCGAACAGAGCCGGGAGGCAGGCGGCAGCTCTGAGCCGAGTGGAGAGAGGAGTGGCGAGAGGCCCACTGATGGCGGCGCCTGTGCCCCTCTGCTCTGCCCCGTTCTGTGCCCAGAGATCCTCTGTGGTTATTGCTTCAGTCCCCCAGGCCCCCAAACCGTCCCCCAAGACATCTGTGGAGGTTCCACCCCCTCCGCACATGGAAAGCACATTGAAGCCATCAGTGGCCGCACAAAGAGATGAGCACAAAGCCACGGGGCCTTGGGCCGGGCCTCACGCCCTGCGGGGACCACCTCTGGGTTCCCTCGCCGTGAAGTGCCCCGGACTCCTCCTCGGCTGTGAGTCCGGCAGTCAGACCCGCTCCCCCATGAAGTCACCGCCTCCCAGGAAGAGCAGGGATGGGGATGGGGTGGGGGGGCACTGGCCCCGTGTGAGCTTGGGAAAGGGCGTGTTTCCCTAAGTGTGAGGGAAGGACGTCCTCAGAGATGCTTAGACAGAGAGCTGGCTCGGGTTGTGGGGAAAGTAAGGCTGACGCTTATGGAGTGAGCCCTTCCTAGGTGCGAGTAGGCTCCGTGGGAAGCATCTTTCTCGGCACGTAGCTCTTCGGTGCTGACAGGAAGGGGCGGGGCACTGAGGAGCGGCACGCACAACAGGTCCAACATCCCCAACGCCGCCGCGCTCACCCTGGACAGACTGGGAAGCCACGGAGCGGAGGGGAGGAGACGGTGACATGGCCACCGGGCCACACCTGCCCCCACGACAGCCACAGATGAACATACATTTTATTTCCCTCCCTCTCTTTCTCCTCCTTGCTTGTCCATCCAAACCTATTCCCAAAGAGGAAGAATCCGATTTGTAGTCACATGTATGATAATTTCCCAGCATGGTACCTGGTGTGCTTACTAAACACTAACTGGGCGTGGATTTCCCTTCCATTGATGGATAGCAAATCACAAACACAGGCAGAGCTCAGCGCCCAGGCTTCAGAGCCGCCGGCGCTGCAGTCTGTCACTGGGGCGTGGCCCGAAGCCGAACATCTCCAACCTGAGGACGCCAGGCTGTACCCGGTATTGTGAGGATTAAATGAAACACTGTACATAAAGTCACATAGTAAGTGCTCAGTAAACGTTTCTTTTTCTCTCTTTCCTTCTGTTTATCTTCTTATTAAATGTACTAGAGGCCTGGTGCATGAAATTCGTGCAGGAGGGGGTGTGTCCCTCAGTCCAGCCTACACCCTCTCCAATCTGGGACCTCTCGAGGGGTGTCCGACTGCCCGGTAGGATCGGGCCTAAACGGGCAGTCAGACATCCCTCTCACAATCCAGGACTGCTGGCTCCCAACTGCTCGCCTGCCTGCCTTCATGATTGCCCCTAACTGCTTCTGCCTGCCAGCCTGATCACCCCCTAACCACTCCCCTGCCACCCTGATTGATGCCTAACTGCTCCCCTGCCAACCTGATTGACCCTAACTGCCCTCCCCTGCAGGCCTGGTCACCCCTAACTGCCCTCCCCTGCAGGCCGGGTCCCCCCCAACTGCTCTCCCCTGTAGGCCTGGGTCCCCCCCCAACTTCCCTTCCCTGCAGGCCCAGTCACCCCCAACTTCCCTCCTCTGCCGACCTGGTCACCCCTAACTGCCCTCCCCTGCAGGCTTGATCGCCCCCAACTGCCCTCCCTTGCAGGCCTGGTCCCTCCCAACTGCCCTCCCCTGCTGGCCTGATCACCTACAACTGCCCTCCCTTGCAGGCCTGGTCCCTCCCAACTGCCCATCTTGTGGTGGCCATCTTGTGTCCACATGGGGGCAGCCATCTTTGACCACCTGGGGGCAGCCATCTTGTGTGTTGGAGTGATGGTCAATTTGCATATTACTCTTTTATTAGATAGGATTCTCTTAACATTCAGGACTTGGTTTTATTAGAAAGTTTCATTTTTAAGCAAAGTCTTTAAAAGTTATTCTTACAATAGAACAGAAAGCTCAGGCCTCAGATAAACCATGTCTCTTCAAGTTCGAAGGAGACTTCACGCAAGGCTCTGCTACCACCACCTGGGGGCAGCATACTGTATAATATTTTTGAATTGACCATGAAATCGTTAACATTCCTTAGAGTCTCGAGTATCACTCACATTCAGAAGGGTCTAAACCACAAATATTTTTTACAACATAGTTCCCTAACCAATGTATGGTGACAGGTTGGTATAGAGATGCCTGAAGCAGTAATCTGGATTTAGTCAATTCACTGGCGTCTTGAGGTCTTAATGCCATCAGCAGCTTAAATACTAAAGCTTAGAAGTTCCTCTGAAGGGTCATGTGAAAATAAAGCAAGTCATGACACAAAAGCACAGCCCCCCAAAACAGATAAGTTCCACATTATCGAAATACAAGCCCTGTGCCTCAAAGCACACTATCAAGAAAGTGGAGAAAAAGGAGAAAAAATTTGCAGGTAAGTTACTTGATAAGAGATTTATACCTAGAACATATAAAGTGCTCATATAACTAAATAATGAAAAGACAAATTATAGCCCAGCTTGTGTGACTCGGTGGTTGAGCTTCAGCTCATAAACTAGGAGGTCATGGTTCGATTCCCAGTCAGGACACAGGCCGGGTTTGGGGCTCAATACCCAGTAGGGGGCGTGCAGGAGGCAAGCCTATCAGTGATTCTCTCTCATCATTGATGTTTCTATCTCTCTCTCCCTCTCTCTCTCTGAAATCAATTTTTAAAAAAACATATTTTATAAAAGATATAATATAACTCAAACATGGACAAGAGGTTGGAATAGGTATTTCTCTAAAGGAAATATATGAAAGGCCACAAAAAATGATCAAAATGATAATGAGATGCATGTTACACAGACGAGGGTGGCGGTGATAAAAAAAAAAAAAAAAAGACAGCTGGTAGCAAGTGTTGGCAAAGTTGTGGAGAAATCGGAACCCAGACCCTATCCACGGAAGTATGAAACGGCCCAGCTGCTGTGAAAAACAGGCCGGTGTCGTGGACAGGTTAAACCTGGAGTTAACACGTGTCCCCAGCAATTCCGCTCCTAGGTATGTGCCTAAGAGAAGCGAACATGTGTCCGCACAAAACCTTGTGCATGGATCTTCATAGGAGCATGAATTCATAATGGCCAAGAATTGGAAACCACCCGAATGCCCATCAATCCTTACAACAACCGCGATGGAATGGGGTCTCTGGAAAGAACGAATCAGCATCCCGCCAGGTGAGGGACGCCAGTCCCAAGCACAGGCTGCCGGTCCATTTCCGGGAGTGCAGTGCTGATTCTAACTCGGGACATTGTCACTGTCTCCTCGTGTACGCGAGCGGGTGGCAGAGTGCGAGACAGGAATTTCCTTGTTCACTTGACCTCCGACCTGGGCTTGGGGACGTCAGAGCCCGTTCTGGGGACCCGTGGTCACACTGCCCCTCTGGGCCTCCCGTTTCAGTTCTCATCCAGACAGAGCCGTCCCTCTGAGCGAGCAAGTGGGGACAAGAGGGGGTGGGGTGGACAGACGGCAGCAGTGAGTGAGAGCGAGGCGCGATGTGAGGGGCTGCCCCGCGGCAGGCGAGCGGTGTGTGGATGCCGGAGACGCAGCGTGCTGGGACGCGTTCGTCTTGTCCGTTGTGGAATTGCTTCCTTTATTCAGACACGGAATAACTTCAGCGCAGCAAACGCCACGCTTTCCTGGGGATTTAATCCCTGCAAAGGGACGGAAGGTGCTCAGGCCTACGTGACGATGGAGGTAACTAACGCGGTGCAGAGCGCGGGGGCTGGAACGGGAGGTGCTGGCAGGTATCCAGAGAGGAGCTCACAGCGGCGGGCGGGCTGGGGCCCACGAGCTGTGCCAGGCGAGCCTCCCTGCCCCTCACGCTGGGGCCAGGAAGGAGCTCTTGGCTGCGCAGAGGGGATGGAACCTTCCTGGGCAGCGTGGTCGGAGGGTATCAGCCCTTGAGGGGGCCACAGGTAACTGCTTCTCCCGTCCTGTCCTGGGGGTGGCGCCAGAGAGCCTCAAACCCCTGTGCTTCCATCTGACTGGGTCCTTTTGGAACCCCCAGAGGGTGGTCGTGTCCTTAGGACACCCTGGCCCTCGGTCGGCTCCTCCAATGTGCACAGGGCAGAGTGGACTCCGTGTTCGGGGCAGGCACTTGCGTGGAAAAGCCAGAACTCTCTCCATCCAAATGTCCCGCCCGGGGCTGTGCGGGGCGGCGCCCACCCGGCTCCCGGAAAGGAGCTCTGCTCACCGCTGCGGGGCCTCGGGGCTGGGAGCTGCCCCGGGAACCGAGTCCCCAGCAAACCGCACGGGCATTCGTGAGCGGAATTCCCTGCTATGGAGCGTGTTCTGCACACAGGCAGCAGAGAGCGAGTGAAGACTGGGGGAGAGGGCCAGTCTAGACACGCTGGTGGGGACAATGGCGTAGTAACGAGAGGAGAAGCACAGTTGCCCATAGTAACGGCCTTGACTGGAGAAATTTTGTCAGCCACTGGATAGACTTACTATGAAAACTAATTTAAATAATAACAGCAGTATTTACGGAGCTACTAAGCACTGGGCTAAATGCCGTTGCCACGTTGGCGTATGAGCTTTGGTTCGGTATCGAAGTCACAGACCCAGGATGGACTGCACGGACGGGACTGTGGGCGCGGAGCTGGGTCCGTTTGCGGGACTGAGGGTCCACAGGCCAGGCAGGTGTAGGCTGTCCTGTGCTGGCGGCAGGGAGGAGCCTGTCTCCCAAAGCCAGTCACTGATGTTGGGTGGCAGGTGGTTTTACCGAGAGGCGGCCCTGCGCCAGGGCGGCCTCGCCCCGCAGCAGGCGGGTACGGGTCCCTTGGATGCCACGAGGCTCCGGAGTTCTGAGAGGCGCTGCCGGCCCTGATGAGCAGCACTGACCAGGCTGCCTCCCACCTCGGATGGCTCCTGAGCCCCGTGAGGCCGTGCCTGGTGATGAACCTGGGCCACAGCATTGCCCTGCGGTCAGATGACCTGCAGACCTAAGTCCCTGCGAGCTGGGGTTGGCCTTGGGAGTGCGTGGTCCTGGTGACCACCCGCTTCTCAGCCAGACCGGGAAGCGCTCCGCCCTGGGGTCCAGCACAGCAGTTACTGTGCGGCCACGGGGGCGCAGCACGGGGAGGCAGCACGGGTGTAACTCACGTGTCCGCAGCCACGGGAGCTTGGAGGCAACAAGGTGGGGCACTTGGATGATAATTAACAACCGGAGCTCCGGGCACACGGGGCTGCATGCAAAGTCTGTGGCCGGCAGCGGCAGCGGCAGCGGCGGAAGGGGCGTCCTCTCCGCGCCGGCTCCCAGCCTGCGCTGCCCAGCTCAGCTCAGCCCGAGGCGGCGATGGCCCCGGCCACTGCGCTGCGAGACCAGCCGCCACAGGCTTCCCATCTGCCTCCCACAGACAGGCACTGGCCACGGGCCTGCGGGCCGGACGCACAGGCCTGGCACCCGCACTGCACTCGCAGGCACAGCGGTGGCGGTGCAGCCCCGCGCTCTCACCCTCCGCCCGCGTGACACATCGGGTCTCCCTCCACAGGGTGGCCGAGGGGCGCGGTGGGTCGCCGCGGGCTCTGTGATACCGGCTGGTGGCAGCCCATCCAGCATCCGTTATCTGCTGTCCCTTAAAAGACGGCGCTTCTGAGGGTGAGATGAGGCCAGGCACACAGTCTAATGTGCAGTGAGGGTCCCAGGTCGGGCCCAGCTCTGCCCACACCTCCCCGCGCACCACCCTCCTGGCACTAAGCTCACTGTGTTCAGACTGGAGAGGAGCAGGGCGCCCTCTCTTCCTGGCCCCCAGGCCCTGGGCTTCGAGTGGAGCTGAGGGTCGGGAGCTCGCTGTCAGGGCCTGGGACGAGGAGGGCCGTGCTCTGAGCGCGAACCCTTCTGCAGGCTCGTCTTCGCTCAGACTTGACCCACGAGATCACTTGGGCTTCAGGGAGACGTATTGCCCAGGGGACTGACAGTAAGTGCCAGACGAGCCCCTGGCGGCCCGGAGGACGCTCAGCTCACCTGCCCCACGCTGCTAGCACCGCCAGCAGCAGCCATGGTGTCCCTGCCCGTGGGCAGCTGTGTGCCCGGCTCACCAGCTCCCTCAGGGACATCGCCCCCTTGTGAGTGCTCAGAGGGGCTTCCAATGCAAGTGCACCCACACCTGAGGCCCTTCACTCTCCCCCACGCCATCCCACGTCTCAGTCACCCCATCTCCCGTCTCAGTCACCCCATCTCCCATCTCAGTCACCCCGTCTCCCGTCTCAGTCACCCCATCTCCCGTCTCAGTCACCCCATCTCCCATCTCAGTCATCCCATCTCCCGTCTCAGTCACCCCATCTCCCGTCTCAGTCACCTCATCTCCTATCTCAGTCACCCCATCTCCCGTCTCAGTCACCTCATCTCCTATCTCAGTGACCCCATCTCCCGTCTCAGTCACCCCATCTCCCATCTCAGTCATCCCATCTCCCGTCTCAGTCACCCCATCTCCCGTCTCAGTCACCTCATCTCCTATCTCAGTCACCCCATCTCCCGTCTCAGTCACCCCGTCTCCCATCTCAGTCACCCCGTCTCAGGCCTTGGTCGCCCCACCTGTAAGAACCTCTTGGCCTCCCTCTGCACTGCCACCGTTGGGGACACTGGGAGGGGGTGCAGGTGGGACATGTGCCATAACATTGACTCGGGTTCTAGGCTGCGGGAAAAGGGCCCTCACCCTTCCTCAGTTTCCCAGGAGGCTTTGCAGGGCCTGCGGGGGAGAGGGCTCTGAGTCAAGGGTCCTACATGACTCAGACCCAGTCACCATCCCCTGTGATGGGCCCACAGCCTAGTGGAAAACCCTGAGGGGTTGGGGGGCCCTGCAGTCATGGAAGAGGGGGCACAGCCCTGGCGTGAAGATGGGCACAGCCCGGTGTGAGATGGGCACAGCCCGGTGTGAAAATGGGCACAGCCCGGTGTGAGATGGGCACAGCCCGGTGTGAGATGGGCACAGCCCGGTGTGAAGATGGGCACAGCCCGGTGTGAAGATGGGCACAGCCCGGTGTGAGATGGGCACAGCCCGGTGTGAGATGGGCACAGCCCGGTGTGAAGATGGGCACAGCCCGGTGTGAAGATGGGCACAGCCCGGTGTGAGATGGGCACAGCCCGGTGTGAGATGGGCACAGCCCGGTGTGAAGATGGGCACAGCCAGGGGCACCCAGCGTGCAGTGCGGCTGCAGTGAGTTTCCAAGGAGAGCAGAGCCCGGCGGTGAACATGTGCGTCCTGGAGAATTGCTGCCGTGTTTGTTGTGCAGATGATTTTTCTTCTCATGTTTCTCTGGATCTCCAGCAGGTCCCCTGTCTAGAGGCCAGGTGTCTCCTCCCCAAATGCCTACTCCATCCCCTGGAGGGGAGAGAAGGGTCTGGAACTCGGATTGTGTACAGCATTGTGCCCCCCACCATCCCAGAGAGACCTGGCTGGGCCTGGTGGCTACGAGCCAGGCACGTCGCGAGGACAGGACCGTAGCGCAGATGTGGAGCTCAGAGGTCACGGCGGGATCCAGGGAGTGGATGAGAGACGCAGTCCGGTCTGAAGGGAGACCAAGGTGTACAAGGAAGAACACACTCCGAGGCCAAGGCCAAGGCGCAGGAGTCAGAGGGAGGGCCCCGGTGGAGAAAGGACTAAGGAATTCACGTGCATCCGGACGCCGGCTGAGGACCGCCTCGGGAGCCGGGCACGGACAAGGCCTGGGCTCAGCGGGGCTGCGGGGCGCTGTGCGGGTCTGAGGCCGCGCCAGGCAGCCGCTCCCTCCTTGCCGTCCTGGAGAGCGCCCCTCATCCGGGAGGAGGCGGGCTGGAGCAGGGACACTCGGAAGAGCTGGAAGAGCTGCTTTGGAAAGTGGGGAGGGACGTGGACAAGGGTCATGTGACGTGGTCCCTCAGCTGCAGCAGGAGAAGGAAGCAGAACAAGAGTGAGGGCCGCGGCCCCACCCGGACTCCACGAGGCCCTGCTGTGGGAGCGAGGCCGGGCCCGACGGAAAGGAAGCCAGGGGTCATCACGGGCCGGAGGACAGGAGGCGTCAGGAGCGGGGGTGCAGGTGCGGGTAAGAAGGGGCCCCGTGCTGGGGGACGGGTGCCAGATGATTGGAATCCAGCACAGCAGGGAACTGCCACAGGGCACTGGGGGTGAGGCAGCGAGCACAGCGATGGCCGCACGTCAGGGGGTCTGGAGTGTCCAGAAAAGACCTCAGCCAGATACCAAAGTCCTCTTCGAAGATGACAACATGACAGGAAGTCTACCATCGCCCCTAATATCTTGGCAAAAATCAAAGAATGTTCGTTTCAGAGAATTTCACGTTTTAGGGAACCTGGTGGGTCTAAAGGTCGGAAACGCCGCTCTGGCGTCCAGGGCGGGCGGGTGGCGAGGGTGGTGTGGGTGGCGTGGGTGGCGTGGGTGGTGTGGGTGGTGTGGGTGGCGTGGGCGGCGTGGGTGGCGTGGGCGGCGTGGGTGGCGTGGGTGGCGTGGGTGGCGAGGGTGGTGTGGGTGGTGTGGGTGGCGTGGGTGGCGTGGGTGGCGTGGGTGGTGTGGGCGGCGTGGGTGGTGTGGGTGGCGAGGGTGGCGTGGGTGGCGTGGGTGGCGTGGGTGGTGTGGGTGGTGTGGGTGGTGTGGGCGGCGTGGGCCTCCTGCGTCCTGTCACCTGGGGCTGAGGCCGGCCAGAGCTCGGGGAGCGGTGCAGAGACGCCTGCTCGGGGACTGGACGGCCCTCCTGCTGTGTACATCAGCTCTGGGGGAGCCTGAGCCTCAACCACTTCAGGCCTGTGAGGAAGAGGTGCCTGTCTGTCTCTTGAAATGGAACACTTGTCTGACACCCTCCCTGGGCCGCGCTTGGGCAGGGTGCAGGCAGGTCCCACTGGCCATCCTGAAGACACCTCGCTCTGGGACCTTTTCCGGCTCCTGGTTTTTTGCTTGTTTGTTTTAAGTGTTTTTATTGATTTTGGAGAGAGAGAGAGAGAGAGAAACATCAATGATGAGAGAGAAACATCCATCAGTGGCCTCCTGCACGCCCCCAACTGGGGGTGGGGCCCGCAACCCGAGCATGTGCCCTGACCGGGAATTGAACCGTGACCTCCTGGTTCATAGGTCACTGCGCAACCCCTGAGCCATGCCACCTGGGCTCGGTGCCTGGCTTTAAAGTCCTTATGGAAGCTGAAGGCAAAGGGGTTTGGGCGACACCTTAGAGCCGTGGTCGGCAAACTGCGGCTCGCGAGCCACATGCGGCTCTTTGGCCCCTTGAGTGTGGCTCTTCCAAAAAATACCATGGCCTGGGCGAGTCTATTTTGAAGAAGTGGCGTTAGAAGAAGTTTAAGTTTAAAAAGTTTGGCTCTCAACAGAAATTTCAGTCGTTGTACTATTGGTATTTGGCTCTGTGGACCACTGCCTTAGAGTAAACTTTTTGGAGCTGATTTTCTCACTCGTCTTTTTCCCTGCTGACCGCAGTGGCGGTCATAGGAAGAGATGGGCCTTCGAACACTATTACCCTGAGATTAAAAATGGACATAGGTATTCCTGAGAACAGCAGAGGCTGAAAATAGAGGGAAAAACAAAAGGCTGAGGTGGTGATGTGGGGAGGGGGGCTACAGAAAAAGAGCTTTTAGAAACCATAAAAGCCAAAATACTTGCCAGTAATCACAGAAATGTTTCAGATGACAGACCTTCCATCAAAAAGTAAATGCATTAGTCCAAAAGCTTACAGCACGCAGAGCCGAACCCTCAACTATAAGAAAGAAGATAACACGAAGGCGGGGGGGTGGGGGGGGTGCCGGCTTTCCGACCCTGTCCCCCTTGCAGACAGCGCTATGCCTTCGCCAGGGCCTGCCCCTCCTCTGCCACGGAGACCGGCGTCCCGCATCTCAGCAGCCCAGACACGGCTACTGACCTCAATTCTAGTCATATATGTATATGTACGTATATGTGTGTGTATGTGTATATATATGTATATATATGTATGTATATGTATATGTGGCAGTGTAGCCGGCGGGATTTGGGAGTAGAAATACTGTCTCTACCCCATGGTTTTCTAGGTAGACGCCGAGGTCTCTGACCCCATCAGGGACCCTTCCCGTCGCAGGTGCGGTGGGAGATCGCGGTGGTGCCTGCATCGTCCTAGTGATCCTCTGGCCTCTCTGACCCGTTGCTCATGCAGCATCACAGCCTCGGCTCAGGACGCCTGCCGCGGCTGACTGTGCGGGCGCCGTGCTGCGTGCGGACAGAGGCGAGCAGTCCGCACCACCATGAGCATCGACTGGGCATTTCCTGGGGGGGCACTGCAGCTGGTGGCCAGCTGGCTGAGGACACCAGAGCCATAAGGGGACCCCTTCCTTTCTATGAGGGGAGAAAAGACACAGACGTCTGAGAAGATTAAAAGGACGAAGCACAGGCCTCGTCAGAGGAGAGACACTCCCAGGAAGTAGAGGACAAGGGCCGGCCCATCCTCAGGGAGACCCTCTGTGCCCAGCCAGCATGGGCGGTGCTAGAATATTCTCACTCACTCCACAAGTTTATTTGCATACTCTGCGGCCTAGGTCATTGTCGTGTTACCTGTGCCTCAGCACGTTTGAAAGGCTTGAGGAAGTTAACTTGAAAATAAGTAGAAATAGTACAAAACGAAGAAATTCCAAACCTCCCGTGGCGGCATTCCCTAGTCCCACCCCTCCTCTCTCCACTGTCCTAATTAGACACGTAGAAGACTCGGGGCGCCAGTGCCTTCAGCAACAGCAGGTGTGCCAGTGCCTCTGGGCCGCGCAATGCCCGTCCTGCCTTGTTGCTAGTGTGTGCGAGCCGAGGGCACGGAGGCCGGGGCTGGGGCTTGGAATCAGAGTTTCTGTTTGATTTTTTCCCCCACAAAGATGTCCAATCTTCTGAAAATTGAGCTCTCGGCCGGAAATCCCTCAGGCTCTGATTCAGGCCCGAGCTGTGGGCGCGTGGACGTGGTTGGACTCAGCAGCCCATGTCTAGCCTCGTTCGGCCTGGACAGGAGGTTGGGGACCCCGGGTCGCCAGCCTCGCCACCCCCCATTCCACTTTGTCTCTGGACTCCACGGAGCAAAGCACAGCTCTGCCCAAGGAAGAGACCAGGAGCTGGCTGCCCCGCCCGTCCGCAGGCCCAGCAGCAAAGCACACACATCCCCTCCAGGGTGGGGTCGGGGAGAACGGCCGGGGCAGGGAGCCCGCGGAGCGTCTCTGAGACGCTGCCTGGCTTTGGACGGATGCCAGTCGTGTGTGTTGGTTTCCCACCACGATGGACTGAATGGACTGACTCAGGTCCTGGCAGGAGCAGCCCCGGACCCAGAGCAGTTCCCACGGTCACGGCGCGGAGGTGGAGCACGTGCCCGTGGGCCTGTGTCCTGGTGGAGTCTCAGGACCCTTGGGCCTCTGCTCTTTGCCATTAGGGTCTGAGCAGTTATTCCTGCCTCCCAATCAGGGGCCCCAAGAAATGAGCCCAACAGGGCGACTGTGAACGGAGGCACCCGGCCCGCGTCGGGAGCAGCCGCCGCCGCCGAGCCAGCAGCAAGCCCGAGCTGAATTCCATTTAAATGAAATGCCAGGAGGCAGTCAGCGAGAGTGACATTTATGGTGTTCCTACAAATGCAGGCGGTGGGAGCGGGCACGGGGCAGGGGGAACAAGCTGTACCGAAGCCGCCATCTGTATATTGTGCCCGGTTTTAATATTCTGTATTCTCATAAAAAGTGTTGTTTCTGTCGCTATTCAATCTCACAGACTCACACGGAACACTGTTAAAAGTCAGCAGCGTGTGAAATGGTATTTTAAAATAAATGGCGGGGCTGCCGCGCGGCGAGGGATATTGCGGCCGGGCGCTGACAGACAGGCCCTGAAAAGTAACAACCGTTATCATCTCCCGGCAAAGCGGATTAAATAAAACCCCGCGCAGCCGGGCATTACCAAGTCTGATATTGACACAGCTGCCGCGCCGCGATTTTTCATTGTCTCATCAAGACGGAGCGTCGCGGGGATCAATCTTCCCCTGTCAGGCCCGGCGCTGGAAGTTTTTCATTTACATTTTCATTATATCCTTTTATCTCCAGGCGGCGTTCCTTCTGAGCTGTGGGCTCCAATGGCCTGGGGACAGTGCTGCTCCGTGACCCTCTGGCCAGAGGGCTCCTGGGGGGCCTAGAGGGGGCCCCCTCCATCCCCCAGCCCCTCCCAGCCTCTCCCCGCGGCCAGTGGGCGAGATGATGGCCAGAGCCGCTGCCCCAGGCGCCGGCGGATGGCGGACGGCGATGCACGTGTGTGTGGGAGAGAAATGGAGGGCGCGGAGGGGCGCGTGGGCAGCCTGGAGGGCGGCAGCCCCCCTGCACTGGGAGGAGGAGGCGGGAAAGGGCTCCTGAGCACTCTCCAGCCCGAAGCCGCGCAGCCTCACGCCGTCCACCGCTTCCTTGTCTGCTTTCACTCCAGGAGCTGATTTACCTGCGGAAAATACCTTTTAATCAGGCTCCCAGAAAACAGCGTCTTTGAGGAAGCCCAGTCTTCCTGCAGGTGGGGGGCCCACAGTCCTCACCCCCCCCCTTCCGAAGGTTGTTGGTGCGCTTTCTCTGGGAGGAAAGTTCAGTTATGAAACACTGCCCAGTTCTTGACCTCCACTGTGTATGCCGTCACCGTGCCAACGGCAGGGGAAGCGCGCGCGTCAGCTCCCTCAGCCCCGGTTAGAGACGCGGCTTCATAGACCGAGGTGGGTGAGACCAAGGAGCCGGCTCAACATCCCGATGGCGTCTGTGTCCTCACGCACCTCCGTGTCCAGAGCTGGAAGCACAGGAGAGGGCGGCCGAGGGCTTTGTGGCTCACCCACCACGGGGCTCCTGGTCCTTCCATGGCCAGAGCGGGTCCTGGTCAGGGCAAAGGGTCCGCGTGAGTCAGCGTGATGCTCAGCCGCTGCCACAGGGAAGCCTCGGGCAGCGCCCAGCACCCACAGCACCTCCCGGCCGCGCCCACCACGAGGGTCCACAGAAACGCCCCGCCCTGGGTTCTGCTCTGACCTCCCCAGAAGGCGGGCTTGGAACAGTTCAGCCGTTAACGCTGTTAAGGAATTAGGGACTGACTGGGCATGGGGAGCTTGTGGACTGAATATGTGTGTCCCCCGAATTCATGTGCCAAAAACCCAATGCCCAGGGTGCTGGTGTGGGGCGGGCCTTTGGGAGTGAGGAGGTCAGGGGGTGGGGTCCTTAGGAATGGGGTCCTGTGCTCATCAAAGGGGCCCCAGAGAGTTCCCTCGCCCTTCCACCTCTGAGGTCACAGTGGGGAGACAGGGACCAGGAGGAAGCGGGTCCTCCCAGACCCTGTGGGCTCGCCAGATGCTGGTGCCGGGAACGTGGACCCCCAACCTCCAGAACCAGAGCAATAACGTGTGTGGTTTGTAACCCACCCGAGTGGACTGGGACAGCAGGCCCCTCCGGCCCCAGGCCTCCAGGAGGGGGCCACGGCGGGCTCGAGGCTTCTGACTCACACATCTGCTGCTCAGACGGGGCGACTCCAAGGAGCTGTGAGCAGACAGCTGGACTCCAGGGGTCTCTTCACGTGCGGGCCGTCTCCCAGGGCAGCCAGCGCCCTCGGTGAGTTTCCCAAAGGCAGCGAGCGGCGAGTGGCCTTTCCCAGCCCAGCCTTGGGAGTCGGGGCACCGCTTCTGCCGTGTGAAAAGCCCACTCCACCCCAGCTCCAGGTCAGGAGCGGAGTGACGCCACTTGTGCAAAGAGGAGGACCAGGGTTCCGATCAGATCCACTGAAAGCCCGTCGTGGGAGTGGGACTAAATAGAAACAAGAATACGTGGAGGTGTGCGGCACCAACTTTTCAAATCCGACCCCTTCACGTTATTTGTACACTAGGGGCCCAGAGCACGAATTCGTGCACCTTGAAAGGAACTGTGTGACGAGAGGCTGCGATGGACACAGGAGCAGGTCTCGGCCCATACTCCACACCCCCGCCCAGCCCCTCCTACTGCGGCCCCCGGTCCCCTGTCTGCTGGCAGCCCACCTCACAGCCTTCCTGCCACCCTCAGAGCCTTCCTGTCACCCTCACAGCCTTCCTGTCACCCTCACAGCCTGCCTATCACCCTCACAGCCTTCCTGTCACCCTCACAGCCTGCCTATCACCCTCACAGCCTTCCTGTCACCCTCACAGCCTGCCTATCACCCTCACAGCCTTCCTGCCACCCTCAGAGCCTTCCTGTCACCCTCACAGCCTTCCTGCCCACATCACAGCCTTCCTGCCACCCTCACAGCCTTCCTGTCACCCTCACAGCCTTCCTGTCACCCTCACAGCCTTCCTGTCACCCTCACAGCCTTCCTGCCCACATCACAGCCTTCCTGCCACCCTCATAGCCTTCCTGTCACCCTCACAGCCTTCCTGTCACCCTCACAGCCGTCCTGCCACCCTCAGAGCCTTCCTGTCACCCTCACAGCCTTCCTGTCACCCTCACAGCCTTCCTGTCACCCTCAGAGCCTTCCTGTCACCCTCACAGCCTTCCTGCCACCCTCAGAGCCTTCCTGTCATCCTCAGAGCCTTCCTGCCCACCTCACAGCCTTCCTGCCACCCTCACAGCCTTCCTGCCACCCTCACAGCCTTCCTGTCACCCTCACAGCCTTCCTGTCACCCTCACAGCTGTCCTGCCACCCTCACAGCCTTCCTGTCACCCTCACAGCCTTCCTGTCACCCTCACAGCCTGCCTGCCCACCTCACAGCCACAGCTCCAGCCCCACATGCCTGTAGAGCAGCAGTCTCCAGTCTGAAGACTCACCCCCACTGCAGGACAAAACCCGAGGCTTCCTGGTGAGTGGACTGAGCTGAACAGGGTCCCACTACAGCCTCCCCCAGGCCCCTTCCGTCCTGACCCCATGGGGGGCCAGGCTTTCGCCCGCGTGCTGAGCCTCTTGGCTCCCTCTGAGACACACCCCTGGCCCTGAACTCCTGGCCTCTTGGGCTGGACCTGCTGGAATGCTGAGCTCCCGCCTCCCACAAATCTGGCTGCCGTGCTCCGCGTGTAAGCACAAGCTGCTACCACCCCACCCCATACACACAATGAACAGCCTACTGCATGAGATTTCTGCTGTCACAGCAGCAGGGACTAGACCTCCTTCTGGAACAAGGTCATGGCCACTTGGATAGTGAAGCTCAGAATAATGGCCAACCAGAGGGAAGCCCCCAGCAAAGTGTCCCCCTGACCTGGCCCTGCAAGTGACCCATTTAGACTCGGCGCTTCACAGCGAGGCCGCCGGGCATGATGGAAGAGGCGCTGTCCGTCCTCAGATCCACCTGCTTGCATCCTGTACCTCCTCTCCCTCAGGCCCGCGGCCGCGCCTTGTGGGAGGATTTACTTCTAAAGCTTTGCAGCCTCCACAGTGTGGCCCAGGTGACTGTCCACCGTGGGAGTCCCCGGGGAAAGTGACATGGCAGCGTCCTCTGGTCGGCGTCCGAGAGGTGCTTTCTGTAAGCAGATCATCAGAGACTCCATGAAGTCGCCTGCACGGCCTGTTAGGAGAGTGTCAGGGCAGAATGAACGCTGGCTCTGAGCGCATCCTGAGCATAACTCACCGCTCCTGAGGACGTGGACGCGGCTCCACTCACACTGTGCGGCCGCGTGCCACCTGCATGAGCATCCGTTCACAGGGACCATGTCTGTGAGGGAGCGTTTGCCATAGACTCAGGGTCGGGTTCATAACTGAACTTTCCCCCCCGTCTGAGCAGCTAAACCCTGGCCTTCCCACCTAGAATACTCATAGTACTTCCTGTATAATCCAGATGGAATGAGTCAGCAGCCCTCAGTACTATACATAGAGTCCAGACGGAATGACTCAGCAACCCTCAGTACTTTACATAGAGTCCAGACGGAATGACTCAGCAGCCCTCATTACTTTACATAGAGTCCAGACGGAATGACTCAGCAGCCCTCAGTACTTTACATAGAGTCCAGATGGAATGACTCAGCAGCCCTCAGTACTATACATAGAGTCCAGACAGAATGACTCAGCAGCCCTCAGTACTATACATAGAGTCCAGATGGAATGACTCAGCAGCCCTCAGTACTTTACATAGAGTCCAGATGGAATGACTCAGCAGCCCTCAGTACTTTACATAGAGTCCAGATGGAATGACTCAGCAGCCCTCAGTACTTTACATAGAGTCCAGATGGAATGACTCAGCAGCCCTCAGTACTTTACATAGAGTCCAGATGGAATGACTCAGCAGCCCTCAGTACTTTACATAGAGTCCAGACGGAATGACTCAGCAGCCCTCAGTACTTTACACAGAATCCGGACACCTCGCCAGGAGTGTTCCCACTTGCTGCCGGGCAGCACAATTCTTAGCTCATGATCAGGGTGACTGACAAAATGCCCCTCAGCTAGTGCCTTCCACGTGGGCACCCAGACCTTCACTTCCGAGACGGAGCGAGCTGCGGTGTCTCTGACCCTCTCCCGACGTCCAGGATCCCTCTAGAGACAGGAGGCAGGTGGCACACGCTGCCCCACCCTGCGTGGGCACGAGATAGGCACATGCCCTCACAGAAGGTGCAAACGTCCCAGCGCCAAACTTCCCTCCAAACTGTTCTGGCAAAATCCGCAGCGTCTGCATGTGAATCAAGTGCCCTGATTTACCCCGTCATCTGGTGGGGGCCAGGGAACTGAGCGCAGCGCATGTTCACCCCGCTGGGCATGGCTTCTCGGGCAGGTCTGTCTCATGGCCCAACACCGTTCTTCTTCCTCTTTGTTTACGAAATTACTTAAATACCCATCGAGCAGCTTGCTTACCAACGTCCCAGCGCATGGTGGTCATGTGGGACATTTCTTCAAAGCGATTAAGCACCGAGCCCAGTGGCTGCCCAGGAGTGAGGCTCATCTTTGTGGGCTCAGCCAGGGCTCCAAAAGCAGGTGGCTCCTTCCACCCCGCCCTCCCTCAGGCCCGGCCCCTGGCCTCTGGCTGAGCCTTTGCCCAGGTCAGACTTCCCCGAGGGCCAGGTCAGTGTTGCTGACATTTGTCCCAGACCAGGCAGGCTTTCTGGGTGTGGGTCTGCATCGTGGCCTGCTGCTCAGTCCTCTCTGAGGAGTTCAAGACCGGCCTAGCCACCACAGACATGGTTTTCAGCTGCTGGGACAGGGCAGGGACTAAGATACTAAATCACAGGGAAATCTGGGAGCCAAGGGGATGAAAACAACTGAAATTTAGAGAAAAAACTGAAATGCAGGAGTCAGCAACATGCACAGGAACCCAGAGACAGAGGCAGGAGTGGAGGCTGGTTACCAGGAGAGGGTGGTTAGATGTGAGAAGGTCAAGGTCAGCCTGGCAGAGACAACCTCACAACGTAATTATGTCAAAGATGGCAGTGCCCGGCGCAGGGGCAGGTGGCCTGAGTAAGAGCAGAGCGCGCCAGCTGGCATGCAGCTTTCCTGTCTGTCAATCAAGCGGCACTGAGGGTGGGGCAGGCTTGTTGGGAGGCCAGAGCAGGGTGGCCTTCGCCAGGCCACAGGAGACAGGGCGGCAGCCTTGGCATTGACACCCCGCTGCAGCGGCACCACAACCAGTACACGCAGCACTCACCTGCACAGTCATCCAGCACCACCTGCACCACTGATTCCTGGGAACAAGTCACAAAGGAAGGTTTCCATTGGGTGTCAATGACTGCCTTCTCCTTCTCTCCCCTCTTCCTCTCTTTCTCCCCTCTTCCTCTCTCCCCCTTCCTCTCTCCCCTTCCTATCTCTCTCCCCTCTTCCTCTCTCCCCCTTCCTCTCTCCCCCTTCCTCTCTCCCCCTTCCTCTCTCTCTCCCCTCTTCCTCTCTCCCTCTTCCTCTCTCCCTCTTCCTCTTCCCCTTTTCCTTTCTCTCTCTCCCCACTTCTTCTCTCCCCCCTTCCTCTCTCTCTCTATTCCCTCTTCCTCTCTCCCCCCTTCCTCTCTCTCTCCCTCCTTCCTCTCTCCCCTTTTCCTCTCTCTCTATCCCCTCTTCCTCACTCCCCGCTTCCTCTCTCCCCTTTTCCTTTCTCTCTCTCCCCTCTTCCTCTCTCTCTCCCCTTTCCCTCTCTCTCTATCCCCTCTTCCTCTCTCCCCTTCCTCTCTCCCCCTTCCTCGCTCCTTCCTGTCATCGGAGAGCCTTGGAGCACTGGGGCAGTAAATTAGCATCATCTCCAGGGCAGGAGACCACGTGCTCGGCTGGGCTGGACCCAGGCGCCCGGAGAAAGGCTGACATGCGCCGCTTTCATGCCCAGCCTGTGTGGCCGGTGGTCCTCCAGATCATCGTCTGGTTCCAGGGCCCATTGTGTTCGATGCTGGTCACAGTGGGTGTGGGCAGCTTTCTTCATGAACACCCGTGTTCCAGGCGTGGTGTCCCGCCTGCTCTGTGTGGTTTCAGGGGCGGTGCTCTGGGGGCCGGCTCAGGCCCTGCTGGGGGAGCTGGCCACCCCTCCAAGGCACCGAGCTCCGGGAGGCGGAACGTTTGTCTCCCGCCAGGACCCCAGTTACTACGTCTTCCAGCAGCTTCTCTGCCGCCCCTTCCCGCGGCCCAGCACTTCACGAGCTGGTGACACAGGAGATGTTGGCACCTCAGATGCGAGGCCGGCGGGCGCGGCTCCAGCAGCGTGAGCCCGGGGCTGTTCACGGCGTCGTTTCTCACCCTCGGAGCATTCCACCGGAGTCTGTTCTGAGAAATGTCAGAGGGAACAGCTGGTGTCAGCGATGGGCGGCGACGGTGCAGGGAGCCACTCGCTGCCTGACGCTGCGCTGTCAACGCTCCATCTGCCCGGGCCCGTGCGGACATGGCGGGTTTACATGGCACAGGAACTCGGTGGAAGGCCATCCTTGCCTCAGTTTCCCTGAATGTCTGCTCCCGTGAGTGAGGCCGTGGGTGCACACCGCGCTCACGGCCGGGCGCCGCTCCATCTTCCACCTGGTGGCTCACTGGCCCTCATTCCGGAAACACCGGTCACTTTACTGTCCCGTTTGCGTCACTCCCCGTGTTACCGAGCGGGGAAGGAAGGCAGAGGGCTGCACGCCCGAGGTCGCAGGCTGGGACTCAGCCAGGCTCAGCCACACACCCGGCCTCCCCGGTCACTGCCACTTCTCGCCTGCAGCCAGTGGCTCTCGCCAGACCCTCCTGTGTCCCTAAGCCATCGGCGGAGCCTGGCGCTGTGAGTGCACAGAGTGCCCGCCCGGCGGCCCAAGGGCGGTGTGCCTGCTGTAAAGCGGTCTCAGCCCAGCCGGGCTCCGGAGCCACCTCCCTCCCAGGTGAGCCCCCTGGCCTCAGACTCCGCGCCCCCTTCCCGGGCGGCCTGGCTGCGCGCCACCCGCCACCCTTCACTCCGTGCGCCTCCCTCTGAGCCCGGACTCCATCCCCGCCCTCCCCAGCTCTCTCGGACTCGGTGATCCCCCCACACACAGACGCCGCGCCGGGAGTCTGCCCTCGCTCTAACTCGTGCCTGGAAACCACAGGACGGCAAGTCCTAGGGACGGACAGCAGATCAGTGGTCGCCAGGGCAGAGGGGGCAGCGACCAAGTCCTCACCAGTGCATTTTAAAGTGTCGTGAGCAGCATCAATACCTAAATCCCTGCACCGGTCACCTCGCTGTCCACGCCCGGCTTTGCCCTGTCTTAACTCCCGAAATTAGCCCTGCATCAATACCCTGCCATCGCCTAGTGATGACTTCATGAAGTAAATATATTGCAGACACCGCAAATCGCACGGTACACGAGCACCTGCATGCCAACACCTGGATTTTAACAGTTACCGCTTCGCTCGTCCATGTCTGCCGCCTCTCCGTCCCCGTCCAGCGTAGCTTTATGTATTTCTGGGTGCCCTGCCGACGCCAATGTGTCCCCGAAGCGTCTCGGGTGCAGGTGTGCAGGGCAGCACGGTCTCAGGACTCAGTGCGGTTTGCCTGTGGGAGGGAAGCTTCGATGCAGCGACGTGAGCAGCGGAAGCGCTGTGTGCGCCCCGCCCTGAGAAAACAGGGCACAGGAGTGTGACTCCACCCGCGGACCGTCTGGCCTCTCGTGGATCTAAACCTGGTGGCTCACCTATTGGTGTTCAGCAGCACCTTTCCTCTGTGACCGTGGCCCTGGCCCTGGCCACGTGGTGGGGACAGGCCGGGCGGGCACAGACACTGGGGAGCCAGGGAGCCAGGGAGCCTTGAGAAGCCCGGAAGGACCCCTCGAGCACTGGATTCACTGACGCGGGCTGGGGCGGGGCAGGGCCGTGCTGAGGAAAGCAGCCTGTTTTCCGCGGAGGCACCAGGCGGCCAGCTGCTGGGGTCACTGTTCCCCTGGGGAGAGCCTGTTCCAGCCCGTCCTGGCAGCCCCTGGGCTGGGTGTGAGGACCTGCAGGTCCTGCCGCCTCCCCCCTCCCCCCACCCCCACCCCCCACCCCCGGCTGGGAGAGCATTCCGCCTCGGCTCTGCCCCAGGACTTCGCCTCCCAACCCCTGTGGAGAGAGAGGCGTCCCCTCTCAGGGGCGCAGGCCCGATTGCTGGGGCAGCCCCGCACCCCCGCACCCCCGCACCCCCACACCCCCACACCGAGGCCAGGGAACTGGCCGTGGCAGCCCAGCGGGCCCCGCTTTCTGGCCTTTTATACCGGAAGCAGCCCGGAAAGACGGGAGGCCACAGGATGGGCGAGGACAGGACAGAAAGAGTGCCCGCTGGCCCCTCAGAGAACCCCGGGGGCGGCCTTCTCTGTGGAAGAGGTGAGTCTGGGGAGCCGGGAGCTCGCCCAGCTGGTCCTGGTCCCCTGCGAGGGCCTTCCGGGGCCCACCCAGCTCACAGCCCGGTTCCCCGGGCTCAGGACGCATGTCTCATGTACAGAAGCAGCGATGCGTTCATCGCCGTGTCTCTGTCTCTCGCCCCTCTGCTCAGTGTTCACGAGGAGAGAGGCTCCGTGGTGTCCTGCTCAACGCTTAGCCACCCACCACCAAGGGGGAGGCCTGATCTGCCAGGTCTGCCCATTTCTATCGTGTAAACACTCCCATCGTGACCAACTTCAAGCTACCAGCGCGGTATCGCCGAACAGAGCTGGCTCCTGCCAGCGGGCACAGCGGCCGCCCAGCACTGCCTGCTCCGTGGACTGAGCGGCATGTTCCCAGCACTCGCTGGGCTCCAGCCGCGTGGCCCAGAGTCTGCAGGAAACGCGCCGAGGGGACCCCTGCTCTCATGACGTCCAGGACGGGCCCTAATTCTCCGGGTGCAGACGTCTGTCACCTTCCCTCCTGTGTCCAACCCACTTTTAATCATGCTGCATGAACCTGATTGTGTCCTTTAGCTGTGTAAAAGGTTACGGCATTAGAAACTCGCCCGATCCCCTCACGTGGGCGCCACCATGTCTAGCGTGTCCTCCGCAGCCTCATCCTCGGGGCACGTGTTGATGAACAAGAGCAGGAGCGGCTGAGGCTGACCTGGGTTTTGTGCAGGCGGTGGCCGCTGGGACTGGGGCTGACGCGGAGAGGCCCCCACTGACACCCAAGGCTGCCGGTCCCTTCTGTCCCCAGGTGGCTGAGCTCAGCACGCAGGTCCTCCCCCACGTGGCCTCTCGGCCTCCTCCCCCGCGTTCCAAAAACAAGGGGTTCCCGAGGGCTGGCAACTGCACCCACGTCCCGAACAGCAGTGCAGCCAAAAGTAACCCGGCGTGTTTCCGTACCCACTCAGCTCGCAGCAAAGCCAACTCCCAGCAAGGAAAAAGCAAAAGGTTCCATCTTCACCGGGAAGGAGGGGGTGGGACCCATTTGGAAAAGCAGGGAACAGCCCGGTGCTCCCCTGAGGGAGCCACGCGCAGCCAGGTGCCGGGTTAGCAGGTGCGGCCGACCTCGCTGTCCTGCTAAATCCTGCAGGGCCGCAGCAGGGCGCCCGCATGGCGCTCAAGAAGCCGACCAACTTGCCAGCATCGAGAGCACATCCTTAGGAGAAGAACATAGAGAAACGGGCCAGGGGTCCAGGGGGATGCACCCCGGGGTCTCTGCGGTGCCAAACCCGAGTCAGGAGAAAGGAACTTCCTTTATTTTGTCAAGAGCATCTGCACCTTGTAGCTCCTCTCTCACCCCCAGGAGGACGCCAGCCAGAAGCAGACCAGGGTCACATTGTAACTGGGTGAGACCATCGTTCTCACTCCCCCTTCCTCATCTCACTCACGCTTGCACACACACGTGTGCATGCACACACGTGGACACACATGCATGCACAAGTACACACACATGTGCACACTGTCTTCTCAGGAACCATAGGGCAGTTGACAAACTAGGTTTTTCTCATGTGATTCTGTGTCCTAAGGATCAGCCCTGCAACTTAGGAAGGTTGTCATGACCTGAGATCCCAGTCGCAGCACGGCTCCCCTGCACCCCCTCTGCTCTGTGCCCCCCTCTCTGACTTTAATTCTTTCAGAAAGCATAGTTTAAATGTGTATGCGTGCATATATGCACATACAGATGCCAATAATGTCTATCTACCTGCAGGTTGTCATAAGAATTATTGAAGTGCAATGAAAAATTCATGTTCTCTGGCATTTTAGGGGTTTTGTTTATGTCACAATCTAGTTCATTTACAATTTAACAAGAGCCCTGGCCAGTGTGCTCAGTGGTTAGAACGTCAGCCTGCACATCGAAGGGTCTTGGGTTCGAGTACAATCAAGGGTGTGTGCCTGGGTTGCAGGTTCAATCCCCAGCCCCAGCCAAGGTGCCTTCACGAGGTGACAATCGGTGTGTCTCTCTCCCCTTGCCTCCCTCCCTCCCACTTGCTCTAAAAATCAATGGGAAAAATATCTTTGGGTGAACATTACAAAAAATAATCCTACCTAATAAAAGAGTAATATGCAAATTAACCATCACTCTGCTATACCCACAAGTCACACCCACAAACCATACCCACCAGCCAATCAGAGCGAGTATGCAAATAAACCCAACCAAGATGGCTACAGCCACAGAGAGCAGGAGGGAGGCTTGGGTTTCCCAGGCAACGAAGGAAGCCAAGCTTTCCACCTGCCCTTGCTGGCCTAAGCCTCCACTCGAGGCTACAAAGTTTCAATTATAGAAGGTAAACAAATCCAAATAGAAATGGTGGCAGCTTAATATTTAAACCAAAAAAGGGGGGATAGTAGAAGAATATCATGTAAGGAAAAATATCCTGTAAATAAATTACATCTAGAAAATTTTTACTTTAGAAAATTAACTTTCATTTGTAATGCTAACAGCAAGACACCCAGGTAAAACATACATGGTGTCAAAACAAGCCAAAGGAAAATTGTTTGGGCAAAAAAATGAAAAAGGATCGCAAGTCAAATTTATAGGAAATATTCCTTTATTAACTTTTGGTCGAGAATATGTTTGTATATTTTCAGAAAACAACTCCGAGACCATGTGGATTCCTGCAACAGAGAGGAATTGACAGGAGTGCTCCAGCCATGAAGACAGAAGAGAAACAGTCCAGAGATGGAAGACGCTGACCATGCCTTGCCATATGAGCAGTCAGCAGATGTGAGTCACTGCAGATTGCCCAGGACCAAACCAGAGAGGGTTGGACCTACATTACCACCATTTGTCCACCATTCAGAACTGAAATATAATTGCTGTTATGTACACATAAAGAACTGTTGGACATAGAAATCAGAACTCAAAAGAACTGTTGGCCCAGAAAGAAACTCACTACAGACTGATTCATTTGCCTCTCAGCATAACCATTATTGCTTGTCTCATTTTCGGTTCCTATAAGTGTATTCCTAGTATCACATGAGCTCACTCATCTAGGGGAAATGATGAACAACATAGACTGAAGAACAAGAACAGCATTGATCAGACTGTCAGACCTCAGAGGGAAGGTAGGGGGGGTGGGGACAAGGAAGATAGATCAACCAAAGGACTTGTGTGCTTGCATATGAGCCTAACCAGTGATCACGGACAACAGGGGAATGGGGGTATGCATGTGGGGGGGTTTGATGACAAATATGTGATACCTTAATCAATAAAGTAATTAAAAAAAACAAACAAACAAACAAACAAAAAAAGAAATGGTGGCAGCCACGGAGCTGGAAAGAGCTGGAGGCTAGGGTTGCCCCTGGCAATGGAAGAAGCAAAGCTTTCTGCACACCCTGGCCGGCCCAGGCCTCCACTTAAGGCTACAAAGTTTCAATTATAGAAGATACACAAACCCCAACAGAAATGGCTGCTGGCCATGGAGCGAGCAGGAGGCTTGGCTCCGCTCCAGGCTACAAAGTTTCAATTGTAGAAGGTAAATAAATTCCAGATACCAGGGCCTCCGCTTGGGTTGCCTGGGGGCATGGCTGGCCTGCAAACCACCACAGGCCCCTCGCTCAGGCTGCCCCATGCCCCAAGGGAACCCCCACCCTGATCCAGGACACCCTTAAGGGCCAATCAGCTGGCCCCCACCCATGTACCAGGCCTCTATCCTATCTAATAAAAGAGTAATATGCAGATTGACCATCACTCCAACACACAATATGGCTGCCGCCATGTGGTCAAAGATCCTGCCCCCATGTGGACACAAGATGGCCACCACAAGATGTCCAGCAGGGGAGGGCAGTTGGGAGGGACCAGGCCTGCAAGGGAGGGCAGTTGGAGGCGATCAGGCCAGCAGGGGAGGGCAGTTAGGGGTGACCGGGCTGGCAGAGGAGGGAAGTTGGAGGCAAACAGGTTGGCAGGGGAGCAGTTAGAAATCAATCAGGCTGGCATGGGAGTGGTTAGGAGGTGATCAGGCTGGCAGGCAAAAGCGGTTAGGGGCAATCAGGAAGGCAGGCAGGCGAGCAGTTGGGAGCCAGCAGTTGGGAGCCAGCAGTCCTGGATAGTGAGAGGGATGTCCGACTGCCCAATGGGATCGGGCCTAAATGGGCAGTTGGACATCCCTTGAGGGGTCCCAGATTGGAGAGGGTGCAGGCTGGGCTGAGGGACACCCCCCACCCCCATGCATGAATTTCGTGCACCAGGCTTCTAGTGCTATGTAATAAAAGCCTAATATGCTAAGTGTCCAACCACTAATTTGACAAGTCGCTATGATGCACACTGACCACCAGGGGGCAGACTCTCTGGCCGGTAGGTTAGCTTGCTGCTGGGATCCAGTGGACAGGGACTGGGCAAGATGGGCCAGACCCGCCCTGGAGCCTTCCCGTGGTCCCTCCCTGGCCCCAATCGTGCACCACTGGGTTCCCTCAGCTTGGCCTGTGCCTTCTCGCAATCCGGGACCCCTCGGGGAATGTCGAAGAGCTAGTTTCCGCCTGATCCCACAGGCCAGGCCCAGGGACCCCACAGGTGCACGAATCCATGCTCCAGGCCTCTAGTAGTAATAAATAAAATGAAATGTAAACAAGAAGAGTACATTGCTGTTGCTGAGGTGAAGTCCCTAACATGTAGCATCTGAGGGGACCCCCGTGCTGTCCCAGGGGCTGGAGCAATGAGCACACGGGGCAGATGCAACGCCACGATAGCAGGAGCCGCTGCAGGCAGTCGTGGAGTGAACCAATGTCCTATATTTCAGTCTTCACGAAAGGGCTTCCCAGACCTCCACCGGGGCAGCTGGCGAAAGCAGCACTGGACTCTAACCCGAGGCCCCCTCTGACGGCCGCAGCCCGAGCCGGTGGAGCGGCTGCTGGGCCGTGAGAGCCCTGAGTGCGCCTGTGGCCAAGCACACCTGCGGAGGAGGAGCAGCCCCAGCTGACCTGCGTGAGGGTGACGCTTCCCCACCGGGGCTCAAACCTAGGGATTCCCTAGGGCAGGTGAGAGGAGGGGTGAGGGGGCTCCCACCACAGCAGCACGACGCCTTCCTCCCATCTCTCTGCCACCAGCCCCCACAGAGCGCTCTGACAGGGCCTTAAATACGACACAGGGGGCTCTAGGTTTGGGAGTGCAGGGTGGGCCCTGGGGATCAGATCACAGGGTGTCATGGCTGGAAGGAAACACCGAGGCCCCGAGGCAGGTTTGCACAGTCTTTCCTGTGGCCTCTGGGTTCAGACACCTAGGGCTCCCGCAGGGTTGGGGGAAGGTGGGGCCCAGCGGGTGGGCTGGTGGAGGGGGACAGGCAGAAGCTGCCTCTATCCCCTCCTCTGTGTGAGGGTTCCATATAGGTTTCCTTTTGAGAATAGGAACAGGAACCCTATTCTGTTAGAAAGAGGGAGGGGGGCAGCCACCTCTCTCACCAGGGAGTCCCTGGAGTTGGCTCAATGGAGGACGATGTGCTGCAGGCTCCAGCCCAACTTGGGCACCAAGACCCGCTGCAGCCTCGTCCCCAGAGACACTTTCACTAAAACCATGGCCATGCCATGCCCAGCCTGAGACTAATTGTTTTATGTTAAACTAGAGGCCCGGTGCATGAAATCCATGCACTGGGAGGGGGGGTGTCCCTCAGCCCAGCCTGCACCCTCTCCAATCTGGGACACCTCAGGGTATGCCCAGCAGTCGGACATCCTTCTCACAATCCAGGACTGCCAGCTCTCAACCGCTCACTTGCCTGCCAGCCTGATCACCCCCTAACCCAGTGATGGGCAACCTTTTGAGCTTGGTGTGTCAAACTTTGCCAAAAAACTGAGCATAACTCGGGTAGTGTGTCACTTTGAGGAAAAAACTAACTCCAAGACTCTAGTCGCAAATGTTTCATCCTCAGGAGCAGCAATTATTTCATCCTCGGCATGCGGCCGCGTGTCATCAGAAATGGCTACACGTGTCAGTGCTGACATGCGTGTCATAGGTTCGCCATCACTGCCCTAACCACTCCTCTGCCAGCCTGATCGACGTCTAACTGCTCCCCTGCCAGCCAGATTGCCCCCAACTGCCCTCCCCTGCTGGCATGGTTCCCCCCTAACTGCCCTCCCCTGCAGGCCTGGTCCCCCTCAACTGCCCTCCCCTGCTGGCCTGGTCTCCCCCAACTGCCCTCCCCTGCCAGTCTGGTCATCCCTAACTGCCCTCCCCTGAAGCCCGGTTGCCCCTAACTGCCCTCCCCTGCCGGCCTGGTCACCCCTAACTGCTCTCCCCTGCAGGCCTGGTCCCCCTAACTGCCCTCCCCTGCTGGCCTGGTCCCCCCAACTGCCCTCCCCTGCTGGCCCAGTCACCCCCAACTGCCCTCCCCTACAGGCCTGGTCCCTCCCAACTGCCCTCCCCTGCTGGCCTGGTCCCCCCCCAACTGCCTTCCTGTGCTGGCCTGGTCGCCCCTAACTGCCCTCCCTGCTGGCCTGATCGCCCACAACTGCCCTCCCCTGCTGGCCATCTTGTGGTGGCCATCTTGTGTCCACATGGGGGTGGCCATCTTGTGTGTTGGAGTGATGGTCAATTTGCATATTACCTCTTTATTATATAGGATTCCTAGGTAGCTAATACAGATGAATTAAGTGTATAAGTACAAGATTAAGTTTAAATAATATTTTAAACAGTGTTGGGCCTCTCTCTGTCTGCCCGGATTTTACTACTTTAATCTATTCCCGCCTCTGTAGACATAGCCACGTGGCATTTCTGCGGGTAAATGCTAATAACTTCTTTCTTCAAGGTCCAGGTATTACGTTTCTAGGAGGAAAATTGTTCTCTTCAACCAACCAAGTGTGATTTCCAAGCGCATTTTTATCCTGCAAGAATGTGTGGATCAGCAGCGGCAGCAGCTCTGGGTGGGCGTCACCCCCGGCGCCAGGGTGTGGCCAGTTCCACTCTGGGTTGGGGCGCAGGCCTGGGTTGTGGTGGGGAACCTGCAGGGGGTGGCCGATCGATGTTTCTCTCTCTCCCTCTCCCTTCTTCTCTCTCTGATATCAATAATAGATAGATAAATAATAAACAGGGGCGACAGCTCTCACCCTTCCCCGGCCGCACGTCCAGGGAGAAGTCACAGCTGCTCCAGCAGCCAGCAGCACTCACCGCCTCAGGCTCACGCCCCATCACAGACAGCCGTGAGCTCACCGCCTGGCTATATGTCACACATAACAAGCACATGCTTGCTCATGTTTGGCTGCACGTGTGTTAGCTCATTGAGTCCCAGCCAAGAGCCTCTGCGGGGCCCTGCTGTTCTCTCTACTTTAACAAAGAAGAAATGAAGGCACGAAGGTAGAACACTTGGTCCCAAGTCCCTGGGGCCTGCCGGCAGCCGACTCCAGGGCCCAGACGCAGGCTGGTCGGTGACTGAGGATCGGACTCAGAAAAGGAAACAGCCGCGCCGCTGTCCGGACCATTAGAGACGGCCCAGCAGTGGGAGCACGTGGGCCGCCCCTACCCGGAGGTGGGACATTCCCCAAGGCATCGAGGAGGAGAGGGGCAGGCAGAGAGGCGGGCACGGGCGGGCCTGACCTTAAGGTGCTCCATTCTGAGGACAGTCTTACTGACCACACTCCCCTCCACCTTTCCACCCCAGCTTTGCCACCGGCCCCGGTGCTGGCGAGTCCAGGAGGGCGTGGGGTCATGGCTTCTCCTCCCGATGCCTGGTCTGTCCTCCCCATGCCCCATGACAGGCACCCAGGGTGTCACAGGCATCATGGGTGTCATCACGTGTCATGGGGTGTCGTCATGCTCTGTTGATATTTGTCTCTACTAACTACACTGACCCCATGCTGTATTGATGCCAGTGATTGGCACAGCAGTGGGCATATAGTCTGTCCTTGAAGATGTTTGCTGAATGAATAAATGATCTTAAATTGATTCTAATCAAACTGGGGGTAGAAGAGGATTTCTGTGACCCAAAGTGCACCCAAACTCCACCAGAGAGTTTCACAAATACACAGCTGATCACAGGAAAGCGATAAAAAATGATTATAAACACCTTCTCGCCTGCAGAAAAACATGGGGATCAGAACAACTCGGTCTTAGCCGTTCATTCCCATAGGGTGGATGATTGGGGGTTCATCCACTGGGGTGCACCCAGGGTGATTCAGAGTTTAGCCATGCAGGGTGCACCTGGATGAGGTCCTGCCTCGGCTGTCCCTGGTGTGCCGGCCGCTGCTCAATCCTAGGAGGTGATTTGGCATAAAAATGGTCCCACTGAACCATGACTCGCGAGAATAGCCTTGCGATTGCCCTGCCCCCTCAACAAAACAACATTCATCTCTGTGCGCTCCAGGCTCTCATTAGCCTCTCCCGGCAGAGTCTGGGGCGCCGTGGTGTCCCTGCAATGATGAGTCATCGTCCGCATAAGCCCCACTTGGAGTTGGACTTCCAGAAGCGCCGCATTATACTGACTGTGCATTATGTTAACCTCTGACCCCCAATTCCCGGTTTTAATAGTGATGCCTTTTTCCACGTCCTCCTGACATTCCCTAGTATTTACTTTAGCTCCCCCATATGCGTGTGTGTGTGTGTGTGTGTGTGTGTGTGTGTGTGTGTGCACGTGTGTGATGGTAGTTAGTGCATACCTCTGCAGGAGAAAGACAGATTGTAAGTCACCGTGAGATAAAAAGAAACAGAGTAATCGGGAGGGTGGGACCCACTGCCTGCTCTCGGGAGCCCCTGACACGGAGGGCACCACACCTTCACCTACTGGTCTGAACCACACAAAATTGCCAGTATCCTGTCACACTGTGTGTGTGTGTGTGTGTGTGTGTGTGTGTGTGTGTAACTCTGAATTTAACAGTATTTTATTTTTTAAGTTAAGTCTAGTTGGTATGCAATACCTGTCACCATGCACACTTGTCACAGTGTTGCTGACCACAGTCCCCTCTGCTTGCCACCCCCTCCCGCTCCTCCTCCGCGGTAACCGTCAGTTTGTTCTGTTTCTGTGAGCCTGTTTCTGTTTTGTTTATGCTGTTAGATTCCCCGCTGAGTGAAATCCAGTGTTTGTCTTCCTGTCCGGCTGCTTTCACTCAGCATAAGGCTCTTGAGATCCCCATCCCTTTTGACCTTCAGAAAAGGGTCCTGTCTTTCAGGCTGACTCCTGCGTCCAGGGCTCTTTGCAAACCTGTGTCATGAATTCTGACCACAGTGGTGGCCTAACTCAGATGCTTCATGGAATCATCTTGGGAACGTTTAAATGTCCTGATCCAGTTACACCAGTAAAATCCGTCTCTCAGGACTGGACACAGTGTCGGTGTTCCTAAAGCCTCCAGGTGAGTGTCCTGGCAGGGGTGTGGAGAACGCGGTCTGGGAACGGCCCTCCCCGCCCTGCTCCGCCCGGGGACCCCGGAGGCACCCTCCGCATCAGAAAGTGACCCACACCTGAGTCTCCTGTTTGGCCCCCCGCCTCCATCATTCCGTCTGTGACCGGCGCCCCAGGTTCACAGGGTAAGCCAGCAACATCACGCCCTCCCTGCCCGCGGCTGGGCACTGTCAGACGCGGCCTGTTCCCTTCGCTAATTGGCCAGGCACAAAGCCAGCCTCACACCCTCACACCGGGCACGCGTCTCTCAGGGCCCGCCTCCCCCTCGGGTAGGAAACGCCGTGGGCTGCGGCAGGCTCTCCTGCCAGAAATCACCTGTTTTCCAAACAGAAAGGCCAGGAAGGACCCTGTCTCACCCCAGCCCGCCATCACTCTGCTCACTGTCCACACCAGTGGTCGGCAGCCGGTGGTCCGTGAGGTCCGAAAGGTTGGCGACCGCTGGTCTACACATCTCCGGCCACAGCATCTCCTGTTCAGTGTGGCTCTGCCTTCGGAGGCCTACACCGCGCCCCCTGGCTCAGCCCCCCAGCAGCCGGATGTCAGCCAGATGCGGAGGGCTCCACTGAGTCTGACGTCATCCCCGTCAGGCCTCCTCTGTGGGCCGCCAGCGGCGGGCGTGTGTGCCCAAGTTCAAGGTGGGCCCGCGGTGCATGCGGGGCTCGTTAGCGAGGGCTCCGTGGTGATGGATCGGCTGTGTGCTTCGTTTGGACTCGTAATGCTCCGCAGGTTTTTCTAATTTAGTGTGGCCGCGGCTCAGCCACGACGGGGTTCAGAGGAGAAGGGGAGAGGAGAGGAGAGCTGGTGTCGAACAACAAATCCGCTGGCTCTCCGGCTCTGGAGTGAAAGGCTTTCAAGCTGCCATCCTCCGCGCCGCCCGCTGTCCTCGGGACATTTGTTCTCCTTAAAGGGCCGTGCTTGCATGACGACTCCCGAGCCATGATCAATATAGTGGCTGCTTTGGTCCAAAGCTGTCACTTTTTTCTTTTTTCCCTTTCTTTCAAGTTTGGATTTAGACATGCAGACACGCACCCCGGCTCCTGGGTTCCACCACTGAGCACAGGCGGGGCGGGGCGGGGACAGGTCCTGCCACCGGGCGAGGTTTCAGATCTGTCCCCACACGAACGGACAGGCAGCGGAGGCCACTTTAAACAGCGCAGCTCTGAGTGTGAGCGTGTGTGCTGGTGCGTGAAACAGGAAAACCGCGCTTCCTGCAAGCGTAGCTGACAGTCTCCCCCTGGCGTGGTCTTGACGGTCCCCCAGTGCGTGTTCTCATTCCTTCCCGCTCACCAGAGCAGCGGGGGAACCGCCATGCAAGGACACGGACATCACAGGTCCTTGATGCCAGGCCTGGCTCAGCCGAGTAGGGCCACTGACCACATCCCAAGGGCGGCAGCTGGGGAGCAGATGCCAGCTCAGTGGCCTTGGATGAGGAAATGCCAAGATGCCACCTGCCTTCGCAGTTGTCCCAGTGTCACCGGTGACTCACTGCACAGTACTCTGCTAGCAGCCCCACCATCCCAGCCCAAGTCTTCCCCAAATTGTACTCAAACTCTTCTTTAAATAAAGGACCAGATGGTTTAGGGCAGGGTGGGGGACCTTTTTCTGCCCAGGGCCATTGGGTACTTATAACATCATTCGCAGGCCATACAAATTTATCATCAACTTGAAAATGAGCCTCTGTATTTGGGCAAACATTTAATTAACTCACCCCTAACGCCTTGGCAGGGCCAGACCCAGTGACTTCATAGGCCTTACATGGCCTGCGGGCCGGACACTCCCCACCCCTGGACTTTGGGGTATGTGGGACAGGAGTCCCAGCTCACTTCTTCGTTGTGTTTGGGTAAGTTACTGGACCTTTCCATACCTCAGTTTCCCCATCAGTACAGGAGGTGGGTGACCATGCCCAGCCCCCAGTGTGGAGCACCCTCCACAGGAAGCTCTGGGAGCACAGCTCCAGGTGCCCCTTATCCCTGTGATGGCTTCTTAGACACTGGAAAGTGCCAGCGCACCTGTGCGGCCCTCATCTCCTTTGCTTCCAGATGGGATTTCAGGTCTTCCTCCCACGAGGGAAGGGTGGGACAACGGTGACCAAGAGGAGGAGATAAAGGAGGAGGAGGCGGAGATGAAAGAGTTGGAGGAGGAGGAGGAGATGGAGGAGGAGGAGGAGGAGGAGGAGGAGGAGATGGAGGAGGAGGAGGAAATCAAGGAGAAGGAGAAGAAGGAGATGGAGGAGGAAATAGAAAATGGAGGAGGAGGAGGAGGAGGAGGAGGAGGAGGAGGAGGAGGAGGAGGAGGAGGAGAGAGATGTTGGAGGAGGAGATGAGGAGGAGGAGGAGATGGAGAAAGAGATGGAGGAGAGATGGAGGAGGAGGGGGAGGAGAAGAGAACAGGTGAAGGCTCAACTCTTTCTCATTTCACTGTAATTCCAGTCAGTCCATAAGTTCTATTTAGAGAAAGACAGAAATACTGACTACAGCGGGTGCACAAATCTGGAGGGGTGGGAGCAGAATTCCCCACAGGACAGCCCTGGTGGGTGATTCGGAGTGACATGGCACTTGCTGGAAGCGGGTCCTGGCGCTTCCCCACATTTCTGAGCCTGGAACCTGCGTGGGGTGCCCCTCCCTGGTGCCCGTGGTGGATTTGTGCCTCCAACATCCGAGAGCTGCCCAGGACACGGCGCAGGGAGGTGGGCAGCAGTGACCTGGGACGCCATAGGGAAGAACTGAGTCCGTCTCTTGGCCCAAAGCCAACAGGTGAGAGCTTGGTGTCAGGCTCTTCCGGGAGCATTCCAGAGACGCGGGGACCCTCCTCATTCTGCGGGACAAGGTGGAGCAGCTGCGCCAGCGTGCAGGCCCTGGCAGCTCAGCAGTGGGGCCTCCCAACCAGCTCCCCGAGCCCTGGTCTTCAGACCCCAGGGCCTTGCGTAGCCCCAGCAGAGACTGTGGCCACTGTGCCCCGCTGGTGACGGGGCTCGGTGGTGGGACGGGGCCTGGTGTGGGCAGCAGGTGGGAATGTGGAGTCAGTCCGCTGGTCTGTGCCATAGACTCTGTGGTACTTCTCACCTATGTCCCCCTCCCCACCATCCCGGGCTGGCCACACCCACACTCGCTCAAACAAAGGTTTCCATGGCGCCCAAGGTCACCTTGGCTCTCTGCCACCTCCTGCACCTCAGCTCCAAGCCTGGGCCCCTCAGCCCTTTGCTTGGCCAACCACCAGCTTACTTCAAAGGCAAGGAAAACAGGAAGATGGTTGTAAACTTCTGTTTTAGCTACAAGTCTCCAGGGAAAATATGAGAAAAAAAGGAAGGCTCCTGACCACATCCTCGTCCCATCACATCCCATTTCCCCGTCGGCACGGGCGTGTGATCCCCAGCCAGGAGCACGCGGCACGGCTGGTGGCCATCTGTCCCGGAGCCTCGCGGCCCCAGATGGCGCTGCCTCTCTGCTTTCTGGGAACAATCGCCTCTGTCTCACGAAGGGAGGCAGAAATGGCCCGGGGAGGAGGGTAATGAACCCCCCCCCCGGGGACCCCCAGAAACATGACCTTTATCTGTCAGAACCACCCTGCCCTTCCCCATCAGGGCTGGCTTGTTCCTCTTGATTTCAAAATGTGTGTGTGTGAGTGTGTGTGTGAGTCTGTGCATGTGTGCGTACATGTGTATGTGTGCACACGTGTGTACATGTGTGTGAGTGTGATAGTGGATGTGTGTGTGAATGTATGTGAGTGTGTGAGTGTGTGTGACTTTGTGTGTGCGTGCATGTGTGTGCATGTGTGTACATGTGAGTGTGTGTGCATGTGTGTGCACATGTGTACACGAGTGTACATGTGTGTGCGTGTGACAGTGGATGTGTGTGAGTGAATGTATGTGAGTGTGTGTGACTTTGTGTGTACGTGCATGTGTGTGAGTGTGTGTGAGTGTGTGTATATGTGTGTGCGTGTGTGCGTGTGTGTGTGCATGTGTGTGTGTGTGTGTGTGTGTGTGTGTACGGGGGGAATTTTTCAAGGGCAAGAACTACTTCCTCCTCTTCCCATGGTCGCAGGCCTAGGCCCGCCCAAGAACGATAGACTTTGGGCCCTGCACCCAGTGGTGACAAGCACTTGCTGATGAGTCACCGGCTTTCTCGCCATCCCTCCCAGACGCCCTGGTCACCACGGTGTGCCTGGCTCCCTGTCAGTGGCCCTGTCGGTTCTGCGAAGCCCATCCTACATGGACCCAAGCACAGGCGCTTGTGAGCGAGGAACTGGGGGAAAGGCAGGACAGGACGAGGCGTGGCCAGTGCCTAGGACGGTCCATGTAGAGCCTGGGACTGGCCTTCGGGAGACTGGCTGGCAGGTGAGACATTTAACCTTCATGACCCTGAGGTTCCTGGTTGTGCATATTGAACCCTGAGCCACTGTGACACAAAGAAGGTCTCGTCTCGTCATTGTCATCGCTCAGTGGTTAGCACAGAATTTCAGCCATGAGCAGCAGCAGGCACTGTGGTGGGGGTGGCGGGTAAAGCACAGATTGCCAGCAGCACCATCCAGCTTCTCATTCGGTGGGTCTGTGTGAGGCCCAAGAATTTTCACTGTAACAAACTGCCTGGTGATGCCAATGCTGAGGGCCAGGAGGCAGAGTCCCAGGGCTGGTGAATGCTGATAAGCAGGATCCTGGGAAACATCTGTGCACGTGGGAGAAGGGCAGCAGGCACCCAGGAATATCTGTGCACATGGAGGAAGGACAGCAGGGACCCGGAACATCTGTCACATGGGGAAGAAGAGCAGTGACTCGGGAACATCTGTGCACATGGAGGAAGGACAGCAGTAACCCGGGAACATCTGTCACGTGGAGAAGGACAGCAGGGACGTGGGAACATCTGTGCACATTGAGGAAGGACAGCAGGGACCTGGAACATCTATCATGTGGGGAAGGACAGCAGGGACCCGGAACATCTGTCACGTGCTAAGAACAGGAGGGACCAGGAACATCTGTCACGTAGAGAAGGACAGCAGGGACCCAGAACATCTGTGCACATGGAGGAAGGACAGCAGATACTCGGAACATCTGTCACGTGAAGGAAGGACAGCAGGGACCCGGAACATCAGTGCACATGGAGGAAGGACAGCAGGGACCAGGAACATCTGTGCACATGGAGGAAGGACAGCAGGGACCCGGAACACCTGTGCACATGGATGAAGGACAGCAGGGACAAGGAACATCTGTCAGGTGAGGAAGGACAGCAGGGACCTCGAACATCTGTCACATGGGAAAGGACAGCAGGGAACATCTGTCAGGTGGGGAAGGACAGCAGGGACCCAGAACATCTGTGCACATGGAGGAAGGACAGCAGGGACCAGGAACATCTGTCACGTGGGGAAGGACTGCAAGGACCCGGAACATCTGTCACAAGGGGAAGGACAGAAGGAACTAGGGAACATCTGTCATGTGGGGAAGGACTGCAGGAACCCAGAACATTTGTGCACATGGAGGAAGGAAAGCAGGGACCCAGGACCTTCTGTCACAATGGGGAAAGACATCAGGGACCCGGGAACATCTGTGCACATAGCGGAAGGACAGCAGGGGCCCGGATACATCTGTCACGAGGGGAAGGACAGCAGGGACCTGGAACATCTGTCACATGGGGAAGGACAGCAGGGAACATCTGTCACATGGGGAAGGACAGCAGGGAACATCTGTCACGTGGGAAAGGACCGCAGGGACAAAGAACATCTGTCACGTGGAAAAAGACAGCAGGGACCAGGAACATCTGTCACGTGGAGAAGGACAGCGGGGACAGGGAATATCTGTCATGTGAGGTAGGACAGCAGGGACCCGGAATATCTGTCATGTGGGGAAGGATAGCAGGGACAGGGAACATCTGTCACATGGGGAAGGACCACAGATACCCGGGAACATCTGTCACTTGGGGAAGGACAGCATGAACCAGGGAACATCTGTGCACATGGAGGAAGGACAGCAGGGACCCTGGAACATCTGTCACGTGGAGAAGGACAGCAGGGACCCTGGAACATCTGTCACATGGGGAAGAAGAGCAGTGACTCGGGAACATCTGTGCACATGGAGGAAGGACAGCAGTAACCCGGGAACATCTGTCACGTGGAGAAGGACAGCAGGGACGTGGGAACATCTGTGCACATTGAGGAAGGACAGCAGGGACCTGGAACATCTATCATGTGGGGAAGGACAGCAGGGACCCGGAACATCTGTGCACATGGAGGAAGGACAGCAGATACTCGGAACATCTGTCACGTGAAGGAAGGACAGCAGGGACCCGGAACATCAGTGCACATGGAGGAAGGACAGCAGGGACCAGGAACATCTGTGCACATGGAGGAAGGACAGGAGGGACCCGGAACACCTGTGCACATGGATGAAGGACAGCAGGGACCGAGGAACATCTGTCATGTGAAGGAAGGACAGCAGGGACCTGGAACATCTGTCACGTGGAGAAGAACAGCAGGGATTCGGGAACATCTGTCACATGAAGAAAGGATAGCAGGGACCCGGAACATCTGTGCACATGGAGGAAGGACAGCAGGGACCAGGAACATCTGTCACGTGGGGAAGGACAACACAGACGAGGGAACATCTGTCACGTGAGGAAGGACAGCAGGGACCTGGAACATCTGTGCACATGGAGGAAGGACAGCAGGGACCCAGGAACATCTGTCACGTGGGGAAGGACAGCAGGGACCTGGAACATCGGTCACATGGGGAAGGACAGCAGGGACCTCGAACATCTGTCACATGGGGTAGGACAGCAGGGACCAGAAACATCTGTCACATGGGGAAGGACAGCAGGGACCTGGAACATCTGTGCAAATGGAGGAAGGACAGCAGGGGCCCTGGAATATCTGTCATGTGGGGAAGGACAGCAAGGACCCGGGAACATATGTGCACATGAAGGAAGGACAGGAGGAGACCGGGATCATCTGTGCACATGGGGAAGGACAGCAGGGACCTCGAACATGTGTCACGTGGCGAAGGACAGCAGGGACCCGGGAAAATCTGTGCACATGGAGGAAGGACAGGTGGGACCTGGGAACATCTGTCACGTGCTAAGAACAGGAGGGACCAGGAACATCTGTCACGTGGAGAAGGACAGCAGGGACCCTAACATCTGTGCACATGGAGGAAGGACAGCAGGGACCCGGGAACATCTGTCACGTGGGGAAGGACAGCAGGGACCCGGAACACCTGTGCACATGGAGGAAGGACAGCAGGGACAAGGAACATCTGTCAGGTGAGGAAGGACAGCAGGGACCTCGAACATCTGTCACATGGGAAAGGACAGCAGGGAACATCTGTCAGGTGGGGAAGGACAGCAGGGACCCAGAACATCTGTGCACATGGAGGAAGGACAGCAGGGACCTGGAACATCTGTCACGTGGGGAAGGACTGCAAGGACCCGGAACATCTGTCACGTGGGGAAGGACAACATGGAACATCTGTCACGTGGGGAAGGACAACATGGAACATCTGTCACGTGGGGAAGGACAACATGGAACATCTGTCACTTGGGGAAGGACCACAGAGACCCGGGAACATCTGTCACGTGGGGAAGGACAGCATGAACCAGGGAACATCTGTGCACATGGAGGAAGGACAGCAGGGACCAGGAACATCTGTCACGTGAGGAAGGACAACACAGACGAGGGAACATCTGTCACGTGAGGAAGGACAGCAGGGACCTGGAACATCTGTGCACATGGAGGAAGGACAGCAGGGACCCAGGAACATCTGTGCACATGGAGGAAGGAGAGCAGGAACCCAGAACATCTGTGCACATGGAGGAAGGACAGCAGGGACCAGGAACATCTGTCACGTGAGGAAGGACAACACAGACGAGGGAACATCTGTCACGTAGAGAAGGACAGCAGGGACCCAGAACATCTGTGCACATGGAGGAAGGACAGCAGATACTCGGAACATCTGTCACGTGAAGGAAGGACAGCAGGGACCCGGAACATCAGTGCACATGGAGGAAGGACAGCAGGGACCAGGAACATCTGTGCACATGGAGGAAGGACAGGAGGGACCCGGAACACCTGTGCACATGGATGAAGGACAGCAGGGACCGAGGAACATCTGTCATGTGAAGGAAGGACAGCAGGGACCTGGAACATCTGTCACGTGGAGAAGAACAGCAGGGATTCGGGAACATCTGTCACATGAAGAAAGGATAGCAGGGACCCGGAACATCTGTGCACATGGAGGAAGGACAGCAGGGACCAGGAACATCTGTCACGTGAGGAAGGACAACACAGACGAGGGAACATCTGTCACGTGAGGAAGGACAGCAGGGACCTGGAACATCTGTGCACATGGAGGAAGGACAGCAGGGACCCAGGAACATCTGTGCACATGGAGGAAGGAGAGCAGGAACCCAGAACATCTGTGCACATGGAGGAAGGACAGCAGGGACCCAGGAACATCTGTCACATGGGGAAGGACTGCAAGGACCAGAAACATCTGTCACATGGGGAAGGACAGCAGGGACCTGGAACATCTGTGCAAATGGAGGAAGGACAGCAGGGGCCCTGGAATATCTGTCACGTGGGGGAAGGAAAGCAGGGACCTGGGAACATCTGTGCACATGGAGGAAGGACAGCAGAGGCCCGGGAACATCTGTCACATGGGGTAGGACAGCAGGGACCAGAAACATCTGTCACATGGGGAAGGACAGCAGGGACCTGGAACATCTGTGCAAATGGAGGAAGGACAGCAGGGGCCCTGGAATATCTGTCATGTGGGGAAGGACAGCAAGGACCCGGGAACATATGTGCACATGAAGGAAGGACAGGAGGAGACCGGGATCATCTGTGCACATGGGGAAGGACAGCAGGGACCTCGAACATGTGTCACGTGGCGAAGGACAGCAGGGACCCGGGAAAATCTGTGCACATGGAGGAAGGACAGGTGGGACCTGGGAACATCTGTCACGTGCTAAGAACAGGAGGGACCAGGAACATCTGTCACGTGGAGAAGGACAGCAGGGACCCTAACATCTGTGCACATGGAGGAAGGACAGCAGGGACCCGGGAACATCTGTCACGTGGGGAAGGACAGCAGGGACCCGGAACACCTGTGCACATGGAGGAAGGACAGCAGGGACAAGGAACATCTGTCAGGTGAGGAAGGACAGCAGGGACCTCGAACATCTGTCACATGGGAAAGGACAGCAGGGAACATCTGTCAGGTGGGGAAGGACAGCAGGGACCCAGAACATCTGTGCACATGGAGGAAGGACAGCAGGGACCTGGAACATCTGTCACGTGGGGAAGGACTGCAAGGACCCGGAACATCTGTCACGTGGGGAAGGACAACATGGAACATCTGTCACGTGGGGAAGGACAACATGGAACATCTGTCACGTGGGGAAGGACAACATGGAACATCTGTCACTTGGGGAAGGACCACAGAGACCCGGGAACATCTGTCACGTGGGGAAGGACTGCAAGGACCCGGAACATCTGTCACAAGGGGAAGGACAGAAGGAACTAGGGAACATCTGTCATGTGGGGAAAGACTGCAAGGACCCGGAACATCTGTCACAAGGGGAAGGACAGAAGGAACTAGGGAACATCTGTCATGTGGGGAAAGACTGCAAGGACCCGGAACATCTGTCACAAGGGGAAGGACAGAAGGAACTAGGGAACATCTGTCATGTGGGGAAAGACTGCAGGAACCCAGAACATTTGTGCACATGGAGGAAGGAAAGCAGGGACCCAGGACCTTCTGTCACAATGGGGAAAGACATCAGGGACCCGGGAACATCTGTGCACATAGCGGAAGGACAGCAGGGGCCCGGATACATCTGTCACGAGGGGAAGGACAGCAGGGACCTGGAACATCTGTCACATGGGGAAGGACAGCAGGGAACATCTGTCACATGGGGAAGGACAGCAGGGAACATCTGTCACATGGGGAAGGACAGCAGGGAACATCTGTCACGTGGGAAAGGACCGCAGGGACAAAGAACATCTGTCACGTGGAAAAAGACAGCAGGGACCAGGAACATCTGTCACGTGGAGAAGGACAGCGGGGACAGGGAATATCTGTCATGTGAGGTAGGACAGCAGGGACCCGGAATATCTGTCATGTGGGGAAGGATAGCAGGGACAGGGAACATCTGTCACATGGGGAAGGACCACAGATACCCGGGAACATCTGTCACTTGGGGAAGGACAGCATGAACCAGGGAACATCTGTGCACATGGAGGAAGGACAGCAGGGACCCTGGAACATCTGTCACGTGGAGAAGGACAGCAGGGACCCTGGAACATCTGTCACATGGGGAAGAAGAGCAGTGACTTGGGAACATCTGTGCACATGGAGGAAGGACAGCAGTAACCCGGGAACATCTGTCACGTGGAGAAGGACAGCAGGGACGTGGGAACATCTGTGCACATTGAGGAAGGACAGCAGGGACCTGGAACATCTATCATGTGGGGAAGGACAGCAGGGACCCGGAACATCTGTCACGTGCTAAGAACAGGAGGGACCAGGAACATCTGTCACGTAGAGAAGGACAGCAGGGACCCAGAACATCTGTGCACATGGAGGAAGGACAGCAGATACTCGGAACATCTGTCACGTGAAGGAAGGACAGCAGGGACCCGGAACATCAGTGCACATGGAGGAAGGACAGCAGGGACCAGGAACATCTGTGCACATGGAGGAAGGACAGGAGGGACCCGGAACACCTGTGCACATGGATGAAGGACAGCAGGGACCGAGGAACATCTGTCATGTGAAGGAAGGACAGCAGGGACCTGGAACATCTGTCACGTGGAGAAGAACAGCAGGGATTCGGGAACATCTGTCACATGAAGAAAGGATAGCAGGGACCCGGAACATCTGTGCACATGGAGGAAGGACAGCAGGGACCAGGAACATCTGTCACGTGGGGAAGGACAACACAGACGAGGGAACATCTGTCACGTGAGGAAGGACAGCAGGGACCTGGAACATCTGTGCACATGGAGGAAGGACAGCAGGGACCCAGGAACATCTGTGCACATGGAGGAAGGAGAGCAGGAACCCAGAACATCTGTGCACATGGAGGAAGGACAGCAGGGACCCAGGAACATCTGTGCACATGGAGGAAGGAGAGCAGGAACCCAGAACATCTGTGCACATGGAGGAAGGACAGGAGGGACCCGGAACACCTGTGCACATGGATGAAGGACAGCAGGGACCGAGGAACATCTGTCATGTGAAGGAAGGACAGCAGGGACCTGGAACATCTGTCACGTGGAGAAGAACAGCAGGGATTCGGGAACATCTGTCACATGAAGAAAGGATAGCAGGGACCCGGAACATCTGTGCACATGGAGGAAGGACAGCAGGGACCAGGAACATCTGTCACGTGGGGAAGGACAACACAGACGAGGGAACATCTGTCACGTGAGGAAGGACAGCAGGGACCTGGAACATCTGTGCACATGGAGGAAGGACAGCAGGGACCCAGGAACATCTGTGCACATGGAGGAAGGAGAGCAGGAACCCAGAACATCTGTGCACATGGAGGAAGGACAGCAGAGGCCCGGGAACATCTGTCACGTGGGGAAGGACAGCAGGGACCTGGAACATCGGTCACATGGGGAAGGACAGCAGGGACCTCGAACATCTGTCACATGGGGTAGGACAGCAGGGACCAGAAACATCTGTCACATGGGGAAGGACAGCAGGGACCTGGAACATCTGTGCAAATGGAGGAAGGACAGCAGGGGCCCTGGAATATCTGTCATGTGGGGAAGGACAGCAAGGACCCGGGAACATATGTGCACATGAAGGAAGGACAGGAGGAGACCGGGATCATCTGTGCACATGGGGAAGGACAGCAGGGACCTCGAACATGTGTCACGTGGCGAAGGACAGCAGGGACCCGGGAAAATCTGTGCACATGGAGGAAGGACAGGTGGGACCTGGGAACATCTGTCACGTGCTAAGAACAGGAGGGACCAGGAACATCTGTCACGTGGAGAAGGACAGCAGGGACCCTAACATCTGTGCACATGGAGGAAGGACAGCAGGGACCCGGAACACCTGTGCACATGGATGAAGGACAGCAGGGACAAGGAACATCTGTCAGGTGAGGAAGGACAGCAGGGACCTCGAACATCTGTCACATGGGAAAGGACAGCAGGGAACATCTGTCAGGTGGGGAAGGACAGCAGGGACCCAGAACATCTGTGCACATGGAGGAAGGACAGCAGGGACCTGGAACATCTGTCACGTGGGGAAGGACTGCAAGGACCCGGAACATCTGTCACAAGGGGAAGGACAGAAGGAACTAGGGAACATCTGTCATGTGGGGAAAGACTGCAGGAACCCAGAACATTTGTGCACATGGAGGAAGGAAAGCAGGGACCCAGGAACTTCTGTCACAATGGGGAAAGACATCAGGGACCCGGGAACATCTGTGCACATAGCGGAAGGACAGCAGGGGCCCGGATACATCTGTCACGAGGGGAAGGACAGCAGGGACCTGGAACATCTGTCACATGGGGAAGGACAGCAGGGAACATCTGTCACATGGGGAAGGACAGCAGGGAACATCTGTCACGTGGGAAAGGACCGCAGGGACAAAGAACATCTGTCACGTGGAAAAAGACAGCAGGGACCAGGAACATCTGTCACGTGGAGAAGGACAGCGGGGACAGGGAATATCTGTCATGTGAGGTAGGACAGCAGGGACCCGGAATATCTGTCATGTGGGGAAGGATAGCAGGGACAGGGAACATCTGTCACATGGGGAAGGACCACAGATACCCGGGAACATCTGTCACTTGGGGAAGGACAGCATGAACCAGGGAACATCTGTGCACATGGAGGAAGGACAGCAGGGACCCTGGAACATCTGTCACGTGGAGAAGGACAGCAGGGACCCTGGAACATCTGTCACATGGGGAAGAAGAGCAGTGACTCGGGAACATCTGTGCACATGGAGGAAGGACAGCAGTAACCCGGGAACATCTGTCACGTGGAGAAGGACAGCAGGGACGTGGGAACATCTGTGCACATTGAGGAAGGACAGCAGGCACCTGGAACATCTATCATGTGGGGAAGGACAGCAGGGACCCGGAACATCTGTCACGTGCTAAGAACAGGAGGGACCAGGAACATCTGTCACGTAGAGAAGGACAGCAGGGACCCAGAACATCTGTGCACATGGAGGAAGGACAGCAGATACTCGGAACATCTGTCACGTGAAGGAAGGACAGCAGGGACCCGGAACATCAGTGCACATGGAGGAAGGACAGCAGGGACCAGGAACATCTGTGCACATGGAGGAAGGACAGGAGGGACCCGGAACACCTGTGCACATGGATGAAGGACAGCAGGGACCGAGGAACATCTGTCATGTGAAGGAAGGACAGCAGGGACCTGGAACATCTGTCACGTGGAGAAGAACAGCAGGGATTCGGGAACATCTGTCACATGAAGAAAGGATAGCAGGGACCCGGAACATCTGTGCACATGGAGGAAGGACAGCAGGGACCAGGAACATCTGTCACGTGAGGAAGGACAACACAGACGAGGGAACATCTGTCACGTGAGGAAGGACAGCAGGGACCTGGAACATCTGTGCACATGGAGGAAGGACAGCAGGGACCCAGGAACATCTGTGCACATGGAGGAAGGAGAGCAGGAACCCAGAACATCTGTGCACATGGAGGAAGGACAGCAGGGACCCAGGAACATCTGTCACATGGGGAAGGACTGCAAGGACCAGAAACATCTGTCACATGGGGAAGGACAGCAGGGACCTGGAACATCTGTGCAAATGGAGGAAGGACAGCAGGGGCCCTGGAATATCTGTCACGTGGGGGAAGGAAAGCAGGGACCTGGGAACATCTGTGCACATGGAGGAAGGACAGCAGAGGCCCGGGAACATCTGTCACATGGGGTAGGACAGCAGGGACCAGAAACATCTGTCACATGGGGAAGGACAGCAGGGACCTGGAACATCTGTGCAAATGGAGGAAGGACAGCAGGGGCCCTGGAATATCTGTCATGTGGGGAAGGACAGCAAGGACCCGGGAACATATGTGCACATGAAGGAAGGACAGGAGGAGACCGGGATCATCTGTGCACATGGGGAAGGACAGCAGGGACCTCGAACATGTGTCACGTGGCGAAGGACAGCAGGGACCCGGGAAAATCTGTGCACATGGAGGAAGGACAGGTGGGACCTGGGAACATCTGTCACGTGCTAAGAACAGGAGGGACCAGGAACATCTGTCACGTGGAGAAGGACAGCAGGGACCCTAACATCTGTGCACATGGAGGAAGGACAGCAGGGACCCGGGAACATCTGTCACGTGGGGAAGGACAGCAGGGACCCGGAACACCTGTGCACATGGAGGAAGGACAGCAGGGACAAGGAACATCTGTCAGGTGAGGAAGGACAGCAGGGACCTCGAACATCTGTCACATGGGAAAGGACAGCAGGGAACATCTGTCAGGTGGGGAAGGACAGCAGGGACCCAGAACATCTGTGCACATGGAGGAAGGACAGCAGGGACCTGGAACATCTGTCACGTGGGGAAGGACTGCAAGGACCCGGAACATCTGTCACGTGGGGAAGGACAACATGGAACATCTGTCACGTGGGGAAGGACAACATGGAACATCTGTCACGTGGGGAAGGACAACATGGAACATCTGTCACTTGGGGAAGGACCACAGAGACCCGGGAACATCTGTCACGTGGGGAAGGACTGCAAGGACCCGGAACATCTGTCACAAGGGGAAGGACAGAAGGAACTAGGGAACATCTGTCATGTGGGGAAAGACTGCAAGGACCCGGAACATCTGTCACAAGGGGAAGGACAGAAGGAACTAGGGAACATCTGTCATGTGGGGAAAGACTGCAAGGACCCGGAACATCTGTCACAAGGGGAAGGACAGAAGGAACTAGGGAACATCTGTCATGTGGGGAAAGACTGCAGGAACCCAGAACATTTGTGCACATGGAGGAAGGAAAGCAGGGACCCAGGACCTTCTGTCACAATGGGGAAAGACATCAGGGACCCGGGAACATCTGTGCACATAGCGGAAGGACAGCAGGGGCCCGGATACATCTGTCACGAGGGGAAGGACAGCAGGGACCTGGAACATCTGTCACATGGGGAAGGACAGCAGGGAACATCTGTCACATGGGGAAGGACAGCAGGGAACATCTGTCACATGGGGAAGGACAGCAGGGAACATCTGTCACGTGGGAAAGGACCGCAGGGACAAAGAACATCTGTCACGTGGAAAAAGACAGCAGGGACCAGGAACATCTGTCACGTGGAGAAGGACAGCGGGGACAGGGAATATCTGTCATGTGAGGTAGGACAGCAGGGACCCGGAATATCTGTCATGTGGGGAAGGATAGCAGGGACAGGGAACATCTGTCACATGGGGAAGGACCACAGATACCCGGGAACATCTGTCACTTGGGGAAGGACAGCATGAACCAGGGAACATCTGTGCACATGGAGGAAGGACAGCAGGGACCCTGGAACATCTGTCACGTGGAGAAGGACAGCAGGGACCCTGGAACATCTGTCACATGGGGAAGAAGAGCAGTGACTTGGGAACATCTGTGCACATGGAGGAAGGACAGCAGTAACCCGGGAACATCTGTCACGTGGAGAAGGACAGCAGGGACGTGGGAACATCTGTGCACATTGAGGAAGGACAGCAGGGACCTGGAACATCTATCATGTGGGGAAGGACAGCAGGGACCCGGAACATCTGTCACGTGCTAAGAACAGGAGGGACCAGGAACATCTGTCACGTAGAGAAGGACAGCAGGGACCCAGAACATCTGTGCACATGGAGGAAGGACAGCAGATACTCGGAACATCTGTCACGTGAAGGAAGGACAGCAGGGACCCGGAACATCAGTGCACATGGAGGAAGGACAGCAGGGACCAGGAACATCTGTGCACATGGAGGAAGGACAGGAGGGACCCGGAACACCTGTGCACATGGATGAAGGACAGCAGGGACCGAGGAACATCTGTCATGTGAAGGAAGGACAGCAGGGACCTGGAACATCTGTCACGTGGAGAAGAACAGCAGGGATTCGGGAACATCTGTCACATGAAGAAAGGATAGCAGGGACCCGGAACATCTGTGCACATGGAGGAAGGACAGCAGGGACCAGGAACATCTGTCACGTGGGGAAGGACAACACAGACGAGGGAACATCTGTCACGTGAGGAAGGACAGCAGGGACCTGGAACATCTGTGCACATGGAGGAAGGACAGCAGGGACCCAGGAACATCTGTGCACATGGAGGAAGGAGAGCAGGAACCCAGAACATCTGTGCACATGGAGGAAGGACAGCAGGGACCCAGGAACATCTGTGCACATGGAGGAAGGAGAGCAGGAACCCAGAACATCTGTGCACATGGAGGAAGGACAGGAGGGACCCGGAACACCTGTGCACATGGATGAAGGACAGCAGGGACCGAGGAACATCTGTCATGTGAAGGAAGGACAGCAGGGACCTGGAACATCTGTCACGTGGAGAAGAACAGCAGGGATTCGGGAACATCTGTCACATGAAGAAAGGATAGCAGGGACCCGGAACATCTGTGCACATGGAGGAAGGACAGCAGGGACCAGGAACATCTGTCACGTGGGGAAGGACAACACAGACGAGGGAACATCTGTCACGTGAGGAAGGACAGCAGGGACCTGGAACATCTGTGCACATGGAGGAAGGACAGCAGGGACCCAGGAACATCTGTGCACATGGAGGAAGGAGAGCAGGAACCCAGAACATCTGTGCACATGGAGGAAGGACAGCAGAGGCCCGGGAACATCTGTCACGTGGGGAAGGACAGCAGGGACCTGGAACATCGGTCACATGGGGAAGGACAGCAGGGACCTCGAACATCTGTCACATGGGGTAGGACAGCAGGGACCAGAAACATCTGTCACATGGGGAAGGACAGCAGGGACCTGGAACATCTGTGCAAATGGAGGAAGGACAGCAGGGGCCCTGGAATATCTGTCATGTGGGGAAGGACAGCAAGGACCCGGGAACATATGTGCACATGAAGGAAGGACAGGAGGAGACCGGGATCATCTGTGCACATGGGGAAGGACAGCAGGGACCTCGAACATGTGTCACGTGGCGAAGGACAGCAGGGACCCGGGAAAATCTGTGCACATGGAGGAAGGACAGGTGGGACCTGGGAACATCTGTCACGTGCTAAGAACAGGAGGGACCAGGAACATCTGTCACGTGGAGAAGGACAGCAGGGACCCTAACATCTGTGCACATGGAGGAAGGACAGCAGGGACCCGGAACACCTGTGCACATGGATGAAGGACAGCAGGGACAAGGAACATCTGTCAGGTGAGGAAGGACAGCAGGGACCTCGAACATCTGTCACATGGGAAAGGACAGCAGGGAACATCTGTCAGGTGGGGAAGGACAGCAGGGACCCAGAACATCTGTGCACATGGAGGAAGGACAGCAGGGACCTGGAACATCTGTCACGTGGGGAAGGACTGCAAGGACCCGGAACATCTGTCACAAGGGGAAGGACAGAAGGAACTAGGGAACATCTGTCATGTGGGGAAAGACTGCAGGAACCCAGAACATTTGTGCACATGGAGGAAGGAAAGCAGGGACCCAGGAACTTCTGTCACAATGGGGAAAGACATCAGGGACCCGGGAACATCTGTGCACATAGCGGAAGGACAGCAGGGGCCCGGATACATCTGTCACGAGGGGAAGGACAGCAGGGACCTGGAACATCTGTCACATGGGGAAGGACAGCAGGGAACATCTGTCACATGGGGAAGGACAGCAGGGAACATCTGTCACGTGGGAAAGGACCGCAGGGACAAAGAACATCTGTCACGTGGAAAAAGACAGCAGGGACCAGGAACATCTGTCACGTGGAGAAGGACAGCGGGGACAGGGAATATCTGTCATGTGAGGTAGGACAGCAGGGACCCGGAATATCTGTCATGTGGGGAAGGATAGCAGGGACAGGGAACATCTGTCACATGGGGAAGGACCACAGATACCCGGGAACATCTGTCACTTGGGGAAGGACAGCATGAACCAGGGAACATCTGTGCACATGGAGGAAGGACAGCAGGGACCCTGGAACATCTGTCACGTGGAGAAGGACAGCAGGGACCCTGGAACATCTGTCACATGGGGAAGAAGAGCAGTGACTCGGGAACATCTGTGCACATGGAGGAAGGACAGCAGTAACCCGGGAACATCTGTCACGTGGAGAAGGACAGCAGGGACGTGGGAACATCTGTGCACATTGAGGAAGGACAGCAGGCACCTGGAACATCTATCATGTGGGGAAGGACAGCAGGGACCCGGAACATCTGTCACGTGCTAAGAACAGGAGGGACCAGGAACATCTGTCACGTAGAGAAGGACAGCAGGGACCCAGAACATCTGTGCACATGGAGGAAGGACAGCAGATACTCGGAACATCTGTCACGTGAAGGAAGGACAGCAGGGACCCGGAACATCAGTGCACATGGAGGAAGGACAGCAGGGACCAGGAACATCTGTGCACATGGAGGAAGGACAGGAGGGACCCGGAACACCTGTGCACATGGATGAAGGACAGCAGGGACCGAGGAACATCTGTCATGTGAAGGAAGGACAGCAGGGACCTGGAACATCTGTCACGTGGAGAAGAACAGCAGGGATTCGGGAACATCTGTCACATGAAGAAAGGATAGCAGGGACCCGGAACATCTGTGCACATGGAGGAAGGACAGCAGGGACCAGGAACATCTGTCACGTGAGGAAGGACAACACAGACGAGGGAACATCTGTCACGTGAGGAAGGACAGCAGGGACCTGGAACATCTGTGCACATGGAGGAAGGACAGCAGGGACCCAGGAACATCTGTGCACATGGAGGAAGGAGAGCAGGAACCCAGAACATCTGTGCACATGGAGGAAGGACAGCAGGGACCCAGGAACATCTGTCACATGGGGAAGGACTGCAAGGACCAGAAACATCTGTCACATGGGGAAGGACAGCAGGGACCTGGAACATCTGTGCAAATGGAGGAAGGACAGCAGGGGCCCTGGAATATCTGTCACGTGGGGGAAGGAAAGCAGGGACCTGGGAACATCTGTGCACATGGAGGAAGGACAGCAGAGGCCCGGGAACATCTGTCACATGGGGTAGGACAGCAGGGACCAGAAACATCTGTCACATGGGGAAGGACAGCAGGGACCTGGAACATCTGTGCAAATGGAGGAAGGACAGCAGGGGCCCTGGAATATCTGTCATGTGGGGAAGGACAGCAAGGACCCGGGAACATATGTGCACATGAAGGAAGGACAGGAGGAGACCGGGATCATCTGTGCACATGGGGAAGGACAGCAGGGACCTCGAACATGTGTCACGTGGCGAAGGACAGCAGGGACCCGGGAAAATCTGTGCACATGGAGGAAGGACAGGTGGGACCTGGGAACATCTGTCACGTGCTAAGAACAGGAGGGACCAGGAACATCTGTCACGTGGAGAAGGACAGCAGGGACCCTAACATCTGTGCACATGGAGGAAGGACAGCAGGGACCCGGGAACATCTGTCACGTGGGGAAGGACAGCAGGGACCCGGAACACCTGTGCACATGGAGGAAGGACAGCAGGGACAAGGAACATCTGTCAGGTGAGGAAGGACAGCAGGGACCTCGAACATCTGTCACATGGGAAAGGACAGCAGGGAACATCTGTCAGGTGGGGAAGGACAGCAGGGACCCAGAACATCTGTGCACATGGAGGAAGGACAGCAGGGACCTGGAACATCTGTCACGTGGGGAAGGACTGCAAGGACCCGGAACATCTGTCACGTGGGGAAGGACAACATGGAACATCTGTCACGTGGGGAAGGACAACATGGAACATCTGTCACGTGGGGAAGGACAACATGGAACATCTGTCACTTGGGGAAGGACCACAGAGACCCGGGAACATCTGTCACGTGGGGAAGGACAGCATGAACCAGGGAACATCTGTGCACATGGAGGAAGGACAGCAGGGACCAGGAACATCTGTCACGTGAGGAAGGACAACACAGACGAGGGAACATCTGTCACGTGAGGAAGGACAGCAGGGACCTGGAACATCTGTGCACATGGAGGAAGGACAGCAGGGACCCAGGAACATCTGTGCACATGGAGGAAGGAGAGCAGGAACCCAGAACATCTGTGCACATGGAGGAAGGACAGCAGGGACCAGGAACATCTGTCACGTGAGGAAGGACAACACAGACGAGGGAACATCTGTCACGTGAGGAAGGACAGCAGGGACCAGGGAACATCTGTCACGTGGGGAAGGACAGCAGGGACCAGCAAATCACCTGCACCTTGGGGAAGGCATGCAAACCTGTGACATGGTCTGAGCCTGCCGGTGTGGGTGCTCCTTCCTTGCCGGGCACTGCTGCCGTGGTCAGTGCTGCCGTGGTCTGGGCTGCCGTGGTCAGTGCTGCCGTGGTCTGGGCTGCCGTGGTCAGTGCTGCCGTGGTCTGGGCTGCCGTGGTCAGTGCTGCCGTGGTCTGGGCTGCCGTGGTCTGGGCTGCCGTGGTCAGTGCTGCCAGGCTGGGCTGGAGCAGAGCCTCTCCCCAGCCGAGGAGATGGACGGGTCGGTAGTCAGTGTGTGCGCAGTGCCCTCTGAGAGGACCCGCTTCCCCTGCTCTCTCCTGAGTTGAAATAAGTTTAAAAGTGGAGACAGCATCAGCGGGCTCCCCTTTCCTCCACCCCCACCGAGTCCAGGCAGCCCGTGCTGCCTCCTAGCCAACGCTGACTCAGCAGAGGGAGTGCCCATGGTGGGAAAATGAGACATTTGGGGGCTAGCAATCTGAACCTGTGCATTAACCTAATGCACATTCTTGTTAGCCTATCGTCTAGCCACTGCCCCTTTGACTGTCTGGTCCTGCAAGACCTGGATACTCACATGTTAGAGAGGCCATGAGCCATCGCCGGACGGAGTTATCAGTGCTGGCGCCAGGCCAGGCCTTTGGTTGTGGGGCTCTTTAAGAGCTTGCAAAGGCGACCGGAAAACCCTTCCTTGGGAGACAAAGGGCTAGAAAGATATAAATAGGGAACTTCCTGTTTGCTCAGGATTTGGAGAGAAATAGGATGAGTCCTGTGCCGGTCCATGTGAAATGTCTGGAAATAAATGGGTTTTTCCTGTGTCACCTGGTAAATTCCGTAACACCACCTGCCTTCGTCAGGGACACCACTTGCTCAGGCACTGATGCAGATGACACCCTGGGATGTTCCTAAAGGACCCACATCATTGTCCGTTGGCCGCAGACCACCCCATCTGCCGGGAATCCCATCTCTGCATGGACCCCAAGGCTTGTGAGAGCCACGCTGTCACTCCTGGAGCGGGCAGGCGAGCGGATTTGGGAGAGAGCTGGTGGACCCACACGTTTGCTGCTCTGAGAGCTGTGGCCACGGAGCACCCATGGTGGGCTCAGGGCTGTGTCCACTCCATGCCATGCCCTTCAAGGCAAAGGTCCTGGCTGGAGATAACCATGGCGGAAAGCTGTGGCCCTGCCCCGCCTCCTCCCTCAGCTGGTAGCTCAGGGTACCCCACCCACTGCCCTTTGATGGGAAGCTTGTGCCAGGGTGTCCACACCCTCTTTCCGGTGGGTGTGGGAATCATTTTCCTCTTCTCTCCATTCTTCTCCCCTACCCACCCCATCTATAGATGGGCACTTTCTTTATTCCTGTGAAAGGTTGTCATCATTGCCCTGGCCAGTGTGCTCAGTGGGGTTGATGGGGGTTTAGGGACAGTGGGGGGCAGGGATGACGGGAGTTCAGGGCCAGTGGGAGCAGAGACAGTCGGGGGGGGCAGAGACAGTGGGAGCAGAGACAGTGGGGGGGCAGGGACACTGGGGGCAGGGAAAGCATGGGGGGCAGGGACAGTGAGGGGCAGGGACAGTGGGGGGCAGGGACAGTGGGTGGGCAGGGACAGCATAGGGGGCTGGGACAGCCCTCTGCTGGGACACAGGCTCTGCCACACTCGGGGGCAAGTGTGACCCCTTTGTGGGCACAGTAGGGCCACTTCCCAGGGAGGAGGAGCGCCCAGGGCCTGGGCAGAGCGGGCCTTCGGTTTCCGTCTGTGGCCGGGAAATGGGGCTTTCATAGGAATGTCACGGGTGGCAGGCTCTACACACGGGGAGGGGGGAGGGGCGGGGCATGAAGCACATGCCTTGAGCCTGGATCCTGGGAAGGTGCTTTCCTCGCAGTGAGCTCCTTCCAGAAGTCATCGCCAGGGAGAGGCCGCCTCTCAGGCAGGGCCCTGGGGGAGGGGGGCTACCCCCGCACTAACTATGTGGATCAGGACTCTGACCCGGGCGGCGTCTGCCCAGGGAACGGGCCGTGCCCTCCTAGTCCCACGTGCGGGGAGCCTTCTCGCTGTGCAGAGACCCAACCTCAGTCTCAGCAACAGGACGCCACAGTGGAGGGTGACAAGCGGGTGAGGTGTCAGGCAGTGTGGGGACACAGATGCTGCTCAACCCCTGTATCCCCACCCCACCAGCCCTGCCCACCGAGCAAGCCAGGTCCCATCCTCCCAGTCCACACCGCCCCCAAGGGCTGCCAGACAGCTTCCCGAACCACGATGTCACTGGGACACCCCGTATTCCACCACTGTCCCCCAGATAAACTCGGACTCTCCGGGCACTCGGGGTCCCCCACTCCACGCCCTCTGTCCCAGGGCTGCTCACTGCTGACCAACCAGCACGGCCTAATCCGGGCCTGTCTGCAGAAGCCACCTGCCCGCCCGCACCCACGCCCTCCACTCTCCCAGCCCTGCCTCCACCTGGTCCCATCTCCTCTGGCCGCTCCTGGCCCGCACGCTACACGTGTCCCATCAGCCTCCCCGACGCCACGCAGGTGACGTCTCAGGTGCCCACACGGACGACGTCTCTGCTACACGGGTGACTTAACAGGAAGAGAGTGCATCTCCAGCCACTGCTGTGAAAACAACAGATTCAGTGGTGTGTGTGGTGCGTGTGTGCGCATGCATGTGTGCATGTGTGTGTGTGCGCACGTGTGTGTGTGTGCACCCACACGGGCACCTACACGGACTACTAGGTTTCCCCTTTTATTTTGTGATTCTGTTGTGGAAGTTTTCCACTGACATGTATATTTTCTATTTAGAAAAACCACATTTTTCACGTAACTCCACCTATTCCTGGAGCACCCTGCGTGCCGGGCACTGCTCCAGGTGCAGGGGGTTCTCAGAGGCGCTCCCTGCTCCCAGGAGGCCCCAGTCCCTGGGAAAGAAGCCAGCAGGACCCCAAGGGGATGCTGAGCTGAGCTGTGGCATCGAGATGTGAGGTCCTGGGGACTCCCAGGGGCAGGCGCAGGCTGCTGGGGACACCACGCTGGAGCCCCGATGGGAGGGGCTGTGTGGGCAGCATCTCTGAAGAAATGTCCGCGCTCTTGGCGGGGGGAGAGCCGTGTGCTGCCTCATGTGGCGGCCGGTCCTGTGCGGACAGGGACCCGCTCGCAGGGGCCGGGACGTGCCAGGAAGGCAGCCTGTGTGCTGAGACCGAAGTCCGTTCTCTGCACAGCAGGGGCCACGGAGGGCGCCCGTGGGAGTGTGGGCAGAGGGTATGGGATGCCCCGGTCTCGGTCTATAAGGACCCACGTGTCTAGTGAACCCTGTGCCTGCTGCATGCCCTCCCCCATGGGCTCAGGCTCCCCGGGAACCACAGAGGCTGCCTGTCGGGACCCCTTCCCCGACAGCGGCATCATTGCCCTAAACGCATTGCCCACGGTTCTCTTCGCGGTGGCCACGCTGTCCAGGCGAGGCCGGTGCTCTGGGTGTCGCCCCGGCTCAGGGACCCGGACCTCATCGCGCAGCATTCCCGTGTGGCTGACCCAAGGAGCAGACGCCCTTCCCAGCCACATGGCAGCCCACTCTCTGCCCCCTGGACGGACCCTTCCCAGGCAGGGCCCACGCCATGGGCCCCCTTTGTGGGCAGGCTGGGGTGGCTGGGGGTGGCCGGGGCCTTGACAGCGTCCACGGGGCTCCGGTGATAACACCTGAGGGAGGAAAGAGATGGTTTTCGGGGGGAGGGGCGGGTGCACAGCTGTGGAGCTGCTGGCGGCCTCTGTAGCTGGTGATCATGATGCTTTATTTCATCCCAAAACAAGACACCCACTCACCCCACCAGCCTGGGGTGATGCTCCATCCGGGCAGGAGGCCCGACCACTGAAGGGCTGGTTTGCGTCTCGCTGCCGAACCCCCGTCTGCGAGGGAAGAAGCTGAGCTGCAGGGGTGGGGTTTGGGGCCCTCCATAGACCCACCACACAGGGACATGGCCGATGCTGCTCTGTGGTGTCACTGGCCAAGGTCCCGACTGCCCAGAGGAGCCCCAGGTGGATGGAGGGAGACCGAGCGGCCGTGTGCTCCTTGCGGTCACTGGAGGCACGTGGAGGACCCTGGACACGGGCCAGGCTTGGCAGAGGCGAGGTCAGCCTGCTGGGGGCCGTGCCCCACGGGGAAGAGCCGGTGCGTGTGGGGAGAATGCCTGGTCCGGGCAGGGCCTGAGGTCGCGCTGCTCCGGAGAGGCAGTGAAGGGTGATGGGGTCACAGTTAAAAGTAAAACACTACCTGCCTGTGGTCTGGTTCTGAGCTCAGGAAACAGAGGCATGTTGTTTTGCTGTTAATAATAATAATTGTTTGGGGAGAGTCCTTGCTTGAAGGAAAAGAAGCTCAAAGCAATAGAACTATCTTTAAATTAAACAGCAATGGCACAGACGCGTCAGAAAGAGAGACTTTGAGTAAGATCTGCGTGAGTCCATGTTTCGCTGGCAGTAGGGTGCTCGGTTGGGGATTCCACGGTGGCTGAGGGAGACGCCCTCGGGCAAAGGGGAAGCATGCCCCGGCCAGCCGCCCACAGGGCGTGCCCACGGCCTCGGACACTCAGCAACACTTGTTGCCGCCTGGGCTCCCTGCCCGTTCCCCACCCGGCAGTGGTTCCAGGTGGGGATAAGCCCCCTTCGCTCAGCGGGCGGGCAACCAGCAGCACGTGTCTGCTTCCCGGCCACCTCGGGCCACCCAAGCAGGGCACCCTCGGGCCCGGGCCAAGCAGCCCCAGGCGAGGACAAGTGCGCCGAGCTGGTGCCCGTCAGGGCGGCTTCCCCCGCTGGCGGCGTCCTGTGAGGACAGAGGCCCTTGTCACTCATCCTTCAGATGGGGACCCCACCCCCGCTTCGTTCTGGGTAACGTTTCCCAGCTTTCAGCTAATACCGGTCACGGGGTGCCTCCGTGACCTCTTCATGTTCTTCGGCTCTTGCACCTCCACACACCCACGCCACGCAGGCCAGGCGTCCCCATCTGCTGAAAGACAGCTCCACTTGGGAAGGTGCTCGTCCGTCGGATGGACACGCGACGGCAGTCTCCTGGAATGTCACGGGCACGGCCGTCTCCCGGGGCCCAGAGCCTGCGGGGGGTCTCTGTGCCTGCGACGTTGCCTAGGCGTCGGTGAGGTCTTCCTGTTGTCACTGACCGGCTTGCCAGGGACAGAGGCTGTGATGAGGGTGATCGCTGCTGGCGGAGGCTGCCCCCTGCGCGCTGGGCCCGCGCAGGAGTCCGGAGGGCTCCGCTCCGAGAAAAGAGCCGCGCTTCGGCCACGCTTTCCCTGGGGCCGTGCCTCTGCGGATCGCCCTCCCGTGGGGGGCGCAGATGTGAGCGACCACAGGTCCCACCAAGACCCATCACTCGCCAGACAGCCCATAAATAGCAAGAGGGACAAACAGAATTAGGAAGCCTGAATGATAAGAGCCGAAATCACACCAACGCCCCTAACTGCTCGCGTGGAGGAACCGGATCCCAAGGGGGACACCCACACTCCTGCCTGCAGCCGCCCACGGCAGGACGCCATGGGAGCTCGAGCCGGCCTCGGAACAATTCTCCGGCCGGCCACTGAATTTCTCCAGACGGCAGGCCTGCTTTCCATTCCGAAATCATCTAACCATCGCTTCCTCTCAAGGCGGTCCGAAGGATCTCTGCAGAAAACGGAAAGAGGGCGCTTACATTCCACTGGCTACGCTTCCGAAGCAAGGAGGAGGGGGCTCGCTAGTCCAGATCCCACAGTTCGCGCATTTGCTTGGCGGTCGGTTGGGCCTACTGTCCAGTCCCCTACGGCTGTTTTCGTCTCTGTGATACCGGCAGACCGCCCTCCGAGGGCATCTTGTGAGCATGTTGCCTGTGGGCCTCCTGTTAGAACCCTGAACACTGGGCGCATGATGCAGTTTAACGCAGTCAGATGCCTTTACCCATCAGATCAGACGCCTTCCTGGACGCGGGCCTTGGGAGCCACCTGCAGGTGGCACCCATTTCGGGTCCCGGTGTTGGGGACTCGGGGTGAAGGATCACAGACTGTGGGCCATCTTCATGGCTAGGCACTTTGAACCACCACATTGAACGTCTAAAACATTCATGTTTATTTGAACACTTTCCTGGGTTATTTATGCTGCGCCACAGAGCTGATCTGCGCATGTAGCTGACTGATATTATATCCACTTTTAAGAGAAAACATTTGCCAGAGCATTCCAGCCCACGGCTTCGCCATCCGCTGTGAGAGCTTCCTGGAGGGCCCCGGGCTACCGTTCAGCAGACTGCAGGATTGGGGAGCCAGCGGTCTTTCCTGAGAAGCCCTGTGTGAGCCTCGAGGTGGATTCCTTCGCTGTCGGCGCCTCCCATCCCACCCCCACTTTTGGAAACTGTTATCCTATATAATAAAGAGGTAATAAGCAAATTGACCATCACACCCTCACACAAGATGGCTGCCCCCATGTGGTCACAAAATGGCCACCCACAAGATGGCCGGCAGGGGAGGGCAGTTAGGGGCAACCAGGCCAGCAAGGGAGGGCAGTTAGGGGTGACCAGGCCGGCAGGGGAGGGAGGGCAGTTGGGGGGGATCAGGCCTACAGGGGAGGGCAGTTGGGGGTGACCTGGCTAGCAGGGGAGGGCAGTTGGGGGCGACCTGGCCTGCAGGGGAGGGCAGTTAGGGGTGACCAGGCGGGCAGTGGAGGGCAGTTGGGGGTGACCAGGCCTGCAGGGGAAGGCAGTTGGGGGCGACCAGGACTGCAAGGGAGGGAGGGCAGTTGGGGGGTACCAGACCGGCAGGGGAGGGAAGTTAGGGGTGACCAGGCCGGCAGGGGAGGGCAGTTGGGGACAATCGGGCTGGCAGGGGAGTGGTTAGGGGGTGATCAGGCTGGCAGGCAGAAGCAGTTAGGGGCAATCAGGTAGGCAGGCAGGAGAGCGGTTGGGAGCCAGTAGTCCCTGATTGTGAGAGGGATGTCCAACTGCCCCTGTGGGATCAGGCCTAAACTGGCAGTTGAACATCCCCCGAGGGGTCCCAGATTGGAGAAGTTGCAGGCTGGGCTGAGGGACCACCCACACCCACCCCACTCCCACCCCCCAGTGCACGAATCTCGTGCACCATGCCTGTAGTTAAATATAATGAGGAGCGGGTCTTCACCCCAAGTCCCCACCTTCCATGTTCCTGGACCTAGTTTGGGGCCCAGCAAGTTGCTCAGCTTTGGAGGAACTGGGGAGCCTCTGGGGTGGTGAGGCATGGTGCCCGGGGCCGGGTGGGCACGGCTGCCTCACCGCTGCGGGCGCTCCCACTCTGTCCGCTGAACCAGCAGTTCACCCACTGTCCCAAGGCCGCAGGTCCCACCAGGAAGGGTCTTGCTATTTAATTCGATTTGCTTTAGCAGGCGCACACACAGCAGCAGCTGCGAGAGTGCGTCGGTTCACCTGGTAACTAGTTCACGTGTGAACACGCGCTCCACCCCCTCCTCTGTCCTGGGAGTGTCACCGGGACCACAGACAAGACCCATGGGCACAGGAAAGGAAGGCTCTGTCCTTAGGACTCTGGTCAGAACTTTGTGTTTTGACCAGGATTTCGAAAACCTTCCACAGAAGAAAGCAGGTATGACTGGCACCAGGAAAGTTACAGCGTCCAAAACCGGACCCAGTTAGGCAAGTGTCAGCGCAGGGCCTGGGCGCGGCTAAGCTGGTGAACGAGTCTCCCGCGTCTCGCTGGTCAGGGGGTGCCCCGGCCTTGGGCTTCCCTGTCAGAGCGGCCACGCCGCCGCAGACGACACAGGTGCCGGCCTCTTCTCCTCGGTACCACGGTTAGCTTGCCCAGGGCTGTCTTTCAAGGAAGAGTCGCATGGACCACGAACAGTTTTTGAGGGAGCGGGGTAGAACCGCTGCTTTGTGGCCAAACCCAGGCACGTGGGAGGAGACTGAGGAGCACGGCAAATGGTTTTCGACGTGAGATTCAGGCCACGGCCTTCCGGGGAGCGGGGACCCTATGACTTGTTTGCAATCATGAGAGTGGACTAGAGGTCTGACTCTGGGAAAAACAAACTGGCAAAGTAAAACGGTGTCCTGCAATGGGCCCCTCACTGTGTGGAATCTGGTTGGAGAGGGGGGCGCCCTCACAGGCCAGAACCCAATATCCAATATCCGTGCGAACCTAGAGCAGAGACCTCTCTCCGGCGTCTAAGGAATGCACTGCTGTCGGAGCGTGCTAGGGGCAGGGCGGGTAAAGAGACATTCCCACCCAGGAAGCGTCTAGTCTGTGGGAAGACAGATGAGCTGTAAGGCGATAACGTCACGTGTGACAGACAAGCTGGACACACACCCCTGCAGACATCACTCTGCCAGGTCTGTGCTCCCAGACGCACGGAGGAAGGAGGAGCCTCAGGTCACGTTGAAATGACAGGAACACGGGCAGTGGGGGGGGGGGGGGGGGACGGGGACACGTGTAATTATCACAATGTACATGAAAAACATTTCTGGATGGTCGAATTACTGATCTTCAGTATTTTGTGCTTTTGCATTTTTCATTCTCTACAAGTTCTTTCCTTTCCGCAGAGGCAAAGCCATTTTGAAAGTTCTTCTGGGGTCCTTGCACCAGTGGTCAGGTCAGGGAGCTTTGGGGGAGGGGTGGCCTTGAGCTGGAGGTCTGAAGTGGAGGGGCTGGCTAAGCCAAGGCAGGGGGCGGCCAGGAGGGGGCCTCACTCTGAGTCTCAGCTGGGAAGAGGGTGCTGGAGGCTGGGCCTTTGGGCAGATTCCCGGAGCCCAGGCCCTCTGAAGGCCGACCGGACTCTCCCCGCAACAAATCCATTCCAAGTGCTGCCACCAACTTAAACATCTGGGGCAAGCCAGGACAGCTTTGAGTGCATTTTAAAAACTCTAATTCATGACTCTAAGTAGGAGCCGGGCCCTGCCTGGTGGTGGGCAGTGCTGACACGCAGCTGACCACCAGCTCGCGGCGCCATGGCAGGCTCCCAGCTGCCCTCTCCCACCCACGCCTGCTGAGACACACGTGCAGGCTCTCTGAGCCCAGAGCTGCCGGGCAGCACACAGTTACCAGCCGCAGCTGTAGGAAAAGTCAGCCTCGGGGCTCAGTCAAGTTGCACACTGAGTGTGGCCTTCTTTATCTCCAACGAGGACAGCAAACCCAAACCCAAACTCGGTGAGACCCGATGGCCCCGCCCGGCTCCTGCCCGGCTGCGGAAAGCTGCCCCGTCTCCCGGATTGCCCACGTCTGTTCTGAGGACACAAAACGCATTATTTCCTTAGGATCAGATGGCAGGTCTATAATTAATTAAACCCACCACAATATTCCGGCAGAATCGCTCCGCTTTTCTAGAAGGTAAATGTAATTGGCCATTCTGGTATTTGGAAGAGTGCTCTGCCCAAAATCAATTCCTTTAGTTTCTAGAGAATAGAAACGAGAGGCAATCTCATTTTAATTATATCTCTTTATTGCTAACAAAGGAATGATTTATGCAATTAAATTAACTGGCTAGAAAATTATTCTCAGCTGGGCTGTCCTGATTCTTTGCTTTCTGAATCACAGGCTCTTACACTGCGTGTGTAGATTAATTTTTCTGATATGCAAACAATGCCTCTCGTGTTCGCCTTCTCCTTTTTTTTTTTTATTCAGAAGTTCCCTTTTCTTCTTGCCAACGACATGAATAATATTTGTTGAACTGCTTGGCTCTGACTACATTTTTTTTAATGTTAAAAAGATGAAAAAGATCTTTCCTTTCCAGCCTCATTACCCGGGCAGAGCGAGGTTGGAGGGCCTTGTCTGCGGTCCTAGGAAAGCAGGAAAGCATGAAGCATGGCAGACGCGCGGGAGCTGCGCCATGGGGAGCGGAGTAATGAGCAAACGCCTTGGGAACCATCCCTCCTCCTCACTTCCCTTGGCCCTCCGCCTCCCGCACCCACCCCAGGGCCTCCCTGTCCCGCTACTCCTACAGGTGCGCCCAGGTAAATGCTGGGGCTGTGCCACCACCAGCCAGTCCACCTGTGTGACCTCCGTGAGTGGACACTGGATCCGTGAGTGGACTGGATCCGTGAGTGGACTGGATCCGTGAGTGGACACCGGATGAGGTCCCAGGGGAGGGGCTGATGGGAGAATGCAAAGACATCCACAGAGCCGACGGCCAGGAGGGCAAAGTTCGGTAGGAATTCTTAGGGCATGAGGTCTGTTTCTGCAGTGGGAGGGAGATTGGGTGAGGGCATTACCTGGGACCGATGGCGTTGTTTGGGCCCACGTTATTTCACTCTTTTCAGCTAGGAGGAGGTGAGGAGTTGCAAATACGAGGCGGGATGGTAAGTGACGGGAGGAGCGAGGTTTCTTTATCTTCTAAAGCACACGCAATAGCAGGAGCTGCCCCTCTGCTCGGCCTTATCTGCGAGGCCAGCATCCTGGGGCCGGGCCGGATGCCAAGTGCTCTTTACCTGCACGTCCTGGGTCTGCCGTGTGGAACGCTGCCGTCGGGGGGAGGGGGTGGCAGCTAGGGACAGCACAGGAGCCAGTGGCTGTGACTGACAGCAGGTTGGGCTGCTCCGTCCTCTGATTCACCCCCACCCACTGCTGCCCCACCGTGTCTGAGGGGAGGCGCCCTCCCTGACACAAACCACACGTCTACACCAGAAAGCACCATAGGCCCGTGAGCCAAGGCTGTCAGCAGTAGGTGGTACCTAGTTTGCCTTCAAGGACCTCACGACCCTGGATGGAACTTTTCAGTGGGTTTAATGGACACAGTAGATTAAACTATTGCAGCTCAGGGGCAGGCTCTGCAGCGGGCGCTTGAGTCCAGGGGAGAAGACGCAAAGGCGCCACAGGGGGCGTGGACGTTCACAGACGCGGGCAGACGTGCAGCAGCCTGGTGCTGACACAGGAGCCTCTGGGACCCTGACCGCTGGGGCGGTGCCCAAGGGCAGACAACGGTGCAGACCCCACGATTCCTGTGGCTTGGATCTCAGAGAAACGCTGAAGCGGTTCCATGTGCACAGCTGCCGACAGCTGCGAAACAGACACGGAGGGAGCAGCCTGAAGCGGGCAGGAGGTGGTGCAGCGGCGTCAGGACATGCTACACAGCAGTGTCCATGGAACGGAGCTCCACGCGGAACCCTCGCCGCCGCGCGGAAATGAAAGGCCCGTCACGAGGGTGCTGGCAGGCCTGCACCAGGCCCTTCTGGGTGCTGACAAGGTCATCACCCTCCCGTTGCTCCCATTAAATGAAACCAGCGGCAGGAGTGTGCGCCCCACACCGTGCCCGCACGGTTAGGGTTAGGGGAGCCTCACAGAGGCAGCACGCATGTGAAGCAGCACTTGTTTCGGAGCCTGGGTTCCGAGAGCGGCGGGGGGTGGGGGTGGGGGGGGGTATGGACGGTTGTGGGGAGACGCAGCGCGGGCCAAGGTTGGGGAGTGAATGTCTTGTGAGATTCGGGAGGCACCCTGCTTGCAATGCAGCAGGCGTGTATCGGAGGGAAGGAATACCTTTCTCCCAGGAAAACAGAAGCGTGAGTCACGTAGGTCACTGACGTCACCACCGCCAGTCCCAGGACCTGCCTGCCCCTCGGCCTCCCTCTCCGGAAGCCGTGCTCGGGGACAACCGCGATACAATAACCCAGGAAGGGGAAATCGAGTCAGACTCGCAGCTTTGGCTGAACACGCATCCTTTTATTAACTTTTAAAATAACTTAAGATGCTACTTAGAACCTATTTTGAGTCTAAATTCTTTCTCACACTTTTTCTGAGTTGCTCGGATCACTTTAAAATTGTCAGCTTTGAGGTTTCAAATCCTACACCCCTGGAGGCAGTGTGGGCAGCGCCGAATTAACTGAATGAAGTAGGTGGCAGACCCTGAATCTGAACTGGAATTTCATATAAAACCTTTCTGGTCTTTCTAAAAATAGGAAACAGCCCGTTAACCTGGAGTCAGATGCATTAACTTCAGCCTGCGAGACGCACACTTCCATTTCCCGTGCTTCGTCATGAAATGGATTAGCTCCTTGCAATGTCAGTTGAACTTGAAGTTAGGCATTCGCTCTACACAGGCTCGGCACATACTGTGCCCCGCACAGCCGTTTCCATTGTGGTAATGAACTTCAGTGTTTACACGTTGAGAAGACTTTGGGGAAAAATTCTACATTGTGTAATTTATTCTTTAGTCAAAACAGCCAAACAGGGGGTTACATGTGGATATGTTTGGGGACAGAGAGAGATGAGTGAAGATATGAAACTGCTGGGCCACATGCTGATGTTTGGTGTGAAAAGATGAGCATTTGTTGTGGGTTAACGTGAACCTGGGTGAGGGGCTGTTACTTGGTCGCAGGAGAGAAATGGCTGCTTCCTGAGTGGCACAGAGGCGGGCAGGTGCGAGGTACACTTCGCCAGGACTGTCAATGTGAGCCGGGCTGGTGGCCCCAGGCAGAGCGGAGAGGTGAGAAGCGGTGCCCTGGTTGGGGGGCTGTTAGTTGAGTGTCATCCATACACCAGAGGGTTGGGAGTTTGATCCCCAGTTGGGAAGCATACGGGAGGCAACTGATTTCTATTTCTTTTTCCCCTTCCTTTCTCTCTAAAATCAATTTAAAAAACAAAACCTTTTGTTTGATGTAGTCCCATGTTATTTTTTGTTCCCCTGGCCCCAGAAGACATATCCAAAAAGACATTGCTAGGAGTGATGTCAAACAGTTTACTATCTGTTTTCTTCTAGATTTGTGGTTTCATTTCTTACCTGTCTTTAATGCATTCTGAATTCATTTTTGTTCGTGGTGTAAGCACGTAGTCCACGTTCACTTTCTTCCTGTGGCTGCCCCGTTTTTCCAGCACCACTTACTGAAGAGAGTGTCTGCCCCATCGTGTAGCCTTACCTCTGTTGCAGACTGACCACAGAAGAGAGGACTTATTTCTGGGCTCTACTGACCTGCTTTTATGCCAGAGCCATACTGTTCTGATTACTGTAGCTTTACAATATCGTTTGATATCAAGGAGCATGCTACCTCCCACTTTGTTCTTAAAATTTCTTTGGCTATTTCGGTCTTTTGTGGTTCCACATAAATTTTAGAATTAGCTGTTCTGAGAATGCCGCTGGTATTTTAATGGCATTGCTTTGGGTAGTATGGAAATTTTAACAATATAATCCTTCCAATCAATGAGCAAGGGGACAGCCTTCCATTTATTTGTATCTTGTTCAAATTTCCTTCAGTCATACAGGTTTCAGAGAATAAGTCTTTCACCCCTTTGGTTTAATTTATTCCTAGGTATTTTGTTGTTGTTTTTTAAAAAATACATATTTTATTGATTTCAGAGAGGTAAGGGGAGGGAAGGAGAAACATCTATACATTTAAAAGGCTAAGCAACCATCCGACCGTCCGGTAGGTATGACGCGCACTGACCACCAGGGAGCAGACGCTCAACGCAGGAGCTGCCAAGCCGCGGTGACTTGGCAGAGGTGGTTCTGGAGTGACGCACCAGAAGGAGGAGGGAGCCCGATTCCAGGGTGCGTCACCTGAGAACCACCCTCTCGCAAGAACCACCCTCTCGCAATCCGGGACTCCTCGGGGGATGTCGGAGAGCCGGTTTCAGCCCGATCCCTGCAGGCCAGGCCAAGGGATCCCACCTGCCGGAGGGACCCCGCTCACTCCACAGACACCCTTAGAGCCATGGTGCTTCCCTAGGTGTGGCTGGCTGGGAAAGGACCACAGGAGGTTGGCTCCAGGGCGTGTCTGGCCTGGCTTGCCCAGTCCCGCCCCTCCAGCCACCTCCTAATTAATTTCCTTTCAATATGCACAAATCCGTGCACCGGGGCACTAGTCAATGATGAGAGAATCACTGATCAGCTGCCTCCTGCACGCCCTCCGCTGGGGATTAAGCTCAGAACCCAAGCATGTGCCCTGACTGAGAATCAAACTGTGACCTCCTGGTTCATAGGTCAATGCTCAACCACTAAGCCACACCAGCCAGGCTATTTTATGCTTTTTGACAGAACTGTAAATGGAATTGTTTTATTAACGTGTCCTTCTGATAGTTCCTTACTGGTGTACAGAAATGCAACTGACCTCTGTGCACTGTTGACAGGAAGGGCTGGGCCAAGTCATGAACAGCTGCATAGCTTTATTATGAGTTAGGAAAGTCCATATTAAATGCATTATCCTACAAACAATAACCTATGAGTGTACACAAAATGACTATGAGCTAACGTTATTTAGTACTTCTGATACTTCCATTAAATTCAACTTCGTTACAAACATTAAACTCTACAAGCTATTTACAAACCCCCTGCCACACGTGCATCAGGTGGGCAGCGTGGCCATCCTCCTCCTCAGCTCAGCTGCCTTCCCCTCCAGCTCGGCACAGCCCTCCTCGGCCGCCTTCCCAATGCCTTCGTGGTACTTCTCCAGAGCCCCTTTCAAGGTCAGAAATATTTCCTAAGTGGAAAGCGAGATGGAATGAGTCTATGCAACCATCTAACTGAAAACGAGTTACAAGAATCATGGTCTATTCCTATTTATTAATATCACGTGCACGCACATGCGCGTCTGCTCTCAATAAAATCCCTCTACAAGCCAGACACGTCAAAAGTCTGCTCCTCAGAACAACGAGCCTGGCCTGTCACCACGGCCTGGGTTCTGAGACATGAGGACTTAACTGTCAAGGAAACTTGCACTTCGCTGCTCTCCATGGCAAACACCAGGCACACACCTAGATGGCTGTGGCAGCTAGAGCCTCCGCGCTGGAGCCGCCATCACTGAAGGCCTGTACAGACTCCCTACGAGCCCACAGGGCTGGGAAATGCCCCAGGGCCTCAACTGGTCAGGCTGCTCCACCAGCAAGAATGAGTTTTCACACACACCCACATGCATGTGCTGAACATAAAGAAACACGAAAGCAAGTTTTCAGCCTGAAGATAATTTCTTCCATCTCATACTTAGCCAATGCATTTTTGATCTTTTATTACTTATTTATTTTTTAAATTCTCAAACCTTGTGCTGGGGCCCTGACCAGAGTATGCTGGAGGTTCTAGGCCACTCGCCATTCACATGCGTACAGGCAAGGACACAGCAGCATTACTAGGTTAAAGGCCCCTTGGCCCTACACATGCGCAAGGGCAATGCCTCAGCAGTAGCACTATCTGTACTGCGCGAGCGCACCCTCCTGTAACCTGCTTATGTTAATGTAGCACGAGTCACTACTTGGCACGAGGCCTCTGTGTGTGTATCAGGTGCCCCTGACCAGCCAGTTGTTGGCTGCTTTCTTCACAATAAAGCATGTCCCACCTACCTGCTGTCACTCATGTGTTCTTCCAATTTCCTGCACCCAAGGGGGTCCAGTCCCTGGCTGAGGAACTTGCCCCCAACATCTTGACATAAGAATGAGTAGGATTCTGAAAAGTTAGAGGAGGGGTCAACCTCTCCTCTGGAGAACTGACGAAACCTTCAAAATGAGGGTGGCATAACTGACGTTTGAAGCTGGTGAGATTACCTGAAATCAATTTCTCATCAACACTCACCTGGGACTTCAGTTTCTCCCTCTCCGTGGTATCTTTTAGTTGCTGAATGGCAAATTTAACTTTTTGGATTTCCTGGTTAATGGTGGTTATTCGCTCATACACAGCACCTCTTTTTTCTTGAACTTTATTGCAATCTCTAAAGAAAATGGAGACAGCCAATTATAATTCCTCTTTAGCATCTAAAAGGCAAACGTTTAACTCTGAGTTCAATTCCAAAGTGAACATGTGTATCTGACACACCTCAGCCTTGTCTCAGGAATAAAAGCGAACAGGTGACGACCCCAGTGTGGGGCTACACGCATGCTGGGCGCCCACAAGCCACATGGGTCTGAGGTCACAGGCCCCGTCCAGGGTGTGCCTCGCATCCACTGGTAGGAATGTGGGTCAGGGCAATTCCACTGTGAGGCAGCTTGGCCACAAATCTAACGCCCAGGCTCTGCCCTTGGTTGCATCCACAGGAGAAAGAAAGAAAGGAAATGGTCCCCCGACCCCTAACATGCCTTTGAGAGGCTCCACAGTGACACCAGACATCCCTGACATCCCTCTCAACTATTCTTAGCACCTCAGCAAGGACGGGAAGGAGCCTGAACCAAGGGGCCCCAGCACACTAGCTGACAGCTACCACGAATGCTAACACTGCAGCTCTTCTCTGAGCACAAAACCCACGGTGCTGCCAGGCTGCGACAGTCCGGTGCACTGGGAGGTGACTAGGTGCACTAGGAGGTGACTAGGAGGTGACTAGGTGCACTAGGACGTGACTAGGAGGTGACTAGGTGCACTAGGAGGTGCACTAGGAGGTGACTAGGAGGTGGACCAGCTGGCCGACAGAGTAGAGCACTGAAGAATTATGCAAACCACAGAATTGTGACCCTGGAAAGAAACCCAGTACAGCAACATCTCCAAATCTGGACATGGCCCCCTAAGACCCATAGCTGGCTCATCTGTTCCCGCCCTCACTGTGGAACCCCTTTCTGAAATTGTATGGGTTTTGGAATCTCAGGGCAAAGCCCTTAGTTTTCCCAGTGCCCTGCCCTGAACTGCTCCGTACTCAATGACTGTGCGCTTGTACTGCTTGACGTCCTCGTGCTTCTTGTTGATTTTGAACTGGGCTGTGGCGAGTTTTTCCTTCTTCACATTCATCAGTCTGCGCAAGGAATTCTCTTCTGTCTTCAGTTTCTTCAGTTCTGACTCCCCGCTCTCAATCTGGTCCTCCAAGTTCAGGTTCTGTGTTATGAGATGGACTTCAGATCAATGCGACCAAGTAGGGTTTACAGACAGAATGAACGACTTTCTAGAAGAACTGCACTCAGACATGATCTGAAAGGAGATGGGGCTGTTTCGGCCCCGCACCTGCCGAAGCACGCAGACTGCAGAGGAGACACCAGAAGGCAGGGACAGAGAGCGCGCGACATCCAGGGGCTTCCCGTGCCGCTTTCTCAGCAGAACTGGAACAGAGGTGCGTACAAGCCCAGCCGAGAGGCGGAGGAGGAGCAGGGAGGAGGGTGGCCCAGAACTGAAGAAGCAGGGACCTCCCCCTGCTCTGCAGCTGCCCAGGGCAGACAGGCGAGCATGCGGTGGGGAACCAATACCTCGGGCCATCTCGTGCTCTAACCTCTACTTCCTCACTTAAGAAATCCCTCACAAATGCAAGGGGCGTGGCCTGGGACAGGCAGGGTGAGGATGAGGAAGGTGAGCAATGAGAAGGGTTTTCAGGTTTCTAGCCAGAGAAACTGAATGCTGGTGCCGGCTCTCCGCCTGCAGGGCAGACACTGTCACTGACTTTCGTCTCTAGACCCCAGGGGTCACTAGGTCACCTGGAGGAGCACTTCCAACAACTGTGAACACGAGTTTAAAACTCCCACTACTTTTCTCTGAAACCCAGACCAAAAGCGATGTCAGTGACGCCCCATCCCCGTCCCCTGGGGAGAGCTCTGCCCCAGCACACAGCCCCGCCCGGCACTCAGGGACCTGCTTTAGGACACGGTACCGGAGAGGAGGCAAATCCCAGGCACCAACACCGTGATTCCAGGGAGGACACAGCTCACCTCCTTTAAGACACCGGCCAGCTTCTCCCTGTTCTCCGCCAGCTCCTGTATTTTCTTCTGATACAGCTGCACCTCCAGCTGACAGGAGGGCAGGCCGTCCACCGAGTCGCGGTACACCTCGTACTTCTCCATCACTTCTTGCTGGAGAGAAAACGCAGAAACCGGGTGAGAGCCTCGTCGGGACACGGCAGTGACGTGTGCTCGCTGGGCAGTGATGCTGCCGCGGAGCAGCAGAGCGCACTCGGACCCGGCCGGACGGCACAGTCATGTCGCATCTGCGCCCAGGGGCGCGGACAGAGAAAAACTACCTCATTCACCAGCCCTCTCACTGAAGCACCTCCCAAGGTTTCTCCAATGATCTGAAAAGACTCCATTTCTGCCAACACTCCCACTACCGATTCCTCCCAGGCAACTGCCTCCCCAATTATAATCTTAGTCCTTCGCGTAAAGATGACTACTCCAGCTCATTTTTAAATAGACTAATTCCTCTTCTAAAACCAGGAATGAGCACTGCTGACCACAACCACCCTAACAACGAGGGCTTCTCTCCTGCCCCAGCCCCTTCTCAGCCAGTGGTCGTCATCAGCAAACTGCTGACCCCTCTCACTGCTCGTTTTTCCGTGGCCTTTCGTGCTAACAGCACCTTGCACGTCGTGGACATAACCCATCACCTGTCACATGCACTACAGGTATGTCCCCTAGCTGTACTGTTCTCTATAGCTTTTGGGTTTCCTATCTTAATTTTTAAAATCCATCCCAGACCAAGATTATATAAGTGTTCTCTTAAAATTTCTAAAATTGCTGAATTTTTGAATTTAAAATTTTAATCCAGTTAAAATGTATTTTTGTAAGTGCTGCAGGTGTAGACCCGACTCCCTTTGCTTCTAAGTGAATGGACTTTGAATGAGAACTGTTTGCTAAATCATCCCCTCTTCTCTCAAAACGTTCAGATCTGCGGGGCTCTCGTTTCTGCTCTGTAACCTTTGTCTATTCCTGTGTGGTAATTCTCAATACTCAGGAATTACCTGCAGAACAACCTCAGAGATGAACCTGAGTGTCTTCCATAGTTTATAAAACTTGCCACATAAAAGATGCTCAATCGTCCACCCGCTTCTACTGAGTCCCACCCGACCCACCTCTCCCCCAGGAACCAGGACCTTTAAACGCAAGTCCCACCACGCCCAGCACTCCCCTCTTAGCAGTCACTGTGGTGTCTTGGCTCAGGTCAAACCCAGCACCCTGAGCCCGCGACCTCTGTCTATTTTTCCATCACCTCAGGCCACTCTCCTTCTAGGCATCAGGCTGTTCCCAGAACACACCCGCGACCTCGGGAACTTTGCATATTCTGTTCCCTCTGCCCAATGCAAATTTACTAGGATCACCCCTGTTCCTCCTTCAGAGTCAACCTCAATTCCTCCCCTTCCCCCCACACCCAATTTCCACAGGTCAGGCAGGCTCCCTCATTACACTACTTCAAAGCACCGTCTACTATTTTTTTGTTTGTTTCTCTTTGTGGTGATTTTTAAAAAAGACTTTATTACCTGGAGTTTTACATTCACAGCAAAATTGAACGGAAGGCACAGAGATTCCCCATATATCTTCTGCCCCGACATGCAGACCCTACGCTTCTTCAAAGTACATATTAAAACCTGTTATCATATAATCCTCTCTAATAAAATGGTAATATGCAAATTAACCATCACTCCGCTACATAAGCCACACCCACCAGCCAATCAGGGCGAGTATGCAAATTAACCCCAATCCAAGATGGCTACAGCCACAGAGAGCAAGGTTTCCCAGGTAACAGAGCAAGCCAAGCTTTCCATAGCCGTTGCAGGCCTAAGCCTCCACTCAAGCTACAAAGTTTCAATTATAGAAGGTAAACAAATTCAAACAAATGGCGGCAGAATGGAGCTTGAGAGAGCAGGCTAGGGTTGCCGGCGGCAACAGGAGAAGCAAAGCTTTCCGCACACCCTGGCCGGGCTCACCCGCTTAAGGCTACAAAGTTTCAATTGTAGGTGAATTAACTGCCACAGAAATGGCTGCCACCCCAGAAATGGCTGCCGCCCCAGGCTACAAAGTTTCAATTATAGAAGGAAAATAAATTCCAGATACCAGGGCCTCCCCTTGGGTTGCCAGGGGGCATGGCCGGCCTGCAAACCACCACAGGCCCCTCACTCAGGCCGCCCCATACCCCAAGGGAACCCCCACCTGATCCGGGACACCCTTCAGGGCAAACCAGCTGGTCCCCAACCCTGTACCAGGCCTCTATCCTATCTAATAAAAGAGTAATATACAGATTGATCATCACTGCAACACACAATATAGCTGCCCCCATGTGGTCAAAGATCCTGCCCCCATGTGGACACAAGATGGCCACCACAAGATGGCCAGCAGGAGAAGGCAGTTGAGAGGCACTCGGCCTGCAAGGGAGGGCAGTTATGAGGGACCAGGCCTGCAAGGGAGGGCAGTTGAGAGGGACCAGGCTTGCAAGGGAGGGCAGTTGGAGGTGATCAACCCTGCAGGAGAGGGCAGTTAGGGGTGACCAGGCTGGCAGAGGAGGGAAGTTGGGGGTAAACAGGCTGGCAGGGGGGCAGTTAAGCATCAACCAGGCTGGCAGCGGAGTGGTTAGGGGGTGATCAGGCTGGCAGGCAGAAGCGGTTAGGGTCAATCAGGAAGGCAGGCAGGCAAACAGTTGGGAGCCAGCAGTCCTGGATTGTGAGAGGGATGTCCGACTGCCCGTTTAGGCCTGATCCCACCAGGATCAGGCCTAAAGGGGCAGTCGGACATCCCTCCAGGAGTCCCAGATTGGAGAGGGTACAGGCTGAGCTGAGGGACAACCCCCCGCCGTGCACGAATTTCGTGCACTGGGCTTCTAGTCTATAATAAAAGCGTAATATGCTAAAATTAGACTGGAGGACCTTCCGGATGAAGCTGGGGCTGCGAGGGAAGCCCAGGTCCCGGGTGCCTGCCAGCAGCTGGATAAAAGCCCGGGTCCCAGGTGCCTGCCGGGGGCCGGAGGGTAGCCCTCATCCCGGGTGCCTGCCGGCAGCCGGAGGGAAGCCTGGGTCCCGAATGCCAGAGGGAAGCCGGTGCCAGCAGCCGGGGGAAGGCCTACTCTTGCACGAATGTCACGCATCGGGCCTCTAGTTGGTTATAAACCTGTTTAATACCTTTCTCCCTTAAAATAAAGTACCTAAGTCTCATGAGGGTCACCCAGGGCAAAGCCTAAAAATCATGTTGCCTAAGTGAACAAATGCCTTCAAATTCTATATTTTACCCCAAACCCACTTTGAGAAGAGCCACAAATTAGAGATTCGGGTAAAACGCTTAAGGATAGGTAACCAAGAAATCAGATAATTAACAAATGATTAAACAACAGTTGCCAAAAAGACAGAAACTCGTTAAAATAAAAAGGAGCCTGGCTGGCGTGGCTCAGTGGATGAGCGTCGACCTATGCACCTGGAGGTCATAGTTGATTCCCGGTCAGGACGCATGCCCAGCTTTCAGTCTGGGCTCCCCAGTAGGGACGTGCAGGAGGCAGCCGATCCATGATTCTTTCATCATTGATGTCTCTCTCTCCCCCTCTCCCTTTTCTCTCTGAAATCAATAAAAAAAACATGTAAAATAACATTTAAAAAAATAAAAATAAAATAAAAAGGAACCTTACCCTAGAATTTTTAAGCTTCTGGACCGTATCTTTCATTTTTTCTTTATAATTCTTTAACTTCTCTGGGGAATCCACAATTTTTGTTTTCAAACTCTCTTGTACTTCTTTCAAAGAAACTACTGATAATCTTAGTTCATTCTGTGGAGAAGACATTTTAATGTATTAGATGCAACATGAAGTTGGAGATGTCCCATTACAATAACAGGAAAAAACAAGGAAGTTGGGTCCATGTTCGTGGCAGTGGGGCAAGTGATGGCCACAGTGTTTCCTGCCTTGAGGCTCACATTCATGTCCAGGCCCCAGGCCGAGCTCATCCCTCAGTCCCTCTCGGACTCCTGTAGAGTGCCCTGGCCCTCCAGTGTCCAATGGCACCCTGCAAGCCGGGCACACAGGTCCTGTGCTGGGCCATGACCAGTGTGGTCCTCCTGAGGGTCACCACCTCCCCTGGAAACCCTCCCCACCTGCTCCCATCCCTCCATCAGCAGGACACAGGCTCACACGCCACATTGTCCTTGTGCATTTCAGCTGTTTCTCAACTGACAGCACAACATGGGCGTGTGACCAGTTAGTTACTTGTGATCTCCCAGGACCCAAGCAAAGTCACAGCACTGAGACGGTGCTATGACAAAGGTTCAATTCGTTTCATTTTAAGGGAAAAGACACAGGAGACATTTTGACTATAACACACCCAGTTAAACACCCCTCCACACAAGCTCCCCAACCCCAATGCTGCTGAAGTGAAAGGTGCTCACCAAATGCTTGGTTCTCTCTAAAATATCGGACTTCTTTTGGGCATTTCTCTCTTGTAGCAATACCTGAGGAAAAAGCAAACAACTCTTTCATAATGACTCAAGGCAGATTTAGAGCCCCTCAGCGCTCTTATAAAACAGGGGTAAGGAAAGAGTTGGTGGATTAGACCAGTACCCTCACGCCCTCAGTCCACACTATCCAACCCCACCCACCCCCCGCCAGAAGCGCCCACGGCTCCCTTACTGAGGAGCTCAATCCAACAGCTGCTCAGCATTTGCGGCCGCCACGGCAGCCCAGCCGGGAGGAAAGTAGGGCTGTGGTGCCGAAGTGAGAGGCTCTCGTGGAGATGAGAGTTTTAGGTTCCCTAAGTCTCATGCTGCTGCCCCCTAACTGCACTGGCATCCTGGGCAGCGCAGCAAACCCTCCGGTGCTTCCGACTGTCCAGGGTCTGCACATGTACTCCCGCCCCCATCTGCAGACGCTCTTCTCAGAGTCAAGGTCTCCCAGGACACACACCGTTTTCTGCCGGAAGTCCTGGTTCAGCAGCTGCTGCAGCTCCTGGATCTCGTCGGAAAGCTGCTGGAACTCGGCCTGCTCTTCCGCTGGAACAGAACTGAGCAGAGCGGCGCCGTTAGCCCACATGGCGCCAGGTCTGAACTCTGGACTCTGCGGGCCAGACGGAAGGCTCGGCCTCGTGGCACTTCCCTGGGAACACCCTCCGCCTTCGTGTCTGAGATGGACCAGCTGCCTCCAGGACACGCTCCCTCCACTTCCCCCATCAGGTCTTCCTCCTTGGGGACCATCTCCGTGGGTACCATCTGCGCACCCCACCCTCTGACCCTGACTGAGAAAACCGACTCAGAGCCCCTGCCCTGCCCGCGCAGCTGCTCACTGGGCCCGACAGCGCCTGCTCTGGCCCTCCCAGGCCTCCCTAACTGACCCTCACACACCCAGGCTCCTCCACAGCAAGGTTCTCAGGGTGAGGCTCTGAAACATGGTCTAGAATTGTTCCTTTAATTCTGTTCCCTACTCCCAGTGAGTCTGATAAGCTCTCGTTTCCAGCCACCGGCGTGCATCCCGTCAGTCCCCTTCTACCTCCGCGCTCTACGTTCTACTCCGTTCCCCAGGGAGCGGGTTCTCTGCATGTTAGAGCCCCGCGTGGCTGTGACGGACACAGACGTGCTTTGCTGCATGTGCTGCCGATACTCGCCCAGTCTGGCCCTGTTGCTTGATCTGTTGCGCTAAACCCACCACGTGAAACTTGACCATCTGCCTCCCGTGCTGTCTTTCAGCTACTGCTGTCCCTGAAGGCAATTTACAGGCAGGCCTGACACACTCAGACTCAGCACGTTAGCAGGAATAAAAGTCCGTCAGTTCCAAATCAGAATACACAAGGCCGAGGAACCCTAACTCGTGAACGATTCTCCTCCTGACTGGCCTGAGTCAACAAAACGCCCCTCTGCTGAAGTAGAATGCTGACAACTGGCCCACTGCGCTGCTGCTCTCCTGTGCAAGCTAAACACTTCCGGGGCAGCTCCAGAGAGTAAGGTATCACTTGGCATGTGTCCAGCTAATGCACTAACAGCAGGAAAAAAACAAAAGATGTATTACATCCTAAGAGTGAGATAAAAGAAAAGGTAAACTTAAAACAGTGTGATTAGGTAAGAAACTTGAAATCTACTGTAAGGCTGTCAAATGCTACTTACAATCTATTTTGCATGTTTGAAGTGGCATTTATTTTATTTGTAAATCTGCTACTTACTCAAGTTTCTCCAACTTCATTATCGCCTCCTGGTGAGCCACATTTAGCTGCTGCATTTTGTCCACAGAAGATTTCTATTAAAGCAAGTTTAGTAACTTCACGTTAGCTTCCAACATAATCAGCAGCACGTTCACACATCCGCTGCCAGGGCAGACGGCAAACACTCACTCCATGCAACTTGCACCTTGCACAGAAACAAGCATGTGGGACGGAACCAGCCCCTGTGACAGTGCATCAGGGGTTCTGCTGCTCCGCCCGGAAGTGGTGGTGCGAGCCGGCGCTCTGTGCGGCGCCGGGAACAGCAGCTGAGATGACAGTGCCTGGACGCCGGTCGCCGGTCGCCCTGAGGAGTCAGTGCTGACCTAAACCACAGCCCAGCTCGTTCCAGTGCTTGCACAGTGGCAGCAGCCATTCGGTGGTGGCCAGGGGAGTGTCACAGGGGTCTTTGTAGAAATGACAGATGTCTGAGCTGTGCCTCAGAAATGAGCCAAGCCAAGGTGTATGCGCGTTGGCACACACACGTAGGCTTGGGGAGCGTGTGACGCTCAGGAGGTACGAGCGTGGTGTGGTTTGTGCGAGGACGTCTTTATTGGTGCTCAGTGTGGCGGGAGCGGAGTTCTGAGTGTCTGGCTCGGGTGCTTTTCCAAGAGTGTGTGCCCACAGCTGCGGACAGAGGGGAACAGCCCTTCCAAATTCTCGGAGCTGCTATGAACGTGCTTATGTGTGACAGGGTTACTGGGCTGAATGCTGCCATGCGGTGCTGGGCCAGCATGAGAAACAAGCAGCATGCAGTCAGGCCGTCACTGAGGAGCAAGCACGCATCCCCAGCCTCAGTGATTTAAGGGCACTGCTAACACCCACAGCAGCCCGGGGACTCGTCACTCCGCTCCTCCCTGACACTTCCTAAAATAGGAAGAAGCCTCAGCCACAGGATTCCACAGCCCAGCCTCTCCCTGACGGCACCAAACTAAGGCGCCTCACTAAGATGCCTTCCAGTAACTAAGCTGCACCCTCACATCAACACAACGCTCTTGGTTCCACAACACTCAGTCACCCGGGAAACGGATTCAAAGCAGATTACTAGTTTATGAACGAGGCTACTGGTCTGGCACGTGACCCAGAACCCGTTCCATCTTACGTATTGCCACAGAAACTCCATGTATGTGTCCCGGCACGCTTCCCTGAAGTGGATGAAGTTGATGATCCCACTCAAAAACCGACTGGTCCGATTGGCTTCTAAAACAGAAAGCGGGCTCCTTAAATAACCCTCTGAAACAGCATCCAAGTGAACGCTACCCTCTCCCACATGCACTCTGCTCGCAGGGCACAGAATAGAGCTGTGTGTGCTGGAACTGGCCCCGGTGCACAGAGTTCGCCCTGACTTAAAGATCGGAATCAGCTTTGCATTAATAACTTAAAAAAAGTCGAAGGCAAACCACTTTTGGCCACAGAAAACGGCAGAACCAGCTTTCCGCTCCCACCTGAACCAACCAGAAAGCCAGGCCCCATGGCTGCAGCAGCCCCAAGAGGGCCCTGCGGCGGGAGCCCTGCCCACGCGCCAGCCCAGCACCACCGCAGTGTCCCGGCTGCGCCCCGGGCGGAGGGCACAGACTCACAGCCTCTGCTGAGCCATGAAAGCAGAGTCAGAGTATGGCGAGACCAAGGCACCCCAGAATGTACACTGGTCTCTCCAAACTAAACTCCATCGCCCGCCTTACACTCCATTTGTTCCAGAAGGGAGAGAGAAGCGCCAGCAGTATAAGGAGAAAAGAAAAGGTTTTAAAAAGACCTGAATCAAACTTTGACGATTTACAACTAGAATATGTAAAATGAAGAATCCACTCAGCGGGGTTAAGAGCAGACCTACAGAGGAAAGGACCAGTGAGATGGAGGCAGCAGGAAAGCCAGAGTCGAGCGGGAACAGAGCACCGTGCGCTGAGGGACACCCCCAAACAACACAATGAGTGAGTAACGGGAGCCCCACAAAGAGGAGGGGCAGGGGGACTTTTATAAATAGCTGAACACTCTCCACATTTGATAGAACTACAAGTATATCCAAGGAAGTAAGCAAATCTAAGGGAGGGGGCGGGGAGGGGACAGACAAGTCCCCAAAAGGCACACTGTGATAAAGTGCCGAAAACCTGCGGCAGTCTTCAGCAGCCAGGTGGCAGGAGAGTTCGTCCGGGCTGAGGAGCAAGGGGCCGGGATCACTGACCTTCACAGAGAACAGCTGACAATGCCCTGGCCCCACCGGCCACAGGATGTGGGACCTCAGCAGGGCTGCACACATCCCAGGGAAAGGATGGATTAGGGAATCTCTCTCCCACCAGTGCAGGGAGATGACAAGGTTACTGGCACCTCTTCCCTGTCTTTGCTGAGACAATCAACTCCTCTGAGAAGTCTAACTGTGACCACGGCCACATGGGTTTTAGTGGAAGTAAACTCTGTATGTGTTTCTAGAACCATCAAAATTAGGAGAGAAGATAAAAAGTGGGCTTTAGACAATGAAAACCCTGGAAGAACTTCCAACAGCAAAATGAACCTCAGGAGGGATGTGGCCTTGATCCGGGAAGCTGAAGACGAGTTTAAACTTATAATCCAAAATGCACATGGGCACCTGTGTGCACGCACGCACACGCACAGAAAACACCTCTCCCCAGTCTGTGGGTGCAGCTGAAGCAGGGCTAAGGGGAAGTTTATGGCACTAAGCACCTTTATTAGAAAAGAAGAAACGTCTCAAACAACAGCCTCAGCTTCTGCCTTAAAAAAATAAACGCCAGGGGGACGGGTGGGTGGGGAGAGCAAACCCAAAGCAAGCATGAAAAATAACGCTAAGCACAAAACCCAATAAAATGCAAAACAAATATTCAGAAAAATCAATGAAAGGAAAAGCTTTTTCTTTGAAAGAGCAACAAAATGGAACACCCTCGAGTCAAAGGGGTCAGGGAGACTAAGAGTGAAGAGAGAAACTGCTCAAGTCCCAAGACTCCAGAGACAGGCGTAATGATGCGGGAAGACAAGAGCAACGCTATGTTAATACCTCTGCCAGCCTAAGTGGGAGAAGGAAGTCCCTGGAGAATGGAGACCAGCAGAGGAGCCCTTATTTATTAAAGAGGCTGAATTCTTAATCTGAAACCTTCCCATAGATTTCTTCAATTATGCACTTACAAATGGTGACCTTTTATGTAGGGTAAATTACATGTCAATCAACAAAACAAAAGCCAGGAGAGTCAGAGGACAAAAACAAGTTGTGAACAGCACACCAGGCTCTTGCGCCGGAGCCCCTTGGTGTGTGAGCATCAGAGGCAGAGGCGAGGGCACCTGAAGGCAGGACAAGCGCACCTTCTGACACAATAGCGTGACTATTCATGTTTTACTGAGACATTCCGCCCCAGTAAACAGGACTTGTACATTTACAGCTGATAAAACTGAGCCCACTATGCCATATCGCTGTTTGCCTATTACTTGTATTCAGACTCTCAAATATACAGAACATTTTTCAAATGTAAGGCATTCAGAACAACTACTCAGAAAAACAGCTTTTCTGTGGCTCTGTAAAGGACAGCATTCCAATATTAGGATAAAAAAAAAAGCATCCTTCTGAATGAGATCCTCCTTCCTTTGGGGTTTCATGTTTATTCGTGGAAAGGTGTTGAGAGACCCTCACTCACTTGGGTACAGAATGTCGGCCGTCTCAAAGTCATTCACCCGGCAGATGGGCATAAACGAGTTCCTGGAAGACAGTGGAGAAAACACTGAACAGTGTACTGTCGATCACACACAAGCCCGGGACAGAAACAGCTTCTTTTCAACGACATTTCTAGACACATTCTGAACGTCAAAGGACCACGGCAGACATCCCCTGTGGGACTGAAATTGCCTTTTCTGTACATCGCCTGAGTGCCCGTGCCCACGCCCAGTGGGAGATCCAAATAAACAGCGCACACTCACGGAGGTACTAGGGATGGAGAGGAAGAGGGTAGACATTCCTCCCCAAAGAAAATCATGTCACTAAGAAAGCTTAATGTAACGTGGATAGGGTTAGACTAAGAAAATAAAACGACTCTACTCACAGATGAATGAACAGGTTGCTGACGGGTAAGAAGCCTTCCATCAAATGTGGGTACATGACGTCCGATTTCACTGGCATCTAAAGGGGAAAACCAGAAAATCTAAGTTACACATTAACCTGACGAAATGAGAAAAGTCGTCAAGAAACCTCAACCAGAGTAAGATCAAATTACATTAACTTACCACTAAAGGAAAACAACAACAAATCATACAGACCCTAGAGCTGTGGTTAACATTAATAGCGAGGCTCACAGAGGGTGTTCAAGAGCGGTTCTCAACGCAGGAGGGCGCTGGTTCCGGTTTCTAAGTAGCAGCAGGACTACACTAGCTTTCACACACACACTCTTAACCGTAGAGTAAGCCAGGGCGGAGCGTGGGCCTGTGTCAGACACAGAGCGAAGGCTCGGCGAGGTTTCAATGGCAAAGCCTTAGATTTGAAGCACCGTGCTGTGATGCGGGATCATGTGCACCTTGAGACGGCGCTCCTGCTAGAAATCCCTGATGTGCTGAGCTCAGCTGCCTCCCTCAGCCGCCTCCACCTCGGGGTGTCCTTTCTCCTGACGCGGCTCGTTCTGAGAACAGCGACTTGGAGCGCCTGCCTGGGAACCTGCCCATCTGAGGCGCTGGGCCTCTCACTGGGTTCTGTCTGACTAAAGCGGTCAATATAAACCATCATCATGCCTGAGATGCCTTTCTAGGTGACATTTTATACAAGCCTTTCATTTGGTTACAAATAAAGTGAAGAACTTCCTGAGCCTGTGAGGTGGGACGAGAGCAGAGAGGCGCCGACCCACCATGTAGAAGTGCTCCAGGCGCGTGCCGTACACGATCTGCAAGGCCCTCAGGTAGATCATGTGCAGGACCTCGGGCTGCGGGAGAAGCACCTGTTAGTGCTGGGTCACCACCGTCCTCACCGCCCACAGCCACCACATGCAAAGGACAAGACTGACGTCTGGGGCGGAGGGCGGGCTAAAAGGGGTCAGGGGGAAAATGGGGACATATCGGTAATACTTTCAACAATCAAAATACAATTTTTTAAAAGACTGAAAAATTTCTCTTTTTCACTTAAAATATTTCCCTTCAAAGAGTTAATTTTCCCACATTTGAAAATGCCTTCTACACTTACCCTTTGCTCCTAAGTAGTAAGGGGTTGGTAAGATGGGCTGCCTGAGCTCATAGACACAATGAGAGCAAGTCGACCCAAATCCAACCCAACCAACCCCCACACTAGGCAAGAGGGGCCAGTCTTCCCAAACAGGTGGTCCGCCATGGGGTGTTTTTCTTCAAAAAGGAAAAGGTCACCCCCAGGGAGGCCCGGGGTGTTAAGGTTTCCTTGGATGTCAGTTACACGAGCACTGAGAGCAAGGTCTGAGTGGAATAGGGCAGGCAGGGATTTTTAAAGCGCCGTCTCCTAGATCAGCCGTCCCCAAATGCTGGCCTGCAGAGCTGTCCTATCCCCATGTAGCTGCATCCATCCTGAGAGCCTCTTTCATTTTAAACAATTAAAGGGGCACCAAGACCAGAAAGCTGCACTCCACACCATGAACCAGGCCCTCCTGTGCTGTCACTTCACAGGCAGCACACCCAGGAGACTTTGGGATCACTGCGCACACAGTTCGTTCATTCCCGCACTGAATAACTGCGGACAGAAGGAACACGTCACGCCCCCTTGGGACACAATGCAGGGCAGTTAGCCCGTGAGCTTCCCGCGGGCCGTTTCCCAGCAAGTCCTGTGCTGGAGGCCCGAGGACACCCTCAGAGCACCACTCCAGCTACAGAAACCGGAACAGACCTGGCTGTCCACGCTTCAGAAGCGCGCTCTCTTTGAACTGAATTCCTAGAGGAATGGAGACGTCACCCCACATGTAAACTTGTTCTTTTAAAACGACACGAGGAGCATCTCTGTGGCTTAAAACGACTGGTCTGCACCCAGTACTGGGCACAGGCCCTTCTCCACACCCGAGACCCAGCGTTCAGTCTGTTCTCACTGCGCCCACCCACCTGCACACAGTCCCGTCTCACCTTTGGATTGGGATAAAGATCACTCTTGGAGAGGTTTTTACCATCAGCCCCGGTGAGGATTTTGTTCCGAACATGAGTCACAATCTCAGCGACATTGTATCTGGGGAAAGACAGGGTCTCCATCCTGGGAGTCTCCGGCTAGTCTGGAGGAGGAAGAGCAGATCAGAGACGGGGCGGGACAGCAGCTCTCCTCGTCGGGAAGCTGATGCCCACGGGGAACCAGGAGCCCAGCTGACGTGCACAGGGTGTCCACAGCCATCGAACACCCGGGCAGGGAGCCCAGTCTTTCACAACCACCTGCAGCTCCTAAGTCACTTCTGCTCTGAAGTAAGGAAGCTACTTTCTAATTTCCCCATGCTGTTCTCTTTCATATGGCTGAAGAGATGAGAAACCAAGTTTTTCTTCTTTAAATTGGGGGGCACAACATCGATCCTGAGAATTAATCCTCAAAGCAAGGTATGTAGGCAGCACCATCCCCAGAATCATGTGTAAACAGTGGCAACACTGTCCTCTGACTCCACCTACTCACGACAGCGGTGAGACGCCGACAGGGTTAAGACGCAAGTAGGGACAGAAAAACCTGGAGAACAAAATACTGCGACTGGCAGGAATTCTAACCATCACAGTGGCAACTTAAGAAAACAAAACAGAAACCACTTCGCCTAGTGTCCTCCTACCGTGACGTGGGCCCGTCCCCGAGCGCAGTGGTCCTCACTGTCGCTCTCACACACACCTGGCAGTGTGGGGAGGCTCTGGCGTGGGGACGGCATGGGGTGCTCCTGCTCCAGCCCTGGGTGCAGACTGCTCAGGAGGCGGAGGTTAGGAAGCCCCCCAGCCAGGCCTTCCGCTCCCTCCTCTCAGGTCCCAGCAGGACGCCAAGTGGCAGCATGAGCAGCCACAGACGCCACTGACAGCCACACTGTTTTCCTACCAAGGACCCCACTCCCAGGGGAGCCGGAGCCCAGCGAGCCCAGGGGAACTGCTCAGCGCTGCAAACAAACGGGAAGGACGGCTCTGGGGCGCCAGCGGGGCTAGGACACCAGGGCCAGACACCACCCCGGCCGCGGGCGGCAGCGTTCGCAGGCTGAGGCCTTCCCAGCTCCGCGCCCCCTCGGGCACCCCCTCGGGCCTCAGGAGTCCCCACCGCAGGGGGCGGGGCGGGAACCCCTCCGCAGGCCGCAGGCGCCTGTGCGCGGGACCGTCACCCAGGGCCCCGCTGCCCTGAAGAGGGGGTCCTCATCCCTGTTCGGACGGCCGCCCGGGCACAGCCGCGCGGGTGGCCCCACAGGCAGCCAGGTGGCCGCCGACGCCCACAGCCCCTCCCCGGGACCCCGACACCAGGCGGCCCCCGCTATCCTTCCGTCCGCGGCGCTGGGTGAGGCCAGGCTGACCTCCGTGAGTGCCGTTTGCGGCAGAACCTGCAAGCTCTTTCCACCACGTCGGAGGCGAACCCCGCTGGCAGGGCCCGGCCCAGCGAGTTCGCAGGAAAAGGAGAGGCCTCTCTCCTGGAGGCCGCTCCACGGGGTGGGAGGCGGTCACGGCCCCGGGCGGGTCACGGCCCCGGGCGGGGGACCAGCTGCTGAGAGGCGCTCTGCCCGCAGGCGCCGCGGCTCCCCAAGGAGGCGGGCGGCCGGAACCCCAACCCCCGGCCCGCGCGTCCGCAGCAACTGCCGGGAGGACCTGCGACTGACACTTCGCTGGACCGAGGCGGCTCCCGCAGGAGGAGGACCGCGCGCGGGCCCCGCTCGGGCCCCGGTTACAACGCGACGTCCGACTCCTGCGCCCCTCGCTGTCGCTGACGCCGGCCGCCCACCGCCTCCCCGCCTCCCGCCCGCGCTCACCGCTTGGGAGACAGCGAGCCCGACCTGCAGCCACGGGCGGAGCCACCCGCACGGCGCTGACCGTTGTTGCAGTTTAAACCCGCCGCCTGGCCCAGGGCCCCGCCCCTTCCGCTACTTCCGGCAACGGTCTTGCCGGAGGCCGTTGAGGCTCAAAAGACTGGAGCTGCGCGGGCGGCGCGGGCTCCAGACGGAACTTTTCTCGGGGCTCAAGCATCCGGTCGGGCCTGAACTCCGCCGGAAGTGGGCGCTGCGGCTCGGGGCGCGTCGGGGGGCGGGGACGCTGCGAGCTGGTGGTTGGGTTCGTGGGTGCTCACGCACCTGGTTGCCCTTTGCGCTAGGTATCTGTATTCATTATGAATGAATAGGTAAACAGATAGAATGCTCTTGAATATTTTCATTAGCATTTCGGTGCATAGATATTTACATATAACAGTTTATATTTTGTGATAAAGTTGGGGCTGCAGATACCCTGAAAATGCAGCCGTACGTGAAACGGCAAATCCTGGGCACGTTTTGAACGCACGGCATAGTCACTGGGTGGCGCTGTTGCACTAAGGAGGGCCTGACCCCGTAGCAGCTTTATTTCGTTTTCTTTTACACCAGTAAACAGAATTACACTGACAGACACGAGCACTGTTCCAGGTGCGAACATGGAACCCTAAGTTCACTGGCTTTGAAGCGCGTGTGTGGGCGGAGGAAGGAAGACGACCTGGGCCCTGGCCACCTGTTCACCTGCCGTCCGTCAGCCGGCTTGTCCGCACTCCTGGACTCGGGAACTGAGCTGTGTTTCGCAAGACTTCAAACAGCGCCTTTGCTAAGGACTCAGCGGAATTTTCACTTAGAAACCATTAAACGCATGTTCTTTGCTAAACTCATTTGGGATGAGCGGTAAACCAGGTCCAAGGAAGCAGAAATTGGGTGTGTTAGACTCCCCCCCAACTTCCACATCAAGTTACATGATTCTAACATAATCAACAGAGAGGACCTTGGGAGTCAATATCCCAAATTAATTGGATAGTGATAAAATATATTTATCCAACATGACTTTAAAAAAAAATACAGTTTTTATGCTCTGGGGTTTCAACAGTGGTTTTATAATACCCTGTGATGGTTCCAGTTATTCTAAGGGAGTTAATGAGACTCTCGGGGAAAATATTAGTATTAAGGCACATTGATGTTAAAATTAATCCTTTATCACACAGATTTTGTGAAAAAGGAAGTTTAAAAAAATGAAACCAACGACAGTGTCACAAATCAGAAAACCCGGGGAATACGCAGCTTTCTGGCGGGCGGAGCCTTTGTGCCGTGGTTTCTCGCTTCTCACTCCTCCTCTTCTTTTCGTGGCTCCAAACACTGTTTTCTCTCAAAAAGGAGACTAGTATTTTCTGGAAACATTTCTGTGTAAGTACCAGGTAATGTCATCTCATTTCACCCCTAGTGTTTGAAGGGGAAAACTGTCCGTTTTTATCCCCCCGTTTTTTAAGCAGACTCAACCTGGTAAACAGGTTGACCAAATACATTCAAAATGGGTACCTGAGTCTTGTTCCTTGGATAGCCCATTGAGATAAGATTTACATACATTTGCATATGGCGCTTAATAATAGCAGTGATAGCTCACATTCATAAACGGTGTCCAAGATCCTCTCCATGGGTTACTTCATTTAATTCTCACGGCAGAAAGTAGTTCCTATTCCCATTTTTCAGATGACAAACGAAAACGAAATTCCTTAAGAAAACATGAGCAATATGCTCAGAGTCATGTATCTAGGAAACAAAGGGACCCAAATTTGAACCCTAGCGATGTAATGGTAGAAACTCTGTTCTGGCTACTTACTGTGCTGCCTGACCTTGAACCCACATGGCAGTGCCAGACACCTGCTTTTTATGCACAATCCACGGTTGTACCCCTGGGTCCTCCCAGCAAGGACTGTATCCCTAGATGACTTCTGGCCTCTACTACCTCCCTCCCCATCTCCCCCCCACCCTACACACACACCCCGTGAAAAGAGACCTGTGGAGGTGAAGCAGTTCTTACGGGAAGGATTTAGCTAATCAGTCTTCCATTTAACTCCTGAGCTCCCTGTGTGTTCCTGGTGTCCCTCTAGGCGTGCGGTGGGCTGGCATTCTCACAGGAGTCCAGGCCAGGGGTGGGCACAGTGGATTAGGGCCGCCCGGATGACCTCATTGTAACTTGATGACCTCCATGAAGACTCTGTTGCACAGGAGATGGAATTCTGGTGTTTGGGGATGAGGACTTCCACGTGTCTTTGGACTTCAAATTTGGTGGACAAAATTCAACCCAGAACGTGTGGAACAAAAGCCTTCCGGAGCAGGACCTATAAGCAGCCAGAGGGCGCAAGCAGCACAAAAGCGCCAACTCCCCTCTGAGCAGCAGGCCCCTGGGTTAAACGGAGGCCTAATTCCCCGTTATTTTTTTCCCCTTTCTCTGCCGCCACGCACACCACGGTTAACTTAAGGTGCCTGTGTCTCACTGATGGAGAGCCGGGACTTACAGGGCAAGCACGGGAAATGGGGGGGGGGGGGCACTTGGTAGCAGAACCTACAGGATCCCCAACGTCTCCTTAGGGCATTTCAACCTCAGCTCAAAGGCTGGGTCGGTCAAAACTTCTGGAAAACCCGACGCCGACAGAGCGTGCGGCCGTGTCGCTCGCGGTTAAAAGGACTGCCGGCTGAGAGCCGTAGGCCCCAGTTACGCGCAAGCAACTGCCCTGGCGCTGCCGCCTGACCCCCGAATTCCCTGTTATTTTTATGTGGCTGACGCCCTCTGAGTGAAGCCCGCTCAGTCCACGTGATTCATTCCATTTTTCTTAGAAACAGAACTCTTAAAAGGCTTCGGGGTAAAAACAAAACAGACAAGAAGGCATGCGGGACGGCTGCGCGGGAGCAGCAGAGTCGGCGACAGTGTGGGTCTCTGTCCCAGAGAGAAGTGAGGTTTCATTCAACAGCGAAGAGGTGACCCTGATTTACCGGGACTGGCAGGTCCAACTTCTAACGCTGTGAACTGAGAATCCACAAAGATAAACCGAGAGGATCGGAGCAGAGTATCAGCTTAGAAACACGCTCGCGTGCCAGCCCCACGCCGGGATGCCATGCTCACCTGCCAACGATGAGCGGGGCTTGCTGTACAGTCAGCGCTCGGACCCACACGGAGTCCATATCCGCCCTGGAGGGGGTCACCTGCGGCGTCGGGAGGGACCCCGTGCCAAGGTTTACACTGCGGGAGTGGGGGACGCCGGCCCTGGGCCCTATAAGGCCCTGGAAATCATCGGGTCTGGCTCTGCCAAGGCAACCTTAGGTGCGACTCAAAATTCAACACATTTAGGAACTTCTTTCACAGCAACACCCATTTATGTTAATTAAGTGAATAACAGTAAGCGAATGATGTTATAAATATCCAAATGGCCCTCGGCAGAACAAAGGTCCCCCCCACCCCCCGCCCCGGTTTACAGCTCCTCTCACAGCTCACGGGGGGGGGGGGGGGGGGGGGGGGGGCGGGGGGGGGAGGACAGTGACCTGCTCAAGGAAGGCTGGCGGAGAGGACAGTAAGTCAACTGGGGGCAAGAGCCTGGCGGGAGAGACGCCAGCAAAGGGCAGCTCCCCTTCTTGTCCTTGCCCCCGGGGCACCAGGGACCCAGGAGGGCCGCGCAGCGCACTTTGGACTTTGGAGGGTGAGCGTGGGGAGGGGCTGGGAGGCTGAGAAGGAGCTCAGAGGAGCAGCATGTTTGTAACCTGAGGAGACGTCATTCTTGCTTAGATGTTCCAAAGCAGAAAGTCCCCCCCCCCGCCCCCCCCCCGCCCCCGCCCCCCTGCTCCGTCACTTGGACCTGCAGGGCTCAGAGGCACTAAGTGGGAAATGCTTGGGGACAGACCCAGGACTCAGAGGCTCCAGGTGAGGGATACAGTGGTGAAGGGGGGCAGGGCAGGACCTCTGGGGCCCAGGGAGGGGGCCGCACCCCGAGAACATCACAGCAGGGCTGGAGCGAGACTGGCCTGCAGATCCCCGAGCGCCTCCCCATGCACCCCGACATCACTGAGGCCACCAGCCAAGGACAAGGCGTCCACGGTGGAGCGTCGGAATGCCTTTCCCCGGGGCGGGAGGTGGTGGCTCCTGAGAAGACTTCTGCATCTCCCCAGCATCTCCCCTCCCTTCTCCTGCCCCAGCTTTGAAGAAATGGGCCTGGGAAGAGGGCAGGGCCAGGGGCAGACCTGCCAGGCTCTGCCCTCCTGTTTCAAACTGGCAAGTGTGTGTTTGGATAAGCAGACGTGACAGAAAGTGGCAGAGTGCACACACAATGCCAATAGAGAAATGAAAAGGGGGCCTGGTGCAGTGGTCATGGGAAGAAACACGTGTCTGCGTCTGCGATGCTGTGTCACCAGCGGTCCGGCCAGGGGTGGCCTTCCCAGCAGGGGCTTCGGCTGGCACGCGGCATGCAGGTCAGACCACGTGTTCGCTCACAGGACTGTACAGTGTCCACTCCGGCTCCTCACTGGACTCCGCCCTCCAGTCGTCAGCCACTGCGTTGGCTGCCATGTGCTTAGGAACTTCCTGTCCATACATGTAAGCAGAGCAGCGATGTAACAGGTGTGCATGGCTCGCCTGTTGTAAGCAGAAGCTCTAGGCCAGTGGTCGGCAAACTCATTAGTCAACAGCCAAATATCAACAGTACAACGATTGAAATTTCTTTTGAGAGCCAAATTTTTTAAACTTCTTCTAACGCCACTTCTTCAAAATAGACTCGCCCAGGCCGTGGTATTTTGTGGAAGAGCCACACTCAAGGGGCCAAAGAGCCGCATGTGGCTCGCGAGCCGCAGTTTGCCGACCACGGCTCTATGCAACAGCGCTGGTATACGTATGAAGAAGGTGTTGCCGCTGCCCCTGAAGGGGGTGTGCACACGTGTGGCATGAGTGCGTGCACGCGGACAGCGCACTGCACCTGAGCCCGAGCAGCCGGTCGGGGGCGGGCGGTGAGGAACCCCAGTCTGCCCAGCAGTCAGGGGAGCTGGGTCCCGAGGGGTGCGCACGAAGCCGGGAAGTCCCCCCGCATTCAGCCTCCACCCAGGCTGGCTTAGCAGGTGTTTCCCACGTGGCAGCGAGCGGGCAGCGGGGCCCCAGCTGCTGCAGCAGGAAGCGGGGCCGAGGGAGGCCTGCGCGGCGCCGAGGCCTGGAGAGGCCGGGATGGGGAGAGAAGCCAGAGCGCCGGGTCTGTCCGGGGGCTGTTGCGTGGGTGTGTCCAGCTCTACTCGGACGGCTTCTTGGAATCACGTCACGGCACGCGACTGGCCAGCGAGCAGTGTCGGGCGGACTGCGTGGGGACCCTGCAGCTCCATGGCAGAGAGCTCTCCTGGTCTCGGGGGGGGGGGGGGGGGCGGGAGGGGGAATGCACCTGCTGCAGAAGCCGCTCCCCGGCCCCAGCAACGCCGTCCAAACCCCTGGCCTCCAGACTTCCGTCCCGGGCCGGGAGGTGGTTCCCTCCAGGAGGAAACTTCTGAGCATGCTTTGTGCCGTCCCGGCAACCAAGAACAGCACCTGGTCCGTGCAACGTGCTGTTCTGGGGGTTTCCACCGTGACCTGAGCGGGTGCTGCAATAGCCCAGTCCCCCAGGAGGCACCAGACAGGGAGGCTGAGGACGACAGGGGCCGCGGCAGACAGGCAGCCCGGATCCCTGCGCTGCCGTGAGCAGTGGCCTTGAGCTCCTCTGGGCCACTCCTTCGGGGTTGCAGAGCCCTCCGTGTTTGGGGACCACGCAGAACACGGAGGCACGTGGTGGCCGCGTGCACCGGCTCCTGGCTCACACCTGCGGAGGAGACGGCCTCTGACAGCCAGGTGTCGCTCAGGAGAACTCACTCCTCCCGGGAAAGCGTGACTTGCTCTCCCGTCCCCGGCACCGGGCCGCAGACCTGCGTTCGGGACTGCGTGTCAGCTCCCCACCAGGGCCTGCGCGGGCCAGAGGCTGCAGTGGCCGAACAGTTCTGCGCAGTGTCTCAGCCTCCGCCTGGGACAAGGGACCGGGACTGTCCCGCCCCGACGCTTCTATCACAAACCTGAGTGTTCTTAAAGGGGAGGGCGGATTTTATTTTTCCCGCCAGACTGCATAAATAAGTCAGAAGAGTAATTTGGAACTTACCTAATTTACATATATATGCATATAAATATTCTATCCCTCCAAATGAAGTGATACACTGGCATATATGGTACATATTTTATATTTCTGTGTCCTTTTCCCCTTCATCCCTTGCATTGGGACCTTGTATATTATTAATGCTCAATAAATATTTGTCAAATCAGCCAAAATGAAATGAAATGAAATGAAAAAAGGCAAGTCCACAAACCTCTCAGTAGCGAACAGCAGCGGCTGTACTTTTTCTTCCTCAGACACAGATCGGCAGCCCAAGCCCGCGTCTTGGAGGTGTCCCTGTGGCTGGGCAGTCGGCCAGCCCCGCCCACGGGACCGGCGAGAGGAGGCAGGGCCCGGGCCGGCCCGCTGCACGTTGTCTTCCGAGCACCTTGCTCACCACAGACCCAGGTGGCAGAACCGTGTGCTCACGAAACCTCTGGGAACGGATCTCATTCGCTCCGTGTTCTCGATGGCACTTGGGACAGGATGGAACTCTCTGTCCCTCATTCCTTTTTCCTAGCTCTACCCACTGCTGTGGAAAGGGGGATCTGATTTTTAAAAAAGAAGAAGAAAGAAAGAAACTTGCCCAACATATTAACAATATTATCGAGAGAAAGACATTATTTCGTCTTATAGAAATGATGCTCTGGAGCAGTGGTCGGCAAACTCATTAGTCCACAGAGCCAAATATCAACAGTACAACAATTGAAATTTATTTTGAGAGCCAAATTTTTTAAACTTAAACTTCTAACACCACTTCTTCAAAATAGACTCGCCCAGGCCATGGTATTTTGTGGAAGAGCCACACTCAAGGGGCCAAAGAGCCGCATGTGGCTTGCGATCCGCAGTTTGCAGACCACGGCTCTGGAGAGTCAAGGACCAAACAGCCTCCTCTGAACATCATGGCATCAACCTGACATTGGCCATCGGGGCTGGAGCCAGGGCGTTTGCTGGAAGCCTGGATGCCTTGCAGGTGGGTTCCAGGACCTGGGGTTGGGGTGGGGTGGGGGGCAGAAACAGGAGAGGAAAGGCGGGGGGTGGGGGAGACCAGAGAGAGGGAGAGGCACACCCCCATCTGGGAAGCAGGAGGGCAATGTTTAACAGCCGATTCTCTGGGGTCAGAGGGCCAAGGTCAAATCTGTCACCTTGTTAAACAAGCAAGATACTAGTCCAGCCGTCAGAGAGTTATATTAAAAATTAAATAAATTTGTCCACGTAAATGGGTCAGAACATCCAAGTGGTAATCATTTTATAAGTGTTAGCCATTAGCCTCTGAGTCAGCCTCTTTGAGCTGGGAGGACACGTGTGGTGGATCAGCTAACCGCTTCAGCCAGACGGGCCTCAGTGCTGACGGTTTCCTCCGGCCGCCCAGCTCCCTGCCTCGCACTGTGATGTCATCGCCATCTCTGGAGTCTACACTTCTTTTAAGGAAATAATAGCACAAGCTCCTCCCTTTCCCCAGACCTACATAATTTCCACTTCTTTTGTTTTTGTTTGTTTGTTAACCCTCATCTGAGGATATCTTTCCACTGATTTTTAGAGAGAGTGGAAGGGGTGGGGGGAGAGAGAGAGAGAAACATCCATGTGAGAGAGTCATTAATCCGTTGTGTCCAGCTTGTGCCCGACTGGGACTAGGGATGGAACCTGCAACCCAGGTACATGCTCTTGACCAGGAATCGAACCCTCGACCCTCCCGTGCACAGGCCGCCGCTCTGACCACTAAGCCAAACCTGCCAGGGCATTTGTTTATTTCTTGAACCAGGTTCACTAATGGAACATGTTATCTTCTCGTTTAGTTTTCAGTCATATTTTTTATGTAAAATCTGGTGTTTCCTTTATTCAAAGTGCCATCAAGCGAATGCTCATAATATTTCCTTGAAAGGCAGGACTTAATATCTGCCCGGTAAACCCATTATTTACTGTGCCTGCCTCCAAGGTGAGATCCTGGGAAACTTGTATGTTTTTAAAATTATATTCCTGTGCTCTGGCTGCTTCAGCAAGCGGCTACCTCACTGTCTGAATGTCTGTGATCCCTCGGAAATGGTGCTGGGAGGAGAGGAAAGTGATCCAGAGGAAACTGTACGCGGAGAAATGAGCCGGAAAGGTGCCCGCCTCCCTCGGGACCTTCCCCGTGCGCCAGGAGCCCCCGCGGAACCGCTCTCGCCGGCACGTGCAGAGCGTCCGTGTCCAGGGTTCTCAGGGTGCTCTGGTGGCCGGGGGACCCCCCCTTTGGTGTTCAGTTGTGTCGGCGCATGTTGTCTGGTCTCCACGTGTTTGTGTTGTTCACAGCTTGCTTCCTGAAGTTGATTTCTGGTTTCATGCCACTGTGCATGGAAGAGGTTGCTGGATGTGATTTCAGTCTAAGGTGGGTTTTTAGTGTCTTAAAATGTGATCTGTCCCAGAATGGACCATGAACACTTGATAAAAAGTCTTGTGCGGTTTTGGGGTGAAAGGGCCATTAGGTCGATCTCATCTGAAAGGACATTTAAAGCCATCGTCCTCATTAACTCTCCCCCGGACGCCTGTCCACTGATGCGAGTGGGACGTGAGCGCCCCCAGGACATGCCGTCCGCCGCTCCCTGCGTGTCCACCTGCCATTGCGCTGTGCAGGGGCTCCGATGCCGGGGCACAGACTCATCCCATTGCGGTGCCCTCTCCTCCGACTGGCCCCTCAGGAGCCCGGCGATGTCCTCCTTTGTCCTTTTAGACACTCTGTCTGACAGACTCTCTTGTCTGATTTAAGTATTGCTACTCCAGCTTTCTTCCTGTTTCTATTTGCACATAATATCTCCCTCCATCCCTTCACTTTCCGCCTGTGTGAGTCTTTCCATTTGAAGTGAGTCTCTTACAGGCAGCATATACGTGGGTCCTAATTTTCAATCCACTCAGCCTCCCTGTCTCTCTATTTGAGCATTCGGTCCATTCACCTTCACAGCAGGAACCTGACCAAGAGAAACGAAAGGCTCTGCCCCACAGGACCACACAGGTGTTCACAGCAGGTTAGTCATGCTCCCGGACACCGGAACCCCCGCTGGCGAGCAGCCCGGGTGAGTGTGCGCACAGCCGAACACACTCAGGAGTCCAAGGGAAACGCGATGCGTGCCGTGTCCGGGTTAACCGCATGTGCCGTGGGAAAGAAGCCACACACAAACACTGCATGTGTGTGGTTCCATTCATATAAAATGGCCAGGAAAGGCCGACGCAGAGACGGAAAGCAGTGCTTGTCTGGGAAATCGTGGAGGGTGGCAGTGAGAGAGTTCAACAGCTCGTTCGTAGTGATGGCTGTGAAACTCCATCCTTTTACTAAGCCCATTGAATTGCTCACTTACAGTGGGTGGCTTCTACAGAAGTTAAATCATACTTCCAGAGCCCTGGCTCGTGTGCTCCGTGGTTAGAACGGCGGCTCTCCGGACCCAAGGGTCTTGGGTTCCATTTGGGTCAAAGGCACACGAGGTTTGATCCCCAGCCCTGGTCAGGATGCATATGGGAGACAGCCAATCAATGTCTCTCTCACATCAATCTCTCTCTCTCCCCCTTTCCTTCTCTCCCTCCCTCCCACCCTCTCTAAGAAGAAGAAGAAGAAAAGTATACTTTGATAAAGCTATTTTAATGAAGGCTTAAAAAAACCGTGAGGAATGCAAAGGCCGAGCCTGGCTTGTGTATTTGGCCACAGGGACTGTCCTTCTTTCTCATCCTCTGACTTAATCAGCTCCCTTTCCGCAGGAGAAGTTTATGGGAAATTTAAGTGCTTAATTCCCGAGAGGACGTTTGACATTCCTGTTGTCCTCAGAGGAGAAACATCCAAAATAGCAGATGCATGGATTTCATTAATGATGAAAAACTGCAGATTTTTTTACAATGTTTTTTTTCAAGAACAGATTGCCTGTAGTTTCCTTGCCCAGCAACCTCTCTCCCCGCAGACTAAACTAACGGCATGACCGTCTCAGCCGTTTGGGCGCCAGCAGCAAACACTGCAGACTGGCAGCCTGAACCAGGACAATGTTTCTCACTGCGGTGGGGCGCTGGGGCGTCCACGATCCAGGCGCCGGCACGCTCACTTCCTGGTGAGAAGCGGTCTTTCTGGCTTCCAGGTGCCACCTTCTCTGTGTCTCACGTGGGAGAGGGGAGCTCTGGTGTCTCTTCTTACAAGGGCACGAGTCCAGCCCAAGGCCTCGGGGAGGGGAGGGCCTCGACGTAACTCACCACGCGCCTGGAACTTCCTGTAATTCTGTAATTATAAAGTGCACACTTTTCACGCCTGTTCTCTCTCTCATCCTTTAACTTTGCTTTTTTATGTCATTTTATTCCTCTATCTTCCAAGGCCCACTTAGAGTTCCAATCCTCCACTTATTTCTTCAAAAATAATTACTGAGGATGAGGTATTCCCAGGCAGCGCAGGCACTGGGAATGTAAAGCATGTGCGGGAAAGTGTGCCCGTCGGAGGCGAGGGCTGAGGGGGCAGGGAAGGGGCTGGGGCAGGCAGGGCAGGCACAGGCCAGCCCACAGTGCGGCCCGGGAACTCGGTGTGCGTCCTTCATGCCGCTCAGCAGTGCGGCCGGTGGAGAAGGCGCAGGCGGGGCGTCTGGTGGCTGTGCATCCACGGGGTGGAGGGGGGCTGCGGACCCCAGCGCGCGGGGAGAGTGATGTGAGAGGCTCGCTGAGGGTTTGGATTGAGGAGGGAAAGAAGGGAAGCACCTTCTCTGAGTTGAGAGAAAAGGGGGAGGGGAATAGAAATAATGTCTCAGGGAGCTGGAGAGTTGCTGGCGCCCAGGGAGGCAGTGGTGTGAGGAGAGGACACAGATGCCCGCCGCAGGCCTGGCTCAGTGCTGTGGGTCGGAGGTCAAGGCCAGGTCGCTGGCGGGGATGCAGGTGCGGTGGCCTTGGCAGGAGCTGGGTGACCACGGAGGGGCTGTGATCTGGTGACCGCACAGCGCTGAGCTCACAGCCTTGTTCACAGAAGTGACCTTATTGACCTTCGCCTGTGGCCCAGGCGACCGCCGGCTCCTGCTCAGCAGTGAGGGAGCCCGGCACACACACAGGAGGCCTGGCCCACGGCGCCGGGGTCCTCCCACGGGAAGGCTGTTGGGAGGGGCGGGGGGGGCGGGGAATCACAAGTCTGAGCCTCGGAGAGAGGACCCGCCAGGCCGCCGGGAGGGGTCCGCGCAGAGAGGGACGCAGCAGATGGGGGGCTCCTTTCCCCAATCACACGGCGGGCCCTGTCCCGCCTCTGGGCACCTGCAGTGTGAGGACAGGTCCCGGCAGGTCTGGGCGCTGCTGCTCTCACCGCTCTGCTCCTCCACCCACTGACCCCCGCGAAGGGCCCCCCCAATGAACCCCGTGAAGGGATCCCATGGAGCCCCACGAAGGGCCCCCCACGGAGCCCTGTGAAGGGACCCCCCATGGAACCCTGTGAAGGGACCCCCCATGGAGCCCTGTGAAGGGACCCCCCATGGAGCCCTGTGAAGGGACCCCCCACGGAGCCCTGTGAAGGGACCCCCCATGGAACCCTGTGAAGGGCCCCCCACGGAACCCCACGAAGGGCCCCCCACTGAGCCCCGCGAAGGGCCCCCCACTGAGCCCCGCGAAGGGCCCCCCCCACGGGGAAGGGCCTGTGGTCTTGGGGTCACATCTGAGAGGACCATCTTCATGGGAAAATGAGGCAAAATGGAAATAGACGGGCAAGTTTACCGGCACCCCAGGGAGGGCAGGCACAGAGCAAGAGCAAAGGGGCGGGGCAGCCGGGTGAGGGCCTGGCCCCCACGAGAGAGGCCTGTGTGGGCGCCACTGTCCTCCCAGGCTCAGGCTCCTCGTCCCAGGGCGCCCGGGAGAGACGCTCTCTTCGGAAATTCTTTGTGCTGTTTCCAAGGAGCAAGAGAGAACAGAAAAGAAGATTAATGTTGACTCTGAATCAGAAACAGGGACCTTGTGGCATCTGATGGCGAGCTGGCCCTCTGAGGACCCCACCCCGTGCCAGCCCCTCGGAGAGCAAGCCTGGAGGCTCAGACCCCCAGGGGGTCCTAGAGTTAACCACCCTCTGCCAAGGAGCCTGCCTCTTTGTTTTTGGTTTTTCTTTGGTTATTTGTTCGTCCTCGCTGAGGATTTCTTCCATTGATTTTTAAAGAGAGTAGAAGGGAGGGAGGGAGGGAGGGAGAGAGAGAGAGAGAGAGAGAGAGAGAGATTGAGAGAGAGAGAAACATCGATGTGAGAGAGACACATCCATCGGTTGCCTCCTGCACACACCCTGACCAGGACTGGGGATGGAGTCTGCAGCCGAGGTACGTGCCCTTGACTGGAAATCAAACCCAAGACTCGTTGGTGGGTGGGCCAATGCTCTAACCACCTAACCACACCAGCCAGGGCTGGACGCCTTTCCAACCTCACCTTCCCAAACCACAGCCCCTCCTGTGGGGTCCCTCTCACCCCGGCGGGAGTAAGCCTTCTTCCGTTTCCCCGTATGTATCTCCAAAAAACTACTCCACATTCATTTAACCGGCTCTGTGCTGTCCAGCCTAGACGAGCACGGCCACTCCTTGTTGAGAAGGAAGCTGAGCCCAGAAAAGGGGACGGGCGGCCGGCACGCTGCCTTTCCTCTTTCAAATCCGAGGCTGTTAAGCTTTGATGGGTCCAAGCAACCAAATGGCTCTCCCGTGTCCGTGGGATTCGTGAGGATGCTCTCCCCACCAAGCCCCGCCTGTTTTCCCAGGCGTCTGCACTCCTGTGTGGAGGCCGACCGCCTGCCTCCCCTCCGCAGGACGGCAGTGTCCTCAGGCGGACGCTGATGTCACCATCCCGCCCCTCCACGCACCCACAGTATCTGTGGTTCCCCATCTCAGGGTGACAGCCGGGGAGAAAAGCACCCTTTGAAGCCGGGTTCATACTGCCTGGGGGTGCACTTTTGCATGACAAACTCCTTTTACCCAGCCTGCGCTGCTGCAGTTATAAACCAGGCTCCCTGTGTTCATTCCCACCCTGCCCCTCCCCCAGCTCCAGTTAAGGTTAGGAAAGAGGGTCTCGCCCTGGTCTGTAGGGCTCAGTGGATAGAGCATCGGCTCAAGGCCTGAAGGGTACAGGGTTCGACTCCCGTCAAGGGCACGTACCTCGGTTGCAGGCTCCATCCTTGGCTCCAGTCTGAGTGCGTGCAGGAGGTAGCCAATCGATGTGTCTCTCACACATCGATGTTTCTCTCTCTCTCTCCCCCTCCCTTACCCTCTCTCTAAAAATCAATGGAAATAATATCCTCGGGTGAAGACTAACCAACAAGAGATGGCCTCATTCTGTCCGCATTCATTCCTGAGCACTGACCCTCAGCTGCTTTAGATGAGAAATAGGGGACCGGTTTGTGGATTCCGCCCCCTGGCCCAGGCTGAAGACTGTTTCAGCACGTGGCTCTGAGGAGCAGAGTGGAGCCCTGACGTCTGGGCACGGCGGCCACTGCAGAGCTCTGCGTGCCGTCTAAGCTCGCTCCGTGCTCGTGTCCGGACGATGCCACTCAGAATCCTGCGAGGATTCCAGCACAGACGAGACGGGCATTTGAGTCGGTGCTGAGCTGGTGTGAATTCGCATAATGGACCATTAAACAGCTTCACCCCTTCATTCTTCCAGATGAGGAACTCGGGCCCAGAACGGAGTGGCCGATCCACGTCACACAGGCAGTGTGTAGAAGCAGTGTGCAGGTCCAGGACGACACCACGTCTGTGCTTCTCCTTTAACATCTGAAGTATTTTTGCAGCCAGCGTCCAGGAGGCTAAAACCCCACCTTTCCCGCCCCTTCTGCGTGTTCTGAGTTTGTCCCTAGAAACCTGGCAAATGCTCTGGGGCACAGGGACCCTCGGAACACTCCGGGCCACACGCTTGGTTTCCAGGTGAGCTCCTGCCTGGGCAGACGTGTCTGTAAGTTTTATATCCAATGTTTTCCCTTCTCTGGATGCAGCTGCAGGGATTGTAAATCCAAATGCCCTGGGAACAAGCTACTCATTCTTGCCGTCTCCACCGACCTCCTGTTGCATTGCTGATGCAGCCGAGCGTAGCTCCATTGGCACTTTTCTGACACTGATAATATTTTCAGATTTTTTCAAGGTCTTGTGGCCAAGAGCTGAAAAGCAGTGAGGTGAGCAGAAAAGGCATTTTCCTTCCAAGACCAGCTGTGAGAGTCTGCGCTGGCACCGGCCACATGAGGGTCCCCATCCCGCCACAGCGCCCTCAGGGGCTTGAGCAGAGGTGACCCTGGGCCCATGTGTGGCCACGAAGCTAACCCGCCACGTGACCTGACCGGCAGCTGCAGTGCCAGCCGCTCCTCTGAGTCTGCGGGCCGACACAGGACGCAGGGGCGGCCCAAGACGCGATGCTAAGGCCACGGCTCTGAACACAGATGTTCCTCACCGACGTGTCTGGCTTTCCCAGGGTCGGTGCCGGGCTGCGCCGACTTTCCGTGCGGCTCAGTCTGCCTCCTGTGTCTCGTCTCTGTTCAGAGCGTCAGTTCTCTGGGGCCAGCAGTTGGCCCTGCACCCCCAGCCCGAGCCACGTCTGCAGACCGTCACCTCTGGGACCTGGCGTCCTGGGCAGCGAGGTCTGCGGGCGATGTCTCAAGCCGTTAGTCTGGGAGCTGTGGGCTGCCCCTGCCGACGGGCACTTGTCCCGAGCGGGAAGGCCGAGCAGGACACACTTAAGGGGGGTGACCGCGGGGACTACTCAGTGCTCTCCACCTGCAGGCAAGCCGGCACTGCCTGGCATCATCCGAGTGTGGGGAGAGGGGCGGGGCGGGGCGCGGCTCCTGGAGGACTGCCTGGCAGTTTGGTGAAAAGGAGGTGGCCTGGTGCGCTCTCCCGCGCTCTCCTGGCCTCCTGTACTTCCTGCCCTGGTTTGGTCCGAGGGGCAGGGTTTCCCACCCCTTCCTCCACTCACTAAGCACACAGCAGGCAGATGGCCTCAGCTCCTGCCTTGCCATTCCAGTGAGTACATGGAATCCTACCCGCCCAATGCCATCGCCACTGGGGACGTGCCTAGGACCCAGCCGCTCTCAAACCCAGCTTCACAGGCTCTGCGCTGTGAGCGCCACTGGCCAGCCCTCGGCATAGGGGGCGCCCTTCCCCTTTCTCCCCTTTTCCAAGGAGAGGACAGGCGCTTGGCACCTGCGACTCCCAGAAGGGCGCTGCGGGCGAGGAGCGGAGCACCCAGCACGGGCAGCGCTTTGCCGGGGAATGCTTCCTCTGATATTCGGTCCCTGCGGGGACCTCCCTGAGGGGCCAGTGCCGGAACAAGGACCTGTTTGTCTCTGTGTCTTGAGCTCCTTACCTAAAACAAGGAGCAGGGGTGGCTCATTTCAACCCGGGCGATGCTGTTCCCCACCCTCCCCCTCAGGTTCCTAGCAGGACACTAGTCTGGTGTGCTTTCTGTCACGTCACCTTTTAGGGCGATCAGATCTCCGTCGGGCTCCAGGGCCCTGCGGGGAGTCAGGAGCCATTAGAGGACGGGCTGGAGATGAAGAGCAGGAGCCCGGAGCCCTGGGCCTGGCCACAGACCGTTTCAAAGCAGAGGCCGCTGTCCAGGGACGCTCTCACCCACATCAAAGCCGCAGAGCCGACTCTGTATGTTGGGGGCCTGGGACCGCGCCCTGTCCAGGAAAGAGGTGCTTTTATCTCTGCTCTTCCTCACACCGTCCCCATCGGGCCACCCACCGTGTCTCCTGTCTCTTTTCACCCCGAATCTTTGTTTTCATAAAATTACAGAATTTCAGAGACACCAATCCTTTCTTGTCCACGGAGGAAACGGGGGTGGAGCCCGGAGACAGTGATGATCCATCAGTCGTAGGGCGGATCGGCAACCGAGCAGGAGACGCTGAGAAAATGTAGTGATTGGTGGACAGAACCAAGATAGTCATCAGCCCTGTGCTGGCGGCAAGAGCAGAATTAAAAGATGAATCCGTGGTCGTCTGCCTCCCTGGGCAATAGTGTCGGCTGGGCTGTAAAGGACTTTACAACAGGCCAGGAGAGCCTCGGGGAGGGCGGCTCCCCGGAGAGGAGATGTGGACAGATGTGGATATACAATACTGTATACAAGCACCCCAAAATGTGTGCACACCTCGAATAATTATTCATTCCAAAAGTTAAATCCGAAAGAAACATCAGTTGAGCTATCAGCTGTTAAAGTGTGCATACATTTTGGGGGGACACCCTGTATATAAAATGATCAACTTCAATCCAATTATAGTATCCTATCTAATAAAAGAGTAATATGCAAATTGACCATCACTCCAACACAAGATGGCTGCCCCCATGTGTCAAAGATGGCTGCCCTCATGTGGACACAAGATGGCCACCACAAGATGGCCAGCAGGAGAGGGCAGTTGGGAGGGACCAGGCCTGCAAGGGAGGGCAGTTGGGGTGATCAAGCCTGCAGGGGAGGGCAGTTAGGGGTGACCAGGCCAGCAGAGGAAGGAAGTTGGGGGGGACCAGGCCTTCAGGGGAGGGCAGTTGGGGGGGACCAGGCCTGCAGGGGAGGGCATTTAGGGGTGACCAGGCTGGCAGGGGAGCAGTTAGGCATCAATCAGGCTGGCAGGGGAGTGGTTAGGGGGTGATCAGGCTGGCAGTCAGAAGCGGTTAGGGGCAATCAGGAAGGCAGGCAGGCGAGCAGTTGGGAGCCAGCAGTCCTGGATTGTGAGATGGATGTCCAACTGCCTGTTTAGGCCTGATCCCAGTACGGGCAGTCGGACATCCCTCAAGGGGTCCCAGATTGGAGAGGGTGCAGGCTGGGCTGAGGGACACATACTCCCCCTCCCCCCCTGAGCACGAATTTTGTGCACCAGGCCTCTAGTCATTTCCATAACGAAAGAAGTCACAGAGGATTTGAAGTGGTGGGTAGAGTTAAGACCCATAGTTACTGATTGTGCTCCAGATCCACCTGAAGTCCGAGTCCCATGTCTCAGAGGTCCCACCCAGCGCCCTGCAAGCTCGTCGGGTCACTTGACGTGTATTGTGCCGCGCCAGCACAGCCAAGCGTTCGGCGAGCCTGAGGGCGGTGGTGAAGGATGGAGAAAAAAGACAGACAAGAGAATAAGTTGGGTCTAGGTGGAGCTTCTGTGCCTGGCTGAGGCCACAGAACAGATCCAGACTGCAAAGCTGATGCTTTATTTATAGTCAGGGGTAAACAAGGTAATCTACAATGTTCTTGTAAGTTTCACTTGTTTTGGCAGCACTTGCTGCCCCTCCCACAGCCCATCAGCTACCCAGGAAAGATCTAGGGAGCTAGATCAAGATCAAGCCTAATTATGCTTAGAGGGCTGTGCCCTCCAAGCTGGGACTTGAGACTTTGCCAGCAGGTCAGTCCGAGGCTTAACCCTATAACGGCTCCCTACAGTGTGGCACTCACATTTCCCATCGAACATGTTCCTAAATGATCCGGTGCCTGGCTCATGCACCTTGGAGAGGCTTTCCGAATCTCATCAGATCGCAGAGGCATCGCCCGGGACTCCCGCCTCACGGCAAGTGACGTTCTGGGGCGGGAGCTGCCCCTAAATGCCTGGGGATGGCCTTGCTCACAGCGGCTCTCGGCTCCCTCTCGGCCACACCGGGGCTGAGGAGCAGCTGGAGACGGGTGCGCTGCTCCCTGAGAGGCGGACACAGGCAATAAGCTGTGCCGATCGGCCGCACACTGGGCGGCTGTTCAAGTGCCACGCACACCTGCTGCCGCCGCTCACCGCCCGGGGAATGGGTGTCGTTGTTCTCGTTTTACAGGCAATGAATCAGAGGCTCCAAGAGGTGAGACAGCACATGTAGCTACATGGGCACAGATGGCTCACATTCTCGACGGGGACACAATCCGCGTGGGCCAGGCACCCCAGAGGGCCCGTGTGGGAGTCACAGCCCCGAGGTCTGGGACCTGCGGGGGCCCGGGAACTGGTGTTCAGGAGAGCGACTCCATGTCACAGCCCGGTCCCAGCCGCGCCTTGGAGGGCTCAGAAAGAAGAGGCACGGCAGCGGCGCCCTGAGCACACGTGGTTGGGAAACGTCAAAGAATGGCTATTCCTACGAGTGATGGGGCAGAAGAGAACCCGCCAGCTGGTGGACAGGCCTGGGTGCGCCTGTGCGTCCCGGCAGCCGAGTGCGTGGCGTTCTCGGGGCTGGAGGGGCTGTCAGAGGATAAGGCTGCTGAGGGGCGGGGAGACCAGACCGGAGGTCATTTCTTCGGAAAACACTGGATGAGATTTAAAGCCTAGATATTCGGGTGCATAGCGTGGTTTTCCAGTCGATAAACATTTTCATTTTGCCATTTTGAGGAAAACTATTCTGTAGGGTACACGCCATAATGCATGTAAGATGGAATTTCTCCAGTGGCCTCCCCCAGGCCCCTACCCCGTCTGCCTGGGGAACAGGGAGAGGGTTGAAGATCTCTGGGTCCCCACGGGGCGTGACGAGGAAGATGGACCAGGAGGCAGGGACTGGGTGTCTGCCGGGACCAGGGGCTGGGCTAGCTCTCTGTCCCTGCAGTGGAGGCTGGGCTGGCTCTCTGTCCCTGCAGTGGAGGCTGGGCTGGCTCTCTGTCCCTGCAGTGGAGGCTGGGCTGGCTCTCTGTCCCTGCAGTGGAGGGGCTGGCTCTCTGTCCCTGCAGTGGAGGCTGGGCTGGCTCTCTGTCCCTGCAGTGGAGGCTGGGCTGGCTCTCTGTCCCTGCAGTGGAGGCTGGTCTGGCTCTCTGTCCCTGCAGTGGAGGGGCTGGCTCTCTGTCCCTGCAGTGGAGGCTGGGCTGGCTCTCTGTCCCTGCAGTGGAGGCTGGGCTGGCTCTCTGTCCCTGCAGTGGAGGCTGGTCTGGCTCTCTGTCCCTGCAGTGGAGGGGCTGGCTCTCTGTCCCTGCAGTGGAGGCTGGGCTGGCTCTCTGTCCCTGCAGTGGAGGCTGGGCTGGTTCTCTGTCCCTGCAGTGGAGGCTGGGCTGGCTCTCTGTCCCTGCAGTGGGGGCTGGGCTGGCTCTCTGTCCCTGCAGTGGAGGCTGGGCTGGCTCTCTGTCCCTGCAGTGGAGGCTGGGCTGGCTCTCTGTCCCTGCAGTGGAGGCTGGGCTGGCTCTCTGTCCCTGCAGTGGAGGCTGGGCTGGCTCTCTGTCCCTGCAGTGGAGGCTGGGCTGGCTCTCTGTCCCTGCAGTGGAGGGCTGCTGTGACGACACCCTTCAGGTGAGTGGCAGCCGCGGAGTGAGTCTGTGAGGCAGGTTCCGGGACCCTCAGTCCTACACCCTGGGTGGCTGAGTGGAGGGCGATCCTGCTCCCTGGGTGGCTGAGTGGAGGGGTCCTGGGACCACCAGTCCTACTCCCTGGGTGGCTGAGTGGAGTGGTTCCGGGACCCTCAGTCCTACTCCCTGGGTGGCTGAGTGGAGGGGTTCTGGGCACCCCAGTCCTGCTCCCTGGGTGGCTGAGTGGAGGGGTTCCGGGCCCCCCAGTGCTACTCCCTGGGTGGCTGAGTGGAGGGGGTTCCTGCTCCCTGGGTGGCTGAGTGGAGGGGTTCCGGGCACCCCAGTGCTACTCCCTGGGTGGCTGAGTGGAGGGGTTCCGGGCACCCCAGTCCTGCTTCCTGGGTGGCTGAGTGGAGGGGGTTCCTGCTTCCTGGGTGGCTGAGTGGAGGGGGTTCCTGCTCCCTGGGTGGCTGAGTGGAGGGGGTTCCTGCTCCCTGGGTGGCTGAGTGGAGGGGGTTCCTGCTTCCTGGGTGGCGGAGTGGAGGGGGTTCCTGCTCCCTGGGTGGCTAAGTGGAGGGGGTTCCTGCTCCCTGGGTGGCTGAGTGGAGGGGTTCCAGGCACCCCAGTCCTGCTTCCTGGGTGGCTGAGTGGAGGGGGTTCCTGCTCCCTGGGTGGCTGAGTGGAGGGGTTCCGGGACCCCCAGTCCTGCTTCCTGGGTGGCTGTGTGGAGAGGGTTCCTGCTTCCTGGGTGGCTGTGTGGAGGGGTTCCGGGCACCCCAGTCCTGCTTCCTGGGTGGCTGAGTGGAGGGGGTTCCTGCTCCCTGGGTGGCTGAGTGGAGGGGGTTCCTGCTCCCTGGGTGGCTGAGTGGAGGGGGTTCCTGCTTCCTGGGTGGCGGAGTGGAGGGGTTCGGGCCCCTCGGTCTTGGTCCTGGATGATGTCTGCAGTGGCATGTTTGATCGTTTCTTCTCTGCTGGCACCAGGGGTGCCTTGCGTCACAACCGGAGCTGAAGACAATGAGCCTTGTCCTCTCTCTGAGTTCTGGAACGTGCTTTGTTTTTTACTTGCTGTTAATGTTTCTGCTAAAGTTGTTCTCTGAATTCTGTTTTTAACAAGAAAAATAATGCCGTGTTGTCTTTGCCGCTTGCTGTCTCCAGAAAGCAAAGCAGGGAAACCCCTGGGATTGGATAAAAAGTAAAATGATGGACATTCCCTGCTTTGCTTTCTCCCGCCTCTCTAATCTATCACCAATGGATTTCATATAACCCACCTACATCCCTGCCTTTGATTGCAATGTATAAATACAGATGTAACCCGTACTCTGGAGTGTTATCTCAATCCATTGAGGTTCTGCTTCCCGGCAATTGTCGCCAGTTTGGCTCAAATAAACGCACAGAAATTCTTTGCAGGTGCCAATGGTTTTTTACGTTAATAACACCCACACGAGTGCATCTGCTCTTTTGAGTAAACACGTTTGGGGACGCGGAGCAGAACTGTCTGCCTCACGGGGGCCTGCAGCGACGGGGAGCTGCCCTAGCTGGTTGTCCCCACAGCCCACCCAGCACGGTCACGGTCACGGTCACTGTCACGGTCACGGTCACGGCGGTGGCTTTTATCCCACGGTCTGACTGTGTCACCACCGCTCTTGGACAACGTCCTGGTTCCTCTGAGGACGCAGGGCTCGGAGGTCCTCAGCCTGCATCGGCGTGCCCTCCACTCTGCTGTCCAGCCTCCCGTCACATTACAACTTCCTCAACTCCAAGTTCCTGTCACACTGCACCCGCCGCCCTGCACACGCACTTCCTGCCTGCGCAGCTCTGCGCGAGGACAGCCTCCTGCCTGCCCGCATCCTCAACATCCGGGCGCAGGTGAAATCACTGAGACAGACGGCCGTGGGCTCCGGCAGACACTGGGTTTGAAAGTTTGATTTCAAGTGCGATGCTCATGTGTGTGTGCCTGTCCCGTGGTGCGCCCCCTCCACCGCGTCCCGCAGACACGGGCAGCCCCTGCCATCTCCCATGTCTTACCTGACACGCAGCACATGCTCAGAGAGTGTTGGGCCAGTGCGCGGCATGTTCACTCACGTGACCGCTACGCAAACTCCTTCCCTTCAATGGCGCGGAATGGACTGGTGCCATGAAGTGACCAGGAAGTATTTTTCTGGTCTCATCCAGCATGGTGCCCCGTCGGGTCCATTATCTGTCTGGCTTCCTAGAGCCACGAGTAGATGCTCGCTTTGACAGGACTCACCTGTGCAGCAGGAGGAGCCATGCAGGGACAGGTTACTATTTTCAAGGAGGACCTATCCACCTGAGAAGAGGCGCACGTCCACGTCCGCTCGGTGGTCCCAGAGCCGGGGGCCCTCGAGATGGACACCGCGGACCATTCCTCCCGTTCCGTCTCGAGTGAGGGCCACAGCACAGGCTGTGTTTTCCGCCATTGTTTCCCGATGACGACAAATTGCACCCTCGGGGGCGTCGACCAAAGCTCTCTGTCCACGCAGCCGCGGCCCGCCCTCCGCCCCAGTGCCGTACCGGGTCCTCTTTCCTCCAAATACTGTAAACCTATGTTGGTACATGACTGCCTGTGTTGATGTTTCTATCTTAAAAGGAACATGGAAGCACTGAGCGGCCCCCGAGCCTTGTCAGCGACATAACAGATGAATGGGAGCGACAGCGGCGATGGGAGCGGGCGCACAGCTGAGCCCGGGTCTCGGGTTGCGTATGTGGACACTCACATCCAGCACAGCTCTCCTGTGAGGCCCGGGCTGCTGAACAACTTGATCCCCAGAAAACAATCCCGTCCATTGCTAGAGGCAGGGAGGGTGCTGCCTGTCACGGGACAGGTGCTGAGGGCACGGGGCGGCGGGGGGGGGGGGGGGGGGGAGAGGCGGGCGGGGAGGGGGGAGCCGGGGTGGGGGAGGTCCTGGCAGCATCCTGGCCAGAGGGAATATATTTCCAAGTACTGCCAGGAGGCACCCATCCATCCACCCATCCACCCACAGGTGTCCCCTCGGGGCCTGCCTCCTGCCGGTACTGTTTTAGGTTCTGGGAGAGAGTAGCGACCATTAGACACAAAGTCCTGGCCATCCCGAAACTCGCATTCTAGTCTGAAAAGGAAGGAAATAAGTGGATTAACGACAGCCAGGCATTATGGGAGAAAAATAAAGTTGGTCAAGTCAGGTGGCTCTGGCACGTCAAGGACCCCACCGTGCTGGCCGACCCCCAGCCTCCCAGGAGGTGTGGCTCACACTACACTACGCACACGGCCCAGCCGACGACAGGGCCGCCGCACCGCCTCCCAGCACACACGCGGGGTCTCCCAGGGCCGCCCCTGCTGACCTTGGAGTTTGCAGAGGCCGGTGCAGAAGTGCGCCCGACAGATGCTGCTCCCGGCTGAGGCTGCAGGAGGGAGAGTGTGCTCTCTGCTCCCAGCAAACGGGCAGCTCGGACTCGCTCCCACTTTAAATGCTGGACAGTGACTGTCTCCATCCATCGTTTTCCACAGAACAACCCATCAAAGAATGATCCGGTGCGTCTGAAATCCAACCGAGGGACCACTTAGCTCATTGTCCCCCAAACCCCACTTTACAGAAAAGCTCAACCACACAAGACAAGCGCGGGCCTCAGAAGTCAGCTGCTCGAGAGAGACCGTCGGCAGGAAGGGCTGGTCTGGAGCCTGCATCTCGTGACTTAGCTGTTTTTTACTGTCTCAGTATTTTCCCTCTAATTTCAGCCTAACTATGAAGAGCCCACCTTGGGTGACTCCCTGCCGGCGGGTGTGACAGAAAAGGGGTCAACGCAATATTCCCCAAGGGCGTGGGGGCCCCGAAGAGAGGAGACCCCCCTTAGGCGTGTTTGACTTTACGGTCTGCTTCCTCCGAGGGCACAGACACAGAGCCCTACCGGCCGGGGACCCGGGACCCAGGGCGAGCGCGGGCGCGAGGAAACAGCACCAATAAGTTCAGCTCCTCGTTCTCCACTGCAGACGTCCGCCGCCGCCGGCACATCCCACGGACCACAAAGAGAGCCTGTCCGGCGAGCACTGTTTGCCTTTCTGTTGTTCAGTTCTCCAGGCAAAGGTTTCCCGAGACCGGACTTGGGGGATCACAAAAGTCGGGGTCTCCTGGTTCACTCGTGGGAACGCCCTTCCCTCGGGCCCTCCTCAGTGATGGCTCATCGCCCATCAGCACGGGGACCCCAGCAAGCGCTTCCCCTCAGGGCCACCTTTCTGTCGCCATGGGGACCTCCTGACATCGCCTCTGGCCCCGTGGGGCGTGGGCTCTGATTACGGCGACGTATATGAAAACACTATGAGCTTTAACCCCCGAGGGTGCACAGGACTGCGTGGCTGCCGGCCGAGCACATGTCCCCCACGACTTCAGACTGAGGAGAGATGTGGGGAGGATGTCTCGTAATGCGTTTTCGGCCTGTCCCTGTGGCGGTCACACCCCCAACATGCCTGCGCTTTCCCCTGCCTCCACCCACTTCCCCCTCTCCGCCTGCTCCCTCCCTCTCTCTGCCCGGCTCACCCAGAAGATGTTTCCGACTTGATTGGTCAGCGAAGCCAACGTCAGCCACGGCTGCCAAGTCCATAGGACGTGCAGAGCTGCCTCTTAGGATCGACCATGGGCACAGGGATGGGCCAGGATTGATTCCTGAGCTGAGCTGTGGCCTTCCCCAGGCCCTGCTGTGACTGCATGTGACAGAGACTGTCTGGAAGTAACCAGATCTTCCCGTGTAAATGCCGATGCCCTGAGCTCCTGCGGCCGCGATCCGGGCTCGTGAGCCCCTCTGCCCTGACCGACCATCATGGCAGCAGCAGGTGCGTGGCAGGCTGCGTCCCTGGAGGCACCGCCCAGCCCGAGCCATGGGTTGGGGGGGCGGCTGGCACGGCCCTCACTGACAGTCCTGCCTGGTCGGTGTGGGGGAGTCAGGTGTGGCAAACTGCATCAAATTAATCAGCCACGTGGGACTAAACCCACCCGGACCTCAGTGTTCTAGAAGGAACCGCTCAGACACAGGTAACAACGGCTCCTGCAGACCTGCAGCATTCACAGTGCACCTGCTACCTGGGGTTTCCCTGAGCGACCAGAGGGCAAGGAGGAAACCAACATTTGTCGCATCCCTGCCACCGCATGCTCTGTGCGCCTGCAGCGCCGCCACGGGGAGGGACGTGGCCAGTTCGCCAGGGCCCTGCGGCTTGTGCAGCGCTCGGACCCGGACCGAGCCTGTGTTTAATTCTCCTCCAAATGTGAACATCTCAGATTTCAGTGCTTCTCATGCAGGACCCGAAGGTCTTGTGCTCATGAATTCACAGCTAGCGGTGCCACGCGAATGCGGCAGCCGGAGCGATGGCCTGGAGTGTTCAGGCGCAAATTTGTTATGAAGAGACAGACGCTGGCTTCCCGCAGCCAGAGCCCAGGGGGCTGCCCGCCCCTTAGTCCTCGGTAATGAGCCTGGTAACTGTTGAGTGACCGCTCAGAGCAGGGCTGGAAGAGGCTGGGCCCATCCGGAGCTCAGGGTGGGAGGAACGGGGGATGGAGCAGGGCCGGCGGGCCCGTCTGTGGGGAACTGAGTCGCTGAGAGGTGACCTGGGGGAGGCTCCGGAGGCCATGCAGGTGTCTGGGGCGGTTCTGGGACAGAGACCGGCAAGGCCAGGTGTCCTGGGTGTGAGCAGAGGAGGGGTCTGTGTGGCCGGACAGAGTGAGCAGAAGAGGGGTCCGTGTGGCCGGACAGGGGGAGGGGACAGGTGGGAGCCGGGCCCGGACGGAGGGAGAAGCTGTGACCCGGCTTCCCCTTTTCTCAGCGACTTGGGGAGTCACCGGGACATTCTGAGCAGAGAATGAGCGCCCTCTGGTCTGGCGGTGCCATAGCGGGCACGCGTGGTGTGCAGACCTGGGGACCTCACACTCCAAGTCACTGCCAAGTGCGAGGTGTGGGCGGCGGGCCGGGCCAGGCCGGGCCGGGTGGATGCATAAGAGGCCCGGCCTGCTTCCTGCCGCTCACGTCGCTGAAGGAAAGGCCCACCATTCACAGTGGTGACTTCCAAGGAAACCAGGGATCGTGGAAAGGAAGCCGCTCTGGCCTGGAAGGCGGCTGGAGCAGCCAGCAGCGACGGGGCGTCCTCTGCTCGGGGCGGAGAGCCTGTGTGGAGCCCTTTCCCCGGGCCTGGCAGCTGTCTTTGCCCCAGACTCACGTCACGTGTCCCCGCGTCGCCTGGAAGAGGGCGGAGCCCATTTTCCATGTTCTTCGTACGCGCGGTGGGCATTCGGGTCCTGAACAAAGTCAAGCCATGAGCGCTCCGGGGCACCACGCGGTGGGGATTCAGGAGGCGGACCAGGCGTGTTCCTGAGTTGGAGCTGTTAATACTTACCGCATCCGAGAAGAAAACAGGAATTTTAAACACAAACACGAGTGCCTCCCACATCGCAGGCCTCTGGGAGCCGCCACTGCGCCCAGGACAGGATGATCCCGAAAAGGCAAAGGCGTCTTAGCGTTTCCACGGCGATGCTGAGGCCTCGTGGACACTCCGGACAGGCCGGGGCCAGGCGTCCCTGCTTTGCTCCCTGGCAATGGGACTGCACCACCAGCACAACAACATGGGCTCCTGCCCCAGCTTCACGGGGAAGCCTGACCCCCTGAGTCCTTCCCAAGGGCCCCTGTGTTTAGGAAGCTCAGGGACAGGCCACACGACGCTACGCTGGTGGGAGTCAGACCGGAGCGTGGCCGAGGGCTGCCCCGGGGTGCCGCGTGCCGGGTGCCGGGGTGCCAGGTGCCAGGTGCCGGGGTGCCGGGTGCAGGGTGCCAGGTGCCGGGTGCCAGGTGCCGGGTGCCAGGTCCGTGTGCCGGGTGCCGGGTGCCGGGTGCCGGGTGCCGGGTTCCGGGTGCTGCGTGTGGGGTGCCGGATGCTGGGTGCCGGGTGCCGGGTCCAGGTGCCGGGTTCCGGGTGCTGCGTGTGGGGTGCCGGGTGCCGGGTGCTGGCTGACTGGCGGTTCAGTCTGTGGAAACGCAGCCGTGCCTGTGATGCTCCTCAGTAAAGAGTAAAACACAACGAAACGTGAGCGCCTGGTGCACCGCCGCCTGTCACTTCCACTCGAGCCCTCAGTCCGGCGTGGACGTGTCCCTGAGTGTGGGGTCCGGTGCCCACCGCAGGAGGTGGGCGTGGCCACCCCGGGCTCTGGTGAGGGACCTCGGGGGAGATTATAGACAACAGCTGTGGGCGGCCGCACCGCCCTCCCCAGAGGCTCCCGCAGTGAGGACCTGTGTCCCTTTTGTGGCGGAGAACACGAACGGGGGAGTTCCCCCGCCTGTTCCTCACGCCCACCCCGCACTCACCCACTCTCGGTGCCCAGGGAGCTGTTCTCGGCCTTTCCGTGCTCAGCCCCCGTGGGACCTGCCGAAGCTCAGACACAGAATAACGTTTCTAGTGCGTCAGACTCACAAGGTCACAGGAAGGTCAGGTGGAGGCAGGTATGAAAACGTTAACGCCTGTGTGATGCCCAGGCCTATGCACGCGTGGGACTCACTCTGCGGACGTTTGAATTAAGTCAGTGCCTGGCAGTGGGCCTCCCGAGAGCCCTCAGCAGTTTGGATTCCGATGATATTGGAGGCGCCTGTAGTAACCACAGGCCGTCGCCTGTGAGCGCTGCGGTGACAGGCAGGCACAGGCCCCGCGGCGGGCGGGCGGGCGTGGCTACATGTAGAATGACAGGAAGTGCTGAGTGTCGGGCAGGGCTTAGTGAAGAGAAGGATGTGAATCCCCCGTCCAGGCGCCCAGACGCTCTGAATTTCATCAGCGGGGCCTCGAAGCACCCAGGTGCGTGGAGAACGGACAGACCCGCGGGCCGGGCTCCTCCTGTCGGCTCTGCACGGCTCCAAACCACGGCTCTCCGTCCACGTGGTCAGCGGCTGCAGCGGCCCGCCTCCCCGCTCACCCCCCCTCCTGTGAGATGGGCCCCCCTCAGCGTGTGCGGGCTCTGTCTTGTGTGAGGTCACAACAATGGGCCACCCCTGCCAACAGCGCCCACGTCGGCTCCGCGTGGCCACACCAGCCTTTCACACCGACTCCGCCTGGCAGGGTCGGTCACCAGGGCACCGCCGACCCCTGTGCCTTCGGTTCGCATCACTGGTAGCAGAGCCCGGTTCAAACCGTCTTCAACAGGAAGTCAGTAAATCACATGCAGGAGGTCCCGGGCAGCGGGATGGCTAGTTCTCCACGGACCCAGCACCGCCGCCAGGGCCCAGGCGGTCTGCCCCACCGCCACTTCCCCACGTGAGCTCTGCCGGGCGTGGGTCCCAGGATGGAGGCGTCGGGCAAAACTACGCGAGAAAAACCCCAGGGACACATCACTCAGGACCAGTGATGGCGAACCTATGACACACGTGTCAGCACTGACACGTGTAGCCCTTTCTGATGACACGCGCCGCTGAGGCGGCCGCATGCCGAGGATGAAACATTTGCTGCTCCTGAGGATGAAACATTTGTGAAATAATGTTTTTTCCTCAAAGTGACACACTACCCGAGTTATGCTCAGTTTTTTGGCGAAGTTTGACACACCAAGCTCAAAAGGTTGCCCATCACTGTCATAGAACATTCTCATCTCACACTCTCTCGATGCTAACGAGCAGCTATAGGTGTGTCCAAATATTAATCTAAAATGTGGATTTTGCTTTATCTGATCATTTACTTTTTACTTTGTGAAGATAATTGGCAAAATACTTTAAAAATACCAGAGGAACTGAGATACAAGTCTGAAGGAGTGAACCATATAAGGAGCTAAAAGAAAGACAGCATTACACCACGACAGAAAATGTAACCAAAAAGGCTAAAATCTATGACTCATGAAATGATTTGGAGGAAAAGATGCCATAAACATTGTTGAAAATCCAATGGTACTTTTAGAAATATAACTGAATCCATGACCTTGTTGAGTCATCGTGTAGAAGGAACATCTGAAAATCAGCGTAAACACAGATAATCAGGCCTGGTTAACCCGCCCACCTGCCCGCGAGCTGGGGCACCGCGGTCCCAGGCCTCACCTGTGCCCGGGTCACCCCTGAGGTCACCTGTGCCCGGGTCACCCCTGAGGTCACCTGTGCCCGGGTCATCCCTGAGGTCAATGGAAGTGACAAGAGAGGGTCCAGCAGGACAAGGTGTTCTTTGTATTTAAGACTTAAAGGGCCAGGGACCTTTTTAAAGGGCAATTTCAGGGAGCCTGCTCCCCAGGGGTAGGGACTAGACTTATTTTAGTTGATGTCTGGCGTGGCCCCTCTCAGGGAACCCCGCATGGATGGGTGTTACAGATGCCGACGGAGTCCCTAAGGAGGGTCAGACGCCTGCGACACGTTTCTTTATGACAGTGAACAGGGCTGAGGAGAAGTATTTTTTGAAAAGACAAACACGTTTCAGGGACACAAGGTTGTGAGTAGACATTAGATTCTGTGTGAAGTAGGTGGGGAGCAGGCCTGCAGAGGGACTCAGCATGGGGAGCAGGCCAATAGGGGAACTCAGTGGGAATGGGGGCGGGGGCAAGCAGGCCTGCAGGGGGACTCAGTGTGTGTGGGGGAGGAGCAGGCCTGTAGGGGGACTTAGCGTGGGGGGGGCGGGGAGCAGGCCTGAGTGGGACTCAGTGAGTGTGGGGGGGAGCAGGCCTGCAGGGGGACTCAGTGTGTGTGTTGGGGGGAGCAGGCCTGCAGGGGACTCAGTGTGGGGGGGAGCAGGCCTGCAGGGGACTCAGCGTGGGGGGGGGGAGAGCAGGCCTGCAGTGGGACTCAGCGTGGGGGGAGAGCAGGCCTGCAGTGGGACTCAGCGTGGGGGGAGAGCAGGCCTGCAGTGGGACTCAGCGTGTGGGGGAGAGCAGACCTGCAGTGGGACTCAGCGTGGGGGGAGAGCAGGCCTGCAGGGGACTCAGTGTGGGGGGGAGAGCAGACCTGCAGTGGGACTCAGCGTGGGGGGAGAGCAGGCCTGCAGGGGACTCAGTGTGGGGGGGGGGGGGAGCAGGCCTGCAGGGGACTCAGCGTGGGGGGGGAGAGCAGGCCTGCAGGGGACTCAGTGTCGGGGGGAAGCAAGCCTGCAGTGGGACTCAGCGTGGGCGGGGGGCGGGGGGGGGGGGCGGAGAGCAGTCTCCTGGGACTGAGCCAGGAAGAGCACTGACCTCCACAGGCTCCTTTCTGTGGTGAGCGCTCATTTCAATCCGCCCCCAGGCGGTCCTGGCATTCAGCACTTGGACAAGGCTTATGACGCTGTTGTTTCTCTAAACATTCAAGGCACAGCAATAAATCTTTTGGAAATTTTCTCAGGAAATTGAGAGAACTAATCTCTCTCTGACTCGGAGATTTGGGAGTGGAGAAGTGAGTTAAAAAAAGAAACGCATGTACATGTGTCCACACTTCCAAAGGGGCCATGTGTGTCTGTGGTGCTGGGTGGCCTTGGAGACCCTGCAGTTACTTCTGCTTCGCACAGGTTGGAACGCGGCGAACATGTATGTGAGGAGCGGCTGGTGCAGCAGGCGCCGTGGCCGCTCACGTGCAGGATGGTGCGGAGGCCTCCCCAGGCTCCTGGGCAGTGGGAGCTGCTGTTGCCCGGATGTCACATTCGGAGCCGGCCCTCCCGCACGAAGTCCGGCCTGCATTTCAGCAGCTACGCTGCCCGAGACCCAGGCTTCCTGCTTCCTGAGAGTGACACTTCTTTCCGGCTTGACCCGTCTGTCACTCCTCATCCGAGCTCTGTCACCACTAAAGACTGGTTCACGGCCCAGGTCCCTGGACAGAGACCTCCCTGGCCTGACCTCAGGACATCCGGCCTGAGAGCCAGGCTCCCCCTGACCTGCCCAGCTAACCCGGACGGAGGCTTGGCCACACTCCAAGGTCCTCTGGACTCTGGATGCTCCTGCACAGAGTAAACCATGTGCTCCCTCCAAACTGTCCTCTGTGCCGGCGCAGCGGGCTGGGCAGGAGGCGTGGTCCGGCTGGAGGACCACAGGTGGGGTCGGGTCAGAGAAATATACATGTATTTTTGTTCATCCCTCACTGAGGATATTTTTCTATTGATTTTAGAGAGAGTGAAAGGGATGGGGGGAGAGAGAGAGAAAAACATGGATGTGAGAGAGACACATCGATTGGTTGACTCCCACACATGCCCCAACCAGGGCGGCTGATCAAACCTGCAGCCCAGGTACAAGCCCTTGACTGGAAATTGAACCCAAGACCCTTTGGTACATGGGCCAATGCTCTGACCACTGAGCAGCTCCTGGCCAGGGCAAGGGTCCGAGAAAGGGTTTACCGCCAGGTTGTGACTGAAGAATTTGCCTGACATCCCACCAGTGATGAAGCGGGGACCCCCACCGTATTTTCTTATTGTATCTTACAGTGTCATCACCAGAAACCTGTGTTCACTGACACCTCTTCTTTAGCTGAAAAACAATCTCTCACAAACAATTGAGAGTGGGTTTAAAATATGGACACCCTGAACGCACGTTGATTTATTCGTGTTGAAAATTGTGTGCATAAAGGTTTTGAGGTCTAGTTTGCGTTCACACCAACGCTGGGCAATGCTCCGGGGAGAAGGCCCGCGGGAGGGGCAGGCCGGAGCCCCTCGGCGGATCCCTGTGCCTGTGACAGCCCGGTTCCGCTGGCCCAGGGCGCTCCCAGCCCCTGTCCCCGGCCTCGGCCTGGGTGGCTGTGCAGGAGGCCTCCCCGCTGCCTACACGTTGGTGACTGGCCGGCTAGAGCAAGCCCTCTGCCGAGTTTCCTCGTCGCGTCGGCACGGATCTCCCAGGGATGCCTCGCATGCCGCTCCCTGCGGGCCAGGAGGGGTGCGGGCGCTTCACACAGGCTAACTGGATTAATCCCTGGGGCATCCAAAAACGCAGCTCCCTTCATTAACCTCATTTCTGGATAAAGTGGCTGACATCAGAGACTGAACAAGGTCTCATTGCTGGTGAGCGACAAGGGCTTGGATGAAACCCAGCAGCCGAGCCCCAGGCCCTGCTGCTACTCGGCGCACCACGCGCCCTCTCAGGTGAAGGACCCGAACCCTCAGCACAGAACACACCCACATCTCCCGTGAGCGACGCAGACAGGCGGGAGCCGACGTGGACGACCTCAGACAGGATCATTCCATTCTCTGTAGATTCTAAAATAAATATGCAAAACCGGGTTATCTTGTTTTTACAGATGCACACACTTACATAGTAAAATGTGTCAAATAAAAAGACGTTTACATGCGATAAAGAATAAGCCGTGATGTGGGGCATCCTGATGGTTTTCTGGGGACGGACAGAGATGTGTCCAGAACAAACAAAGGGACTCGCAGCTTCCTGTGACGATGTCCACACGACAGCACATGCAAGGATCTCAATCCCGGTCACGTACGTGGCGTTTGGTGTTCTCACCTGGACAGCTCCAGGGTCTCACCTGGCCGGTCCCTGGAGGAAGGGCTGCCAGGTGAGGCGAGAGTCCGAGAGACGTGAGCCCGACGATGATTTTGATGGGTTACTTGAGCGATTCATCTTGAAGGACAGGAGTTGGTGTGTGAAAAGGGTGTGGATTTGAGATTTTGGAGGAGGTGCAGTTTCTGGTTTTGACAAAATCCTGAGTCCTGGAGGGAGAGAAACCACACAAATTAGAAATGAGCTGACAACACCTCTCTGTGTCAGCGGTGACACCCCCTTCCTCCCCCACTGACATCACAGTGATGGTGGCAAGGACCCAGGAGCAGAGCTGGAGGAAGGCTGACCCCGAACTCGATGCCCTGATGCCCTGGGAGATTCGGGAGGAGAAACTGGAAAAGTCAGAGGGTGGCTTCGCCCCAGCCGGGCCAAGCACTCGAGGGTTCCACGTCCTCTCGCATCTCAGGACCGGATGCGGCCTTGGCTCCCAGCAGCCTCCCCCTATAGACCCGCCTTCCCTGTGGCTCTGGCCTGCTCGCCCCTGCCTCCCGGTCACCCAGACCAGTTCCCACGCCGAGGCTGTCCCTGCCCGGCAGCGGGGGAGGAGGGACGGACTTCCCACCACCCCACCCAGGGGCTTCCGCCTCCTCCACACGCGATCAAACCATGTGACTGATTGTAGCTCCAAGGGAAATTTAATTTTAATTTTATAAAAATCTGGGCATGTATTGCTGCTCCATTCAACACCAGTTTTCTATTTTAGAAAGAGAGTGAATGACACGCAGGCAACCAGCAGAATCCGCGGGGAAGGCGCCGTGCCCGTGAGGATGCTCACTTTTCGTGAAGTGAGAGGCCCTTGAGGGAAAGCCCCGCACCCCCTGATCTAGGGACACGATACACAACATACAGGAAGCAAACAAACACAGAATCTCCTCTCCTGTGAGGAGCATTCCACCTGGGGGTCTGGGAGGTGGTGGGGAGGGCAAATGGAAGGCGGGGAGAGCGAGCTGCCCTGTGGAGCCCGAGCCAGGCCAGTGCCCGCGGGGGCGGGGAGGGGTCAGCCCAGGGCCTGAGGTGGAGCATGAGGCCCGGTGGGTGGTGGGGCTGCTCCGAGGGCCTCTCAGAGGCGGGGGAGGGGGCGTGGTTCCCAGGACAGCTGTTCCCTCAGGGCCCGGCACCCACTGGGGGCTCTGGGGGCCCGATTCCCCCGTTTCATGGGACGTTGTACCCCACACATGAGCACGGGCCTGGCCAGGGCTCCCTCGGGTGAGCGGTCGGCGTTCCCGCGGACTCTCTGGGAGGCGGTCCTCGGGTGGACAGTGTGGGTGCGTTGCCGTTGTGGAATGGTCTCACTGATGATGTCGGTAGCAGAGTTACTGGCGCACGCCCTCCATTCTGCACGCTTTGGGGACCCAAAGGCAAAACGTGGTCCCTCTGGAGCCTCAAGAAGCTTAAGCTAAGCTGTCCTTGACCTTCCACTTGTGGGTTTACGGCTCAAGAGGCTGTGATCACCCGAGTCAAAGAGCCCGCTGGTAGACACGGCGGGGTAGAGGTCACCCCCCTGCCCGCGTCAGGTGGGAGCCAAACCCAGAGAGAAGGGCGGGGGTCAGAGACCAGCCTCTGTCCCTGAGGCCTGCTTACTCTGCGGGAGGGAATGAGCTCCAAGCATTTGGGCTCAGAAAGATCGAGAAAAGCTCTGTTTTTAAAATCCTCCCGTGCCAGGTGGATGGTGTGCGCAGTGAGGACAGGGACTCACAGAAGGTTCTCCGGCAGAAATCACCGGGGCCCTGTTCTCCAGGGCGGGCCTTCCCGCAGCACGGCCCCCGGGGGAGTCGCACCGGACCTCCCGGCTCTGCTGTCTGTCCCCTCAGAGACGTGGAGTCTGCACCAGCTCCGCCCGACGCCTCTCTCACTGTGCGGGGCTCTGGGAACGGCGCTGGGTCTTCTTGTCCTGCCCCTGGTGGCGCCTGGACACAGGAGGCCATCCTTCTATCAAAACACCTAATAATTTAACAAAATACGGTCTCCAGTTCCAGCTCTTCCTGACAGATGGGAAGAGCGCGTGCGCGTTTCCACAGCCTCCCTGCTGCATCGCCTCAGCTGAGAACACCCCCCCCCCCCCCGCCCCCAGCTCCCATCCCCACAGCTTCCCTCAGAACCACCAGCCTGTCCTTGACCTTCCATGGCCTCCGGTGGGCTGCCCCCTTTCCGGCGTCAGCCTGCCCCCTCCACCCGCAGACGCGCTCACCTCGCGTTCATTCTGTTAAAAGAATCCCCAGCGGCACCGCTGCTCAGGTCAGCGTATCGCTGCTCTCCCCAAGTCGCCCCGAACTTCCAGGAAGACTGGGCCTCACATATTGCTTCACCGTCCTCCACTTCCACTCACTAGCAAGTTCCTGACAATTTCTCACCCGCACGTCGCAGAAACTGTATCTTCAAGTCATTCTCTGGTCAGAGAGCTGGAATAAACCCCTAACGTCCACTCCTCTTCCTCCACCGCCTCCTGCCTGGGCTCAGGAGCCCCGGTGCTTTAGCTGGGCCCTCCCCTGCCCTCCGGGTTCCAGCCACCACCCAGCACAAACCTGGGCAGAGTCCGAAACCTGGGCAGGACACCCTTGGGAGAAAGCTGTGCCACAGGAGGCGAAGCCACAAAACGTAACATCCCAGACAGGAATGCAAGACCAGGAACACTTCAGGGTCCTGGGAGACAAATTTTAAAAAGACAAAGGGAGTCATTTTGATGGTGAGTCTGCAGTGAGATCCTGCCCGGCGCAAACTCGTAATAGTCGTCATCTCCTAAGCTCCGCTTTGTAAAAGGCACCAGCTGCGAGGTTTGAAGGACTCTGCTTAGAGTCAGTGGCAACACTATTGCTCCAAGGAGGTCCTTTCCGTCTCCGGTCTCTGCTCACAACCACGTCACACTGCCCTCCTGGACGGCTAGCGAGATCCCTTAAAATTCAGGTGCGTGTTTTAAACATGTGAAGGCACAGCGACTCCACTCCGTGGGTATTTATGCAATAAATACCCACGGAGTATTAACCAATTGTGTTAAGAAACCAAAACACAAATCCAGAAAGATACACGCACCCATGGTCACCGCAGCATTGTGAGCCATAGCCAAGCTACGGGAGCACCCCAAGTGCCATCAGCAGATCTGCAACGGATCACGCCTCGGCACCGGAGGGAATGAAATCTCACATTTGGAACAGCACGGGTGGCCCTGCAGGGCATTGTGCTAAATAAGTCAACAGGGCAAGCCAAATGCCCCACGATTTCACTTCTATGTGGAATCTGAAAAGCAAAATAAATGAACAAACAGAAGAGGAAAAGCCTCATAAATACAGAGAACAGACTGATAGTTGCCGGGGGGCGGGGGGGAGGGGGGACTGGGTGAAAGGGTGAAGGGAGTGAGAAGCAGAGTGGCGGTTACAGAACAGTCGCAGGCCGTCGAGCACCCACAGGGAATATAGTAAAAGTATTGTAGCAACTATGCGTGGTGCCAGGTGGGTGCGGGAACACCAGGGGGCACTGCGTAAGGTGTACGATTGTCTAACAGGATGCTGTGCGCCTGAAACTAACACAAAATAATACTGAATGTCAAATGTATTGGGGGAAGATAACGTATCAAATGCAAAAAAAAAAATGTTAAGGCAATGAAGCAGCACGTTATATTCATAAAACTGGGACAAGGACAGTTATTCAAATAGGTCCAGTAGAAATCTAAGAAGTTAAATTTACAGCTCTCTAAATTTTAAGAAAGTGAACACCTCACTTGAAGGGTAAAGGGTAGACTTGCCACAGCTGAATTCAGAATTAGTGACCTGGCAGATAACATCGAGAAAACCCTTCCGAACATCACTCAGAAATGTAAAGACGTGAAAACATCCAGTGAGGCAGGGAACGGGTGCCGGCAGTGGCTCAGCGCCCCACTGGAAGCTCCGAGAGCGAACAGAGACCCTGAGAACGGAGCCTCGTACAAAAACCTCACCTGGAATCTCTGCAACTGAGGGAGACCCAGGCAGGGCCAGACACCAAGACACACGAGGCCCTTTCTACTGCCATGGAGGGACCCCGAGGGGCCCAGAGAGACCTCACCCCCACAGCCACGGCCCCAGAGAGCCCTCACCCCCACAGCCACGGCCCCGAGAGACCTCACCCCCACAGCCACGGCCCCAAAGAGACCTCACCCCACAGCCACGGCCCAGAGAGACCTCACCCCACAGCCATGGCCCCAGAGAGCCCTCACCCCCGCAGCCACGGCCCCGAGAGACCTCACCCCCACAGCCACGGCCCCAGAGAGACCTCAACCCCGCAGCCACGGCCCCAGAGAGACCTCACCCCCGCAGCCACGGCCACCGGACAGTTAGCCAGTCCCAGAGGCCAGAAGCAGTAAATCAAACTGCTCAGCGAACAGCACTGCATTCTGCAACTAAGACTGCAACCAGCCTATTTTTATTTATTTATTTATTTTAGAAATACAAGGATTTGTGAAGTCCACAGCCACAGGTCCTCACTGACAGAAACCCTGAGACAAGAGGGAACATGAACGGACACAGTGAAGTGGGAGACAGAGAGCGCCAGAGGTTAGCTCGGGGCGAGGGCCAGCCCGGGTAAGGAGGAAGGAACAGCGAGTCGCTGTGGGTGGTGTTCTCCTCAGCGGGAGGAGGAGGAGGCCGTGTGGGAGCCCAGGCTTCTGTTTTATCAGGGAGAGGAGAGAGTTACTGAGTCAAGTTTAGCCTTAAGATTAATTTAATAAGCATATTAAAAATGTATGGGCAGCCATTAAAATAATGGAATGTGTAACCATCAAATGAGTCAAGCCTAGCAGAAAGGATTAAATAAGCTCCATGTTTAGAAAAGGATAAAAATGTCCACACAGAATATACCCACATGCCTGGTCAACAAATGGAAAAGGAATCACACTTACCAGCCATGAAGGGACGTAGACTATTGGATTTGAAACATGGAGGTAGGTTTTTTAATTTTAAAAATACCCAGAAATCACTAACGTAGGCCACTACTAACCAAAACAAGTGAGGTGGAAATACTCACATCAGACAAGATAGATTTGAGAGCAAAATTCATTGAGAGAGACAATCGTAAGTATTAGATACAGATTCTTAGAAAGCCTACTCAATTAAAAGGTACAAAGATCATGACCTTGTAGGGACCTAACAATAAAGCTTCAAAACGTACGAAGCAAATACTGTCTCAGTTACTAGAAGATGCTGGAAAACCGTCTCACATTGAGAATATTAAAGAATTTCCATCAGGAACTGACACAGAAAAAGTGTGGAGACGAAGGAAATAGCCACGGTGGCTGCACATGTGCAGGGCCATGCCTGCCCCAACAGAGAGCATACACTTCACGCACACGAGGGATGTTTACCAAAAAAATAACACATTTAAAATTTCCAGACCACGTTATCTCAACTGTAATGCAATTAAACACAGGTTCACAGTGGAAAGTCTTACTTTAAAAATTATACTTCTCCAAAGAAAACTACAAAGACAAGACCCCCAATCTCTTAGTAATCCTGGGTTAGAAAGATACTCTAACGAAATAGCAAGGCAGTATCCAAGTGTTGCTCCATTAGTCTAAGTTTTTATCATTCGTCCCCGGAACCTTGGGATCTGTGTCCACGGGGCCCTTGAAGTCCTATCAGGGCGTGACCTGGACGGACCTCAGGTGCTTCCTCAGGCTTCACGCACAGCCCGCAGCTGCAGGGGCTCCAGACCCCGTGGGAACAGGGGACCCTGCTGCAGATCAGCAGCCCTGGGTCTGCAGGCCGCCCCGCCCCGCCCCGCAGCCCCGCCCCTGCGGGCTCCGGATTGGCCGCCAGCCCCAACTTCGGGCCCCTTATAGTCCAGGGGGAGCCGGCGGGCCCAGACACTTGGAGACACTTCCGAAGTTGGTTCGCAGACGCCTCTGCTAAGCTGTGCTCACAGCTGAAGCGCCAGCCGGCAACATGTGCAAAGGACTGGCCGCCCTGCCCCACTCCTGCCTGGAAAGGTGAGCCCGGCTTGGCTTAAGCGGTGGGACAGGAATCTGCCCGGGAGGCACCCAGGGGCCCTGAGGGTGGGAGCCGGTGAGGCAGGTGCGGTGGCCCAGGCAGCTGTCTGCGCTGTGAGCGGGGAGCCAGGACAGGACGCCTGGGGACCCAGTGCCCTGGAGCGTCTGCCCAGAAGCCGCGCGCCTGCCAGGCTGTGAGTTCGGGTCCAGCACAACTCCCCCCGCACTGCTGGCTCCAAGCCTGGCTCCCCCTCCCCTCCGCGTGAACCTGGCAGTTCCCTTGGTCTCTCTGCGTCTCAGCTCCCCTCCCGGTGAAATGGACCAAGCCGCCTGCCTGCATCTGGGTGTGAGGGTGGGTGACTGCGCCCCGACCATCTGCATTCGCCTGGTTAGGGGGCAGGGAGCAGGGGCTTGCGGCACCGGCCTCCTCACTGCTCCATAGCAGGAAGCAGCGGGATTGCGGACAGAAAGCGCTCGGGCCACGGCGGTCGTTTATTGGCTGCCATTCTTCTTAGGTAGACCGAGACACCTGTGAGCCCCGGTCCCCCTTAAGCTGGACAGTATTCTGGGGGATCCCACTGTCTGGGCTCAGCAGTTGGAAAACCTGTCTGACTTGTTGGAAAATTTAACCCACAATCCCGGCCATGCAGACCAGGAGGACTTTCCCCAGGAGTGGTACCAGGCGGTCCCTGTGCGTTCTGAGCCACCCTGGGCGCTGGCTAGGAAGGCCCTGCCGTCCGGGGGGCAGCGGGGACTTCTTGTCTCTCAGCTCAGGTCTTCTTTTTGATGCCTTTTATCCTAAAAATAACCTGCAAGTGCTGTGTAAAGAGAAGATTGTAGCAAAGGGACTTGGCCCCCACGACACTGGGACGGACATGAAACCTGCTCTGACTCCTGTTGTCGGAGCACAGATGGTCTTTGACAGCAGCGACCTCGTGGGAGATGGGCTGTAAGGAGGCTGGTGTTGGCCAGGTGTCAACGCTGGCTGCTGTGGTGCCCTGCCTGTCCCTCTCTCTAGAGAGGCGGGGACAGGGGAACAGGCGCAGGCGAGGGAGCCCAGAGTTCCCTGAAGATGAGATGATGCCTCGTTAGTTCCTTTTCTATCTTTGCAAATCTGAGAATCGCAACCTGCCTCTCACAGCTTTAAACAGCTGCCTACGGCCCACTTGTTTGAAATCCTGTGCCTTCCTGCCGTGGCTAGAGCAGCCCGTGTTGTTTGGGGAGCGGTTGGCTCTGGACTGGTTGGGACATTGGTGTGCCGGGCGCTGTGTGGGCCGTGGCACCCGCCTGGCGTTGGTCTGTCACCAGCAGCTGCCTGCAGACGGCTGGCCTTGGTACTACTGATGCCGCCCGATGTTCCTGTCAGCATGCACCGTGCTCCCCGAGGCGTGCGGGTGGAACACTTCCCGCCGACCCGCCCTCCTTTCCTGTCTGATTCACTCAACATCCAGTGCCGCTTCTGTACCTCTTAGTGCGCAGTCCGCTCACGCCCAGGACACGCTAACGCTCACGTAGGACCCTGTGGAGGTACTGGTCTCCGGAGCCTTCCGATTTCCTGGGGTGTGGTAGACTCTGCCATCGCTGTCCTATTCCTTGAATGTCCTTTCAGCACCTGGTACCATTGTAAACGGACTCATCGTTGTGATGGCAATGCTGCCTGAGCGGGGCTGGGGAACGTGGAGTGGTGAGCCATTAGCACACGGTCCTCCTGGGAGAACCACGACCGTGTGTCCTAACGGGAAGGCGGCATTTGAATTCATGCTTCCCAACCAAACGTGCCTCTCCTGGCTCCGCTGTCCGCCTCCCCTCCCCACAGCCCCACTGCTCCCACCTGTCATTCCTTCTCCCCAAGTACTAAGGGAACATGGTGAGGCTCCGTGCTTCAAGGTATTTAAAATCCACATGAGACGAATCAGGACAGCATACATGCATTACGAAACAGCCTGTTTCCAATGGCAAGCTCCACTGAAGCGTTCCATGGCAAGTTCTCCATTGCCTGGAAATAGAACTCGCTTACAAGTTCTAAAACCCGATGAGCTCATGGTCCCTCACCACCGTGCAAGGTGCGCTGGTGGGGAGCAGACGGGCTCGGTTTGGCTCGATTTGAACTTGACCCATGGGCCAGTTAGTTCTTTCTCCCAGGATTCCAGTTCCTGATGCAACAAGGGCAGTTCGGTTACTTGTTCACTAATGTCCTTTCCAATTCTCACTTCGCTTATTTTCTTAAATAGTTTTATTGGTTTCAGAGAGGAAGGGAGAGGGAGAGATAGAAACATCAAAGATGAGAGAGAATCACGGACTGGAGATCAAGCCCGAAACCCAGGCATGTGTCCTGACAGGGAATCGACCGTGACCTCCTGGTTCATAGGTTGACACTCAACCACTGAGCCATGCCGGTCGGGCAATTCTAACTTCATTTAAATAAAGTGAGAAACACCCAGTGACTGACTGGCAAGAGATGTGATTAAAGGGGAATTTTCCTAAATTTCTCTCTCAAAGTTTTGGAGCAGAAAAGAGTCGATAAATGAAAAATGGCCAAGAACCACCTGGTGCTGCCGTCTCGGCTGTGGCCGCAGGAAGTCCGATGCCGATGGACGGGGCGGGCTCACTGCGTGGGCAGCTGTAGCCCTGCAGGACCTTCCAGGCCCGGCGCGTGGAGAAGCGCCAACCCGCCGTCAGCCCTGACGTGTTTATGGAAATGATCCTTTCTTCAGGCGTTCAGATTTTTGAGACTGTTGCCTATTTAAAGTCAAAGTTGAACTCACGTATTTGTAAATATTTAAAGAGTCCAGGCATGTGAGCAAGCAGGGCCCGCCCAGCTGCTCCTGTGGCCATCGGGACCTGTGTGGGAAGGACAGAGCGGGGGAGCCGAAGTCTCACTCCCCAGTGACTTTCACCTTCGGGTTTAGCCTTCTTTTGAAAATTCATGTTATTTCCAGAGTCCCTTGAATTTCTCTGAATAAGTCTAATTTTTAAAGTGAACATGGCTCTTGGGGAAAAGGTGAGAGTGTTCCCCAAAACGTCCCCATAGCATGCAGCGGCCGGGTGCTTATGATTGCTTTGCCCACGCGAGTTCACAGTCTCAGCTGACAAGGTGGGGTGGTAAGCCACGCTCATACTCAAACATTAACGAAGACGCGGCTTCGGACAAAGGCTGTCCCCGGGATGCTGAGGAGGGGCCACGCCCTCCCCCTGTGCGGCGGCACCGGAGAGGCTGCCGGGGTGGGTGTGTTCGGTCCTCGTGCACTCGGCCTCCGGCTGTGCCGCGGGCGGTGACGCGGGGAGCGTCCGGAGCTGCGCACAGTAACGGGGCCGGTGGCGTTGGCTCTCGTTTCATAAACGTCCCGTCCCCCTCGCTGACGTACGTGGGTCCAGCGCGGACAGCCGGGAGCGGAGCGGAGCCTGTAAGCAGGGCCCCTCCTAAGGAATCTTCTTTTAAGGCTGTTAAGCCGTGCGGCACCACGGCTCCTGGGTCTGCGGGGTGGACACACACTGCTTTGTCTCCAGCACGCGTGCGTCCAGCAGTGAGGTGAGCTGAGTTACAGGCTGTGGCCATGAACTTGGGCTCACGGAAGCGCATGAGGACAGACCCGGGTCACCCGAAGCGCAGGCCCGGAGTGGCTGAGTCTAGCTGGGTCCGCGTCACACTTTGTGGGCTCAGCGAGTTTGAAGCGGGCAGCAGCGGGGGAGCCTTGCCGGGAGGACAGTGGCGAATATTTCAGCGACGCTTCGCCATGTGCAGACGTGATGGGCTGCTGGGTGAAATTGGGGGGGGGGGGGGGGAGTCACTGAGAAACCCTTTGTTTCGATCCTTATTGACGAAACAACGTTGATGGTTTCCTGGCTTGCCTTTCAAACCTTCATACTTGTCTTAGCCTGAGGGCAAAAGACCCTGCAAGGAAATGTCGGCCCAGTTTGGGAGAAAAAGGAGAAATTCGCCCTCTGTGTTGGGATCCCTGTGAAGGAGTAAAGGCACCCAGTGCTAAGAAAGCAGTGGGGGGGGGGGGGGTGGCTCATGGGGCTCAGGGAGCTTTCGGTTCAGGGAGAACTCTGCCCGAGTTACAGGGGGTGATGCCCACCTAAGGCTCAGGACGGCCCTGAAAAGGCCGGGCAGTCGGCCAGGTCCAGCCCGAAAGAGGGAGCGAATCGGGCAAGGCAGCCGTGTGCAGCGGGGTTGGGGGGGGGGGGGTGCCCAGCGTGGGGCGCTGCTCAGCATCTTTGCACAATCCACACTCTCTCCCCGGCAGGCCGGGGTCGCCGGCTTCCCTATCGCTGGTCCCTGCTGGGCGCCTGTCGGCCCAGACCGCAGGCACAGGCCAAGAGTCAGAGCGGTGCTCAGGGGAAAGAGTTTTATTGCCTAAAAAATGAAATTACCCAGAAGCCAGCCTGTGCCTGGCATGCAGTAGGCACTGAATAATCCAGGATGGCAGGCCTGCAGCTGTTGGCGGGCGTCAGCAAACTGAACTGCTGTTTCTCACCAGCCCCGGACACATGGCCCCTGACACGCAGCCCGGGACACACAGCCCCTGGCACGCAGCCCCTGGCACTCAGCCCTATCATGTGGCCCCTATCACGTGGCCCCTGTCATGTAGCCTCTATCACGCGGCTCCTGACACATGGCCCCGGACACGCAGCCCCTATCACGCGGCCCCTGTGTCCTCACCTTTCCTCTAGGCCTGTGTCCGGGCGGGGCCCGTGTCCGGGCGGGGCCCGTGTCCGGGCAGGGCTGAACCTTCAGACACGCACTCAGAACCCTGATCCCAGAGCCTCGTCCGGCAGGACCGGGAAGGCATCCAGTTTGCTTTCCGTTAGGGCAGCGTTAGGGATGTTGAAGAAGCCCAGAGCGAGGAGGGATGTGGGTCCAGTCCACCTGCTGCCTCAGTGCCGCCCGGGAGCAGCAGTGGGCAGAGGAGGGACACGGGGTCGGGACGCTGCCCTGCTCCTTCCTCGCGGGGAGAGCCTGAGAGGTCACCCCACCTCTCAGCTTCGTTTCCGGCTGCAAGTGAGGGGACGCGTCTTGCTGGGAGAGCTGCCGTAAGAAATACATGAAATGACGATAAGACTTTTTTTATGCTTCTTCCTCATAACCTCATTGTTTAAAGTAACAGGTGAAATTGTAAGAGGTACAGTATGTTTACCATTTCATCCATAATTCCCTTGGCAGGCATCTGTTTTTAAAAACCATACCAGCTCCTTATGAAACATGAGGAGACGTTAAGAGCCATGCTCACACTGAAACATGAACGATTCTTTAATGTCATAACATCCGTCAGCATCCTAAAGCCCTCGGTGGTCTTGGCTTTCGGAGTGTTTTGACCAGGATCCACGCGCGGTCCCCCTGCTTTTGCTGTTACGGATTTGTTATCATCAGGCGATGAACCAGCCCTGACCAGTGTTCTTCCTGCAGTTAGCTTGGCTGCAGTCACGCAAATGCAAACACGCTCAAGACCCAAGGGCCAGAGACCAGACCGCGCTTCTCTGCTCCCTTACTGACTGCACAGAGCCTCTAACCCCCCCCCCCAGTCTTCTCCATAGGAATCTGTGTACTGAACTCCTGCACCTGCCTCCCAGCAGGGAGGAGCCAGCCCTCTGCCCCGAGGGCCTGCCGAGCTGGCACCCATGCACTCACCCCCCCAAGACTGGAAGGGCGTCCCAGGTCCCTCCATCGGCTCAGACGTCGTGGCTCCTAATAGTCTGAGATTCTTATGCTTTGCTCACAGTTACTCTAGTTCCCTCTTAAGAGTGTAAGTCCCCCGTGGGCAGGAGGACAAAGGTGAGGTGAGGACACGGACACCTGACCTTGGGGGTGTGCCCCGACTGCTTTCACCCCATGAGAAGGGGGCCACTCACACCCAGGAGACCCAGTCTTTGCCTCCAGGGTGAGAGTCCCCGTCCTTGAGGCCAGAAGGAGCAGCAGCAGGTGCACAGTGAGCAGCTTCACCCAGCAGCTGGGCAGACAGACCCTGGCGTGCGTGGAGCCGGCTCTGATGGCAGGAGTCCACGCCAGGCACCGTAACCCCAGCAGCTTCCTTCTGCCTGGAGGAGGACACAGGCCTGCCTGAGACCAGGCTTGGGACGCAGGTCCTTCCAGGGTCACCCCATCGCTGGAGGCAGGTGTCCACGCAGCCGATGCTCACGCGTCTCGGCCTCACTCCCCCGACCACAGCGCTCCCGCTAAGTCCCGACAGGCGTTTCTCTGCCAGGCCTGCCAGTCGCCGCGTCCAGAAGAAATAGCTCGGCTTGAAATGGTGTCCCTTCCTAAAGGAAGCCCATCGGGTGGAAAGGACTCAGCCAAGGAGTAGGACTGATCCGACAGTAGGTTCCCGAACCCAGGCGCAGGTCCCCCCGCCTCCCACAGGGGTCCGCTCTCCTTCCCCACGGGCTCAAACAGATCAGTCCCCAGACGCCGCCCAGAGCAACACCCAGCCCCTCTGGACAGTCTCAGGTCCCACGACTCTGCATTCTAGAAAGATGCCAGATCTCGCAGCCAGAGCTGCAGCATGAGATACACACCTGCCAAAGGGCGTGCCCTGCCCCGGGCCTGCGTGTGGCCCGCGCTCCTCCTGACCTCTGCTTGTACAGAACATGTGTCTTCTGAGGAGACACGCGTCTGGGGGGACTCAGGAAGCTTGGGAAGAATCGGGATGTTCATGAATGATGTAGTTGGCTGTCTCTTGGCAACTTATTTTCATAGTGTATGAGACACACCTGAGTCAGCAGACATGGGGCCGCTGGCCCGTGTGCTCAGGGCAAGGTCACAGTGCAGGTCACTCCGAGGCCTTCCTCAGAAGAGCCGTCCCTGAGGTCTGGGCAGGTGCTTTCCAGTCTGACTGCTTCTGAATCCCTCAAGTCACAAGCACAGACGTCCTTGAACACTCACATGCATGTGCGTGCTCACACACACACGTGCTCACACACGCGTGCTCACACACGTGCACACACATGCCCCTGCTGTTTTTATGACGTGGAAAAGATGGATTAGGATCCACGCAGACAAATGGAGCACGGAAGGTGAGCTGCTCTCAGGAAGCCGTTTCCCTCCGCGGGGCGGGAGCGGGTGGCGGGATCCCTCTCCCCAGGCGAACGCGGGGCTCTCTCCCGCATCCTCGGTCGCGTTCTGCACCTTCTCTTTAGCTGCGCTTCCTGGGAAGAGCTCTTTGTAAGCGGGGATTTCTCAACGTTCTCAGCCACTCTCAGCCACGGGCTCAGAAAGGCTCCCAGAACTCCCTAATTGCCCCCTGGCTCCTGCCCTCCAGGCTCCCCGGGAGCAGCGGAGCTCGGTGTCCCTCCTGGTCCAGACGGAGGGCGTTACGACGAGGCCGAAATGGGAGGGTGGGCGGCTGGGCTGCAGCTCTGGTCAGCCACTTAGGGACACATTTTATTCAGCGGTTGCTGGCTCAAGACACTGGCTCCATTCTTCAGAGAAGACAAGAGCAGCAGAGACAATTGGCAATCGGGACCACCTACAAACGGGCATCTCGCGCCGTTGGGTCCCTGCCGCCCGGCACACAGGAGAGGTCTGACCGCGGGAAGCGGTGGCTCTGGCGGCGGGCCCGTGTCCTCCTCTCCGGCAGCGCTCCGGCCACAGACCAAGGAGCAGGTCGCCGAGCGGCTCCTTCTGCGTGCGAGGAAGAGCAGGCCCGACCCAGGGAGCGAGGAGGTAGTTCCAGTCTCCACGTGCCACCTTCCTTTTGTTTTCTCTGGTGAACTTCAATTAGTGAATTTTGTGTGTCTTTTAAAATATTTATTCTACTATCTTTCAAAAAGTTTTGTTCCTGTTTTGTTTTTATTATTTTTATTGATTTCAGAGAGGAAGGGTAAGGGAGAGAGATAGAAACATCAGTGATGAGAGAGAATCATTGTTCGGCTGCCTCCTGCACACCCCACACTGGGGATGGAGCCCCCAACCCGGGCATATGCCCTTGACCAGAATCGAACCCAGGACCCTTTAGTCTGCAGGCCAACGCTCTATCCACTGAGCCACACCAGCGAGGGCTCTTTCAAAATGTTTTGATGACCAAACTACAGTCATTAAGGAGAAAGGACTTTGCCCTTCACCAATACCGGGTGGTGCACGAGCTGCAGTTAGCATGTCCCAACGCCCGCGAGGGGATTGTGGATGGAACTGAGAGCCAGGGGCCGGGAGGGGCTGGGTGGGGCAAATCCCCTAACTCCTCTGTGACTCAGTTTTCCACATGTAAGACAGGTAACATGTGTACCCGCCTCATCGGATTGACATGAGCACATAAAGGTTTGCATCCTGCGTGCTGAGTAAGCGGTAGTGTGTGCTTTCTCTTTGCATGTGGTTTTCCTGTTACCTTCGTATTGGGAGACCCGGCAGCCGGACGGGCTCAAACAGATCAGTCCTTTGCAAGCGACATTAGAAAGTCAATGAGACACTGGGGACAAGGGCCCGAGAGAGGGGCACAGAGAGCCCACCGAGCCTGGGGACAAGACCAAAGGGCTGTGGGCAGAACCTGGTGGCCCGGAGGGCGATCCTCTCAGGAGGAGATGAGCGTCTTCCTGTGAACACTGCCTACCTTCCTTCGGGGCTTCCTCGATGCTGTCACGCTGACCCCTCCCCGGCCTCCGGGACAGTGTGTAGTCACTGAATTGATGAAAAGGCAGCAGCTATCGCTGTCATGGCATGACTCCAGGGGTAGCTCAGCCGTGCTGTGAGCTGAAGCGGTCTCCTTTCCTCCTCCTGCTCTGACACCTGGCCTCCCCCTGCCCTGCTTTTGTACAGCAGAAAGCAGGGTACACAAGGGGCCGCAGGGTACACGAGGGGCCGCAGGGTACACGAGGGGCCGCAGGGTACATGAGGGGCCGCAGGGTACACGAGGGGCCGCAGGGTACATGAGGGGCCGCAGGGTACACGAGGGGCCGCAGGGTACACGAGGGGCCGCAGGGTACATGAGGGGCCGCAGGCCCTGGCTGCGGAGCCCTCCGGGACTGAGCACATGGGCGTCCGCCAGGCTCCCGGGCTCCCGTGGGAACGCCTCCTGACCCCTCCGCCTCGGGAATTCAAAATAAACCACAAGGTTCTGTCTTCCTCAGCATGAGGACCATTTTCCCACTAGCCATTGTCCAGCTTCCAAATTGAATTACCAAAACCCAGAAACGCTGCCAATGAGGTCTGGACGAAGACAGGGCGTTGAGGTCGAAGGGCCTAAGGCCTCTGCCCCATCTGCTGCTCTCCTGGCTCTCCCTTCATCCCCATCACCCACCCGACTGACGGGGGGGAGGAGGGGACAGGCCAGAGCACCATGGGAAACAGCGAATTTCCATGGGAATCCGCGTGGGGCGTGGCCGTACTTGAGAAACAATCACCCTCATTTTGGTTCCCCTCATTTCCCTGGCAGCACAGGCGGGCTGAGGACACGGGGCTCGCTGTGCGGGCTCCTCGCTCCTGCAGGCTCTCAGCGCCGTGCGTGTCCTCCGTCACACAGATCCGTGTCCTCTTCTGTTCTATATATTGATCCATGTGTTCAACAAGCATGTATTCACCACCACCCATGCGCAAGACACTGGGGTGGGGAGAGTAGGACCAATGTACATGAGATAATGCATAGGGAACATCTATACTATGCCAAGTGTTATTCTACACTCCAGTCATGGTCTCATTTAGCCTCCTCACACACACAGACACACATATACCACACACACGCACATATACCACACACCACACATACACCACACACACACCACACATGAGGGAAAACCATATGTCACCATTTTGCATAGAAAATGGAAGCTTAGAATTAAAGTCAGTCACTGAAGTCACTCAACTGGTCAGTAAGAGCTGGGATATGAACCTGAGCGTGTGGACTCCTGTGCTCCCCTCCCTCCTCCCTCCTCCCTCCCCCTTCCCTCCTCTCTCTCCCCTCCTCCCTCCTCCCTCCTCCCTTCCTTCCTTCCTTTCTTCCCTCCTTCCTTCTTTCCTTCCTCCTTCTTTGTTTGGTGTTTGTCTTGCCCAACTAAAATATAAACCCCACCAGAGGACCCTATCTTTTTGTTTCACAGGGGATTTCAAACCTGTAACAGTGTGTGGCACTTGACAAGTATTTCATAAACATATTTTTATTTGTTGAGTAAATAAGCGAGCAAAAGGAGAAGCTACTAAGGCTGAAGGCAGAGGTTAGGCGATACCAAGAGTTGGAAGGTTATAATAGAGCAACGTGGACACATTGGCTACACCTGCCATTGCCAATGTACTTCCCCAGCCATCTTACAGCTCGACATGGCCCGTTAGGTAATTAGCCACCACTAGGAGCAAAACCTAAAACTCCACCAGGTTATGATTTAATTGTTTGGACTCACCGCTATCATTCTGAGAGTTATATCATAGTACATTAATAATAATAATACCATACACATTTTTTTGCATTTTCTTCATCTCATTTCTCTTTCCTGGGTATTTATTATGTTGTGGGAGCCTAGAATGGCCCTTGTACTCCTGTGGGAACAGCTCTGTGGGGTTTCTGCAGAGGCAGACAGCCCCGGGCAGGTCCGCTCTCCAGCTCCCTCCTCACTGATTCAATCCCTCATCCGATTCAATCCAGTCCAACCGCCCGCAGCCAGAGGGCCGGCAGCCCGGGGGCGGCTGGACTGGATTGAATCGGGTGGTCCCTGCGGGCCCTGTCGGGAACCTCCTCTGGGAATGGGTTACACGTCCTGAGCTTCCCAGCCCCCTCCTTGTCCTCCTTCCTGCCTGTCCCCTCGCGGCTGGGGTCAGGCGAGGCCTGCGCAGGTGGTTGTCGGGGGACACCTGGCGCCTCGGAGCCACTTGCTTAAGTCCTGGCGGACCTGGTCTCAGGGGCGGGGCCTGTGTTGACCTCCGGCCTCTTCCCAGCAGAGCCGTCCTGCTGGGGGAGGCACCGAGGCAGACGCCCAGTTGGAGCCCACTTGTCTGTTTGAAACTCTGCCCCAGCCTGTCCCATTAGAGACACCTCGTCCTTGACGGCACCCCCCAATGTCTCATGCCCGGCGGGAGGGCGGAGGAGGGGGGGGCTGGGACAGTGGGGGGCCGTCCTGCTGCAGGGTCATCCCAGAGTGTGTGTCCCAGCCCCTGGAGCTCCGGCCCTTGTTCGGTATCATCAGGTCTCCCGTCCGCTCGCATCAATGACAGGGAACGGCCAGCTCCCAGGCTCCAAGGCGAGGGGTGTCTTCGTCCCTGTGACACGCCGAGCACAGGCCTTTGTAAATAGTTGGGCGGTGAGCAGTGTTGCTTGACTATGACAATATTCTCAACAGTCAGCCATGTGTCTGCTTTTAGCCATCCGGACTCCTCCGCGCACTCGGTCTGCCATTAGCAGGAAGGAGTGAGGCGGCCCAGAACCTCCTGAAATTTGCTTTCCCAGCCGGGGCACGTGCAGGCGCGGGTTTAACACTGCACAGGCTGCAGTTACCCAGCCCTGTTCCGTGTGAAATCCGCCTGTGAGCCATCGGCCTCTGGCCTTCTATTAAAATCCCACCCAGGCGTTTGCAGTTGATTTTACTTCAAAACAAGCTTTCCCTTGTGAGCAGAGGGAACGGGCTGAGACGAGGGGACGGAACCGCCTGCCGCTTGCAAGCATCAATGTCCCTTGGGAAGCGCCAGGCGGTTTCCAACCTGCCGACCAGCTAACTTGCAACTCCTTGGGAGGCTCTCTGCCCGGATGGAGTTGTTTGAACGTTAACTTCTGTCAGACCCTCGCAAGTTCACGTTCAAGGGGAAACACAGTGGTCGGTGGGAGCTTCTGTTGGGCCGACCTTCCTTGGTGCTCTCCTTCCCCGCGTTGTCGGGGAGGCTGGGGGGGGTGGGGGGGGGGGGATGAAATCCATTCCAGAAGCTCTAGAGCAGCAAAGCAAAGACAGTGACACTTAATCCTCGTTTAAAAAAAAAAAAGCATAATATTTCACATGCTTCAGCGTCTGTCAGTTCCTCAGCCTTTACGTGTTCCTGTTGTGTGTGACGCAATAATAATACTCACTCTGTATTCTCGCAAACTCCTAATGAACGTCCCACCTTAACGCCTGACCTTGAACCTGGCCGGGCCTGGAGGTGACCCTGAGAGAGGTTTCCCAGGACCGCCTTCCTCAGTGCCCCACCCCGGGCAGGCCTGAGGGCAGGCCGGGGCTCTGGGGTCTGTGCTGGGGGAACTGGGCTCTGGCTTCTGTCAGTGATGCTCCAAGTACCAGTGGGGGTATGGGTCACCCCAAAACCCACTTGAGCAGTGACAGGAGAAATTGCTCTAGGCGCGGCTCATTTCCACGTGGAAAGGTTGGGGCCATCTTGTCATGTCACCACCATGCACAGACACTGTTCTGAAGGACATGGCATCCTGGAAGTGACCCCGGAAAACCTGGAGCAGGTGGAGGTGGAGCCTCTTGGTGGACGCAGACGTTGAAGGCAGCGGTCGGCAGTTTCCAACCAGCCTTCTGTAGCCTGGTACTCACGGGTCCCCGTCCCACCCCTTCGGCAGCAGAGGACAACACGGATTCACTCCTGCATCCCTCCCACCCTCAGGCATGGCCTCTCCCCTGCCCGAGGGCCCACCCCTCCTGCCCCAGCCCCCTGCTGCTCCGGCTTTGCCTCCTCTGAGAAGGCCCTGACTCCGCTGGGGATCCTGAGGCCGCCCGGTGCTCCGCTGCCTGCGGACAGGCCCCGGGGAAGCCTGAGCCGGGTGAGAGCTGCAGCCTCAGTGGACGCTGGGCTCCTGGGAGGCACGCAGCCCCGTGCCGTCCTCGTTGACTGCGCAGCGACCGAGCAAGCCCTGCTCCAGAGTCTCACCACCTTCCCTTCGCAGCAGGAGCACACATATCCCTCTGCCCCTTACAAACGCCATCGGCTCAAAGGGAGCATGAGAGAGAGAGAGAGAGAGAGAGAGAGAGAGAGAGAGAGAGAGAGAGAGAGAGAGAGGAGAAACAGAACAGAGGGGAAAAGCAAAATGAAAACCCGAAGGACCAGCCCACCGAGGCCAAGCCTACGGGACGTGTTCAGTAGTGGATCATTCTTTAAACGCTGGAGAGTGAACTCCGGTTGAGGCTGGATGTGAAAACAGGTGCACCTGTGCTGGGGCCGGGGTGGGGCCGGGGTGGGCCGGGGAGGGGCCGGGGAGGGGGCGGAGGGAGTTCTCCCAGAGGTGGGCGCCGTGGCCGGGCTGCCCTGCACGCTGGCCCGCGGCGTGGCACAAATGTTGCTTGTCTTAGATAAATGTCAAACGTGGCGACGCTCCTCTCCAGAGGTGCAACATGGGAGTGGTGGTGTCATCCTTAGTGCTGGGGCTTTTCCGGTTGCTTGAACTTGGTGTTGACGTGCGCACGTGGCTGAGTCTGGTTGGAGCCCGGCTGCAGCTGGAGCGACAGAAGCAGCTGCTGAGTGGGGTGGGCTCCGGGCTCGGGGCCTCCTGTGCGCTGGGACTTCTGTGAGGATGGGCTGGGTGTTCAGTCCCAGCTGCTGGGCAGAGAAAAATGCGGACCGGCTCGTTTAAGCCGCACACAGAGCCTGAAATCAAAGCGGCCCGGGGTCTGCCTACAGCCCTGAGGCTTGGTGGCTGCAGTGTGGGCCCCTCGGCTTCGGCCATGAGAAGGCCCCGGGGCAGCACAGAGCAGGAAGAACTGAAAGGGAAAGACGGTGTGGGGGCCACGGGTCCCGATTCAGTGTCATGGAGGTTTTGTAAATTACACTGGATTTCCTTATCTTTCTCTCCTGATCATCCGTAACCGCTGACCTTGTGCATTGTGCTCCTCACCCGGCCTCATGCCATCTCCGTGGGAACGGGTGAGGAGTGTTCACATGACTAAGCCTCTCTGGCCACAGCACAGGCCCGTCCGGCCCTTTAAGACTTTGGTTATGATGGGCCTCGACCGGGAGATAAATGCGAGTGGGTTGTGAGCAACAGAAGTGAGATATTTTTAGTTCACTTGGGCAAATATTTTTGTCTGTTGATTATGTTACCAAGCACGGCTCTACGCAGAGGAAGTAAAGGTATTTAAGACTCAGTTTCCCCGTCAGCTGGGAAAACAGACACATAAATCAGTCGCCGCCCTGCAATACTCTAACTCCACCACCGGCAGCTGAGGCCCGGCGGCGGGACAGTGCACACGCCTGTCTCGCGGGTCAATGTCCAAGATTTGCTGGGTGCCTTTTTGAGCTCAGACTCGTGATAAAACAACGGACAACTTAGCAGGTCTGTTTGGAGACTGGGCATGAACACGGTTGGAGCCGAGCCCAGACCCCGACCACAGACCCACCCCCGCGTGGGCGTGGAGGGCCGGGTGCACGGAGGGCCGCCCGTGGGCTCACTGTGCGGAGGACACTGCGACGGCCCTTGGGAGCACGGCGAGGGCTGGGAAGCCAGCCCGGTGAACGGCCCCCGTGGCAGACAGGCGCCCGGCCGGCGGGTCGTGTACGTGTCTGCAGCTGCAGTGGCTGAAGAACACGCCTGTACTGACTCATCTTACAGAGGAAGGAACTGAGCTCTGAGCGAAACGTGATTATCTTTTCAAAAGTTACGCTTCTAATTCATGGCAGGGCCGGGCGGACCCCTCAGCGCTGGGCAGACCCCTCAACACTGGGCGTCTGTGCGCCCGAGGCCGACAGCGCGCCTCCTCCATCCCTCACTGCTGGCCTCGGAGTGAGCTATTTAAAGTCCTCAGTCTCTTCACCTGTAGATGGGAATAACGCTCCAGGACCCGCCATGTGTAGCATGAAAGATACATACACAGACAAGGTCAGGGTGAGAGCGCATAAGCAGGGAGGGCAGTGTGAGCGCGAAGGTTAGCCAGAGCGCTGGGCCCAGAGTCTGCAGTGTCCCTCCCGCCACAGCAGTGGGGTGCGGGGGGGGGGGGGGGGGGCTTTGTTCACTGTGTTTCCGACACAGAAAGCAGCGTCCTTGTCGGTCCGTGGCCGTTCTCAGCCTCTGTCTCTCCTCTCAGGGCCAAGGAGATTAAGATCAAGTTGGGGACGCTCCTGCAGAAGCCAGACCCGGCTGCCGACCTGGTCATTCCCTACAACGAGAAGCCGGAGAAGCCAGCCAAGACCCAGAAGTGAGTCCTGGTGTGGGTCCCCGCCGCGCCCCGCAGGGCGGCTGCGTGCTCCCCGCCTCACCGCAGGCCCGGCACTCGCTGGCGCCTCTCTGGGCCGCCTGAGCCGGAGTGCGTCTGCGTGTGGCAGGATGGTTACAAACCTCGGACCTTGTGGGGAGACAGACCATGCCCTACATAGAGCAGGAGCCGCCGCCTCGTCACCGGCTCTCCAGCCGCCAGGGGCAGGTGACCCTCTCTGACCAGTTACTGCTGGGCCCTGGCGCCCACCTGCTGCTGCCCTCCAGGGAGACGCCAGGGCTCCCCCTGAGGAAGAGGCTCCGGCCAGACAGACAACTGTAGCCTCTTAGTTTCTTCTCCAAGCCAGTGCCAGGCCCAGCGGGGGGGCAGCCAGTGCCAGGCCCAGCGGGGGGAGCCAGTGCCAGGCCCAGGGAGGGGCAGCCAGTGCCAGGCCCAGGGAGGGGGCAGCCAGTGCCAGGCCCAGCGGGGGGCAGCCAGTGCCAGGCCCAGGGAGGGGGCAGCCAGTGCCAGGCCCAGCGGGGGCAGCCAGTGCCAGGCCCAGCGGGGGGAGCCAGTGCCAGGCCCAGCGGGGGGAGCCAGTGCCAGGCCCAGCGGGGGCAGCCAGTGCCAGGCCCAGCGGGGGGGCAGACAGTGCCAGGCCCAGCGGGGGGGCAGACAGTGCCAGGCCCAGCGGGGGCAGCCAGTGCCAGGCCCAGCGGGGGGGCAGACAGTGCCAGGCCCAGCGGGGGGAGCCAGTGCCAGGCCCAGCGGGGGGGCAGCCAGTGCCAGGCCCAGCGGGGGGGCAGCCAGTGCCAGGCCCAGCGGGGGGGCAGCCAGTGCCAGGCCCAGCGGGGGGAGCCAGTGCCAGGCCCAGCGGGGGGAGCCAGTGCCAGGCCCAGCGGGGGCAGCCAGTGCCAGGCCCAGCGGGGGGCAGCCAGTGCCAGGCCCAGCGGGGGCAGCCAGTGCCAGGCCCAGCGGGGGGGCAGCCAGTGCCAGGCACAGCTGGGGGGCAGAGACTGCTCCCTGCTGGAGGCGTGCGCCGGGCCAGCTCTCCATGTAACGCACAGTGCGCAGTCTCCCCGCCCGAACCCAGTGTCCCCGCCTGGGCTTCTGCAGGCGGCCTCCTGCCCCCACCTCCCACACACGCCTCGGTTAGGGGGACACAACAGTCTGCAGACACAGGCATCTTGGCGGGGACGCCGGCTCCCCGGCACTGGCCCCTCAGTAGCTCAGCGGGACAGCATTCACGCGCTGGCCTCGCGCGGCTGCAGCCTGTCCTGCCAGGACACCCAGCGCCTTCCCTCTGAGCGCCCAGAGGGAGGCGTGGGGAGGTGAGCCCGGAGGAGGTAAGCCAGAGGGACTCAAAGCCCGTCACTCCTCCACCCGGACACTGGAGGCATCGCAGACGTGTATACAAGTAAAGGACTCCCTGTAACCGCCCTTTCTTTTCATCTTTATCAGTTCTCCCAGCTTTTCTTTGTTCAGATGACCTTGGACTGAACACAGCTGGCCTGGTGGGGAGGCAGACAGGTCCTTCCTTTCCATCCTCCCTCACCTGCGTGGTGTTTCCCTTCTCCTGCGCTCATTACCTCCGCTCCCAGCCGCGGCGGGGGGGGGGGGGGGGGGGGCAGAGATGGGGGGTAGGGGGCTGTCTCCTGCTCATAGGAAGGGGTGCTGGTTCCGTGTGCAGCGTGAGCCCCACGTTCCACAGCAGCAACTGGTCAGGGAGTCTGGTTTGTTTGTTGTTGTTGTTAATCCTCACCCGAGGATATTTTCCCATGGATTTTTAGAGAGAGGGAAAGAGAGAGAGAAACATCGATGCAAGAGAGACACATCGACTGGCTGCCTCCTGCACACGCCCCAACCAGGTCCTGGGCCGGGGAGGAGCCTGCAACTGACGCACCTGCCTTTGACTAGAATGGAACCCAGACCCATTGGTCTGCAGCCCGATGCTCTATCCACTGAGCCACACCAGCTGGGGCCAGAGAGTGTTTTGAAGCGAGTGACATGGTGCTCACTGATCTCTGGAATTCATCCTATCTAATAAATAGGGAATATGCTAATTGACCCTCATGCCATCGCAAAGATGGCGGTGCCCACAGCCAATAAGGAGGGAATATGCTAATTGAATGCCACGCCCTCAAAGATGGCGGCGCCAATAGCCACAAGATGGCGGCGCCCATTCCCCCAGCCCCTCAGCCCCCCAGGGCCACCCAAGGCCCAAGCAACCAGGGCTGGCTGAGGCTTGAGCTGCCGCCAGTGGCAGCAGCAGAGGTGTGATGGGGGTGTCGCCTTCCCCTGATTGCTGGGTCGCCTCCCGCCCCTGAGGGCTCCCAGACTGTGAGGGGGGCAGGCCAGGCTGAGGGACCCCCCTCCAGTGCATGAGTTTTCATGCCCCGGGCCTCTAGTTTTAAAGTAAGCCGAGGACCACAGTCCCGCCTCCATGTTCTGCTTTAGCGTCCGCAGACACTGAATCGCTCGGTGCACAGGGCTCAGGCAGAAGCAGCCTCAGAAGAAAACCTGAGGCTTTGTTTTCCTGTCTTCCCACCCTTCTTTTTGCAGAAGTGGGAATTGCTTTGGAAAATTTGTCATGTCCCCGGAGACCGTTCCCACTGAGCTCCCAGCCCCACCCCCCCTCCCCCCATCTCATAGGGGGCGCATTCCCAGCTAACGGGACAGGACTGCTCTGTGTCCTCCCGCGACCTCTGCCCCCACTGTAACATTTCTCTGTATTGTTTTCACTCATGTTCTTCTCCCAGAGAAGAAATAAACCTTAGAGGCTAAAATAAACCTGAAGCTATTTTTAACCCCTTCATCTATTAAAAAAAAGCAATCCTTTTTTAAACAAGCATTTTCTATTTTTTGGATATATCTTTATTCTCATTAGGAAAAAAAATATTGAATCATGGAAAAAAAAATAGAAAAAAGTTGCCTTTGTCCTGACCCCCAAGCTGGCTCCCCTGCCTGGTCCAGAATGGCCAATCGCTCTGTCCCCCTGGGCCCTCCCACTGGGACAGGTGCCCGTCCATCTGAACAATGCCCTCCGCCCCTCTGCCCTCCGCGCCGGCCCGTTCTCTCTTCTCTTGGGCGCCTCTGGGCCTGGAAAGTCGCTGTTCTAGCCTCTCCTCTACTCCTTCTCGTCAGGTGTAAAGTCACCCACTGAGACTGCGGCTCGAAGACCGCACCCGCTGCTCTCCCCGCCCCCCAGCATTTGACTCTGCCCGCTGTCGGCCACCTTAGCACCACTCCTTCACTGGCTCCCCGGGACCCCACTTCTCTTCCTCCGAGGCCCCACTCCCGCCCGCTGTCTCCTGGAGCATCCCTGGGCGTCGGCCGCGGGTCCTCACCATGAACAGCCCTCAGATTAAAAACCGCATGATGCAGTTTGCAGTCACGCTTATCTCTCATCGTGGCTTACAGCGTCAGCGGGACCTGCTCAGAGGGGTGTGACCATCTTACCGTTTAGCTTATACTCTCCAGGCTCCTTTTCTCCCTGCCGGGTCACCGGTTGTTAACTCCGTTTCTCGGGTTGTTGTTTTCCTGCTTAGTAACTCTAGACCAGTGGTTCTCAACCTTCCTAATGCCGCGACCCTTTAATACAGTTCCTCATGTGGTGGTGACCCCCAACCATAAAATTATTTTCATTGCTACTTCATAACTGTAATTTTCGCGACCCACAGGTTGAGAACCGCTAGCAGGGTCGCCTAAGACCATCGGAAAACACAGATATTTACATTATGATTCATAACAGGAGCAAAATTACAGTTATGAAGTAGCAACGAAAGTAATTTTATGGTTGGGGGTCACCACCACATGAGGAGCTGTATTAAAGGGTCGCGGCATTAGGAAGGTTGAGAACCACTGCTCCAGACGGAGCCCACGCACAGAGGCCGCGCAGCCCGTGGACAGGTCTGGAGTGTGTCCGTCCGCACACTGTGCCGGCCAGGTTGACATCCACAGTGGCAGGTGCTTTTACCTGTGCCCCGTTCTCGGTGCCGGTCACCGCCGGCTCTGGGGTGGCTCGGTCACTGATCACGGGCTGGAGACCAGTCCTGCGCAGCCCGCTCTGCGGGGACACGTGAGAGCAGAGCGAGCGCTGCCCAGTGCCAGCGAGTGACCTGAGGTCCTTTCCTTGTCGAGGGCAGGAGCCTGTGGGCACATCGCCAGAAGGGTTTAGGCCAGTAGGGACTGAATTTGAAAACACAGAGAGGAACCCTGGTGCTCAGAGAGGAGGAAGGACTCCCTGGGCCCCACCTCGTCCATGCAGAGCTGTAGGATCTTCTGGGCTAACATTCTTCCTATCGGAGTTCTGGGTTGTCTGTGGCTTTCTTCGCCCAGACTCCCTGTGGGCAAACAGAACCCTGTTCATTTATGTCCTAGTGGCCGGGGCCAGGCTAGTGCTGCAGACACCCGGGGGTCGGGCGGGGGGGGGGTCTCAGGATGGGCAGCGGCACCTGCCTGTCAGACCCGTGAGCACAGCGTGGCCTTCGCCCGGCCACTTGGTTCTCACGCCTGTTTCTTTCACTGCGACCGGCCCTCCGCCCCACACCTGCAGGCAGCTCTGCCGTCAACCACAGCCTTGCACACCAGCACCCTTAGTCGTCATTGGAGCTGCATCCATCTCGCTTCCGAAGAAGTCAGACTTAACGAGGCCGCAGATTCTGAGAACCGGGCAGGACGAACCTGCGTTCCCTCCCAGCCTGGGCTTCGTGCTGCGGGTGTGCGTCCTGCTTGGCTGTGTCCTCAGATCAGTTCACACTAACCCAGCCCCCGAGTGGGCTGTGCACATGTCCTTTACAAGCATTTAATCACACGGACAAGGACAGGGGAGGTGATGTCGCTTCACGAGAATATTCATATGATCAGGGAGGTTCCGGTGTGAAGCAGGCCTGTTCCTTTCATCCAGTGGTTTCATGTCCACGGGGGCTCGGGGGCGTCTAGAATATGCAAAACCTCACCCACGTGGAGGGAGGGAAGGTGTGGAAACCTCGGTCAGAAATGTCGGCGTGAAATTAAGCAGAACAGAACAGGTTCTTGGGGGGGGGTGGGGGGGGGCGGGGGAGCACAGAGAGCCAGGAGGGTTCAGGGCCACTAGAACCAGGTCCTTTTCTGGGTAGAAAAAAAACAAGGCAGAAAAATAAAGGGACACTCTGGTAACCCCGCTTCCTGTCCCGTCCCCTCCTGTGCTCTGGCACCCGGGGCGGGAAGGGGGTTCGCGTGCAGAATTGAATTCCCAGGAAGGAGCACTGCTTTCTAATCTATGATACCTACGCTTCTTGCCAGGAAAAAAGAGGAAACCCCTAACGCAGTGATGGCGAACCTATGACACGCGTGTCAGCACTGACACGCGTAGCCATTTCTGATGACACGTGGTCGCTGAGGATGAAACATTTGCTGCTCCTGAGGATGAAACATTTGCGAAATAATGTTTTTTCCTCAAAGTGACACACTACCCGAGTTATGCTCAGTTTTTTGGCGAAGTTTGACACACCGAGCTCAAAAGGTTGCCCATCACTGCCCTAACGGCATTTCACCAGGATTGCTACTCCCAATAGCAAAAACTTAAAACTCTATGTAAAGTCACAGAATTGTGACTCCAAATTTGTACATGTTCTGCCGGAGGCAGCGAGACGTGAACAAGTTATTCTTGCACTTTCGCTCCAAACTCCACGGCCACCTCACTCCCAGCAGAATGGGGGCCAGGTGTGAGCCCAGCAGCGCAGGAGGGGCAGCACGCCTCTGGGCAGCCCCGGCCGGTCTGACAATCAGAGCCCTGACCGAGGCACTGTGTACAAACCAGAAGCGGGAGGGTTCCTGACTGTCTGAGCAACAGGTACCTGAGAGCTAGGGAAACTCCGATTGAGGAAAAATGCCTGTGACTGGCTTTACTGTTCCAATGAAGGCCGGGTTAGTCTGCCTTGATGTGATGATGAGGAAGTCACATTGTAAGCTGAGCCTTAGAGCAGGTGAGTCCAGGAGGTCCCAGCCAGGAGACCCCAACCAGGAGACCCCAGCCAGGAGGTCCCAGCCAGGAGGTCCCAGCCAGGTCCCAGCCAGGAGACCCCAGCCAGGAGGTCCCAGCCAGGAGACCCCAGCCAGGAGGTCCCAGCCAGGGGACCCCAGCCAGGAGACCCCAGCCAGGAGGCCCCAGCCAGGAGGTCCCAGCCAGGTCCCAGCCAGGAGACCCCAGCCAGGAGGTCCCAGCCAGGAGACCCCAGCCAGGAGGTCCCAGCCAGGAGACCCCAGCCAGGAGGTCCCAGCCAGGAGACCCCAGCCAGGAGGTCCCAGCCAGGAGACCCCAGCCAGGAGGTCCCAGCCAGGAGACCCCAGCCAGGAGGTCCCAGCCAGGAGACCCCAGCCAGGAGGTCACAGCCAGGAAACCCAGCCAGGTCCCAGCCAGGAGACCCCAGCCAGGTCCCAGCCAGGAGACCCCAGCCAGGAGGTCCCAGCCAGGAGACCCCAGCCAGGAGGTCCCAGCCAGGAGACCCCAGCCAGGAGGTCCCAGCCAGGAGACCCCAGCCAGGAGGTCCCAGCCAGGGGACCCCAGCCAGGAGGTCCCAGCCAGCCAGGTCCCAGCCAGGAGACCCCAGCCAGGAGGTCCCAGCCAGGAGACCCCAGCCAGGAGGTCCCAGCCAGGAGACCCCAGCCAGGAGGTCCCAGCCAGGAGACCCCAGCCAGGAGGTCCCAGCCAGGAGACCCCAGCCAGGAGGTCCCAGCCAGGAGACCCCAGCCAGGAGGTCACAGCCAGGAAACCCAGCCAGGTCCCAGCCAGGAGACCCCAGCCAGGTCCCAGCCAGGAGACCCCAGCCAGGAGGTCCCAGCCAGGAGACCCCAGCCAGGAGGTCCCAGCCAGGAGACCCCAGCCAGGAGGTCCCAGCCAGGAGACCCCAGCCAGGAGGTCCCAGCCAGGGGACCCCAGCCAGGAGGTCCCAGCCAGCCAGGTCCCAGCCAGGAGACCCCAGCCAGGAGGTCCCAGCCAGGAGACCCCAGCCAGGAGGTCCCAGCCAGGAGACCCCAGCCAGGAGGTCCCAGCCAGGAGACCCCAGCCAGGAGGTCCCAGCCAGGAGACCCCAGCCAGGAGGTCCCAGCCAGGAGACCCCAGCCAGGAGGTCCCAGCCAGGAGGTCCCAGCCAGGAGACCCCAGCCAGGAGGTCACAGCCAGGAAACCCAGCCAGGTCCCAGCCAGGAGGTCATAGCCAGGAGGCCCCAGCCAGGAGGTCACAGCCAGGAGGTCACAGCCAGGAGGCCCCAGCCAGCCCAGCCTGACCGGGTCCACCTGCGGGGAAGTCAGGCACTGGCTGGTCTCTGAGGCGTCCGCCGGGAGGGCTGTGCCGCTCCTGCTCTCGTGGGAACCACACTCTCCACAGAAAGAGGGGCCCTGCCCAAGTCACCAGCCTGTCCTAACTGGGCAGGGAAGACGCACCCAGAGTTCTACAATGTGGACTCGCCACAGGGACGTTCCATCTTGCAGAGGCACAGTTAGGGAGGAGGTGGCGGCGGCCGGGCGTGTGGCGGCCGTGCCCTTCGCGGACCAAGCCAGGTGGCGGCGGGCACTGAGACGAGAACGTGGGCTCATCCCTGCGTGGACCCAGGCTGTCATTGTTACGTTTAGGAAAAACACTTTTGTGAATGTACGAGAACCACCACACAGCTCCATGACGAATAGACTCCGCGTCTAAGAAGGGACAGACCTAACCCACTTGTCCAAAAAGAGGTGCTCGTGTACACATAGATGCTGAAGGCAGCCCCTCATCAAACCATCGTGGGCAGGAAGACAGCTCTGGCCCCTCGGGCTGAGGATGGGCCGTGGCTGCTGGTGTCTGGGTAACCCACTAACGCTGTCGCCTCGTTCTGTCTCCTCCCTGACGCAGGCCGTCGCCCGAGGAGGCCCTGCAGTGGCGCGGCTCGCTGGACAAGCTCCTGCAGAGCAGCTGTGAGTCCACCCTTGTCTTGGGTTTGACAAGAGCGGCGGAGGGACGGAGGAGGGGACGCCGCTCGTGGCCGGGTCCTTTCCCATAACGTGGTCATTTCTTAAAATTTCCAAAGCGCCCTCAACAAGGGAAGGTGCCCCGGGGGTGTGGTGAGAACGGGAGGGTGAGCGTCCTGAGAGCCAGCTTACGGCTCATGGCACGTCCACTGTCCTGTGTGCACGTGTCCTCGCCGTGTGCCCCTTAGTACGTTCGTCAGGAGTGGAAGCCCGCCCTTGCCGGCTGAGCCTCGCGGTGGGCTGATAAGGACTGAGAGAGCCGTGTAAGCGCCACTGGGCTGTGGGGCTGCCAGTGTTCTGTGACCCTCTGGCCTGGGTGTGATGGCCCAGCCTGGCTTCCCCCAGCAGCATGCCTTTCAGAGCTTCATTCGAGGCAGGACTAAGGTGTCAGCGAGAACTCCTGCCCAGGCCACGCCAGTCCACGTGGCACACTGCCCTGACCCATATCCTGAGCATTCCCAAGGCTGACGGTATCGAGTGCCATTTCCAATGTTCAGGACGTGCCATGGTGCTCTGCGGCTGGTCTGCCATCACACTGCCGCTCCTCCTGCCGGCTTTCCACGGCGAGCCCTCTGCGGGCACTGCCGTGCCTCACCTCTTCCCCGTGGAAACCTCCTCTCCTGTCAAAGCTCATCGAGGGCCTTCCCTTCCCGCCTCCCTCTGGGCTCCCAGAGACACTTGTCTGTACTTTTCTGTGCCCCTTAACGCTGGCGACTCTGCTCAACATTTGCTACTTTATTCCGTTTAGAGTCCTTCCCCTCCTCCTATAGATTACAGACTCATTGGCAGCCAGGACTTGGCCTTTTGACCCCCATTATTTTACAACAGGAAGTGCACAGTATGTGGAAAATAAATATTTGTTGAATAGCTCACTCTAATCATTATTCTGCCTAAGATATCGAACCCATATTTCTCCATCTTTACCGCAAGAATGGAATATGAATTTAGTTTGATGCTTTGCAAAAATGAGGATTAAAAAACCATTTCTCACAGGATCTTCATGACTAATGGGCACAGAGCACATAACAAACAATGTGTATTCCACTGCACACGGACATTTTGTCTTGTTTGGGTGGGAAAGTTTCTGCTTTCCGGCTCAGAATCTCAAGGCAAAACACCAGCTCTTCCCATCCGGACGTCCTCAATCCCTGTTGATTCCTTTTACATTCTGTGCTGAACAGAGTGCCCTGCCCTGACCTATGAAGTGTCCAGTAAATGCTAGTGACCTAACGGGTGACAAATGAATTCTGTTGCTTCTGGAACCCAAATTCCACGAGGTCAACTAAGAGAAAAACACTTATGTTGACCAGTTGACTTCCTCCTTGTCTTCAGCAGGGGCTCGGGGTCAGGGGCCAGCTGGCAGGTGCAGAGGGATGCATGTGAGCTCAGTGCCCTGGGGCTGGGTGTTTACTGCTCGTGTCCAGAAACCTGAGAATTAGCAGAACGATTCCCATGTTTTCAAAACCACTGAGGAGAAGGATGTAGATTATATGCACAGTCCCTTTCAGCCATGCAAATGCTGAGGGCGGCAGTTCATGTTTTAGGCTTTGGGGGACAGAAGCTACTGAATGAGAAAGATGGGGACGGTGAGTGAGGCAGTTCGTGTTAACACCTCAGCATCCGTTGAGGGACTGAAGTCTTTCAGTTTGCAAACCGGTGTGAGCTTGAGGCCGGAAATTCTGCAGTGATATTTTCTACTTCTCGGAGGGGAAAGTGGATATGCATGTGTGTGTTCTGTGGCAGGGCTGCACTTACACGGATGTCAAAAGCTGCCCACTCATTAGGGCGGCTCTGGGACGGTCGTGGACGTCCCAGCCCAGGGTTCACAGGGGACCAGCGGGGTCTCGGGCTCCCTAGGCAGCAATGCCTGACCAGGTGTGAGGAGGTGGCCGGAGGCTGTGCAGGCTCCACAGAGGACAGCCTGCGAATTGTCAGGAATGTGGGAAGGGGACTCTACTGGGTGTGCAGTGGGCAGGGGGCTGGGAGGGGCAAAGAGGACACGTGTGTTGCTTGCAGAATAGAAACGTTTGCTCTGGAGTCTGTTAAAGTCAGACCCACAGGACTTCCCAGGACTAACAGAGAGCATCTGAGAGGAATGAGCCAGAGGTTAAAGAGGGGAAGGTGCGAGGGGGCTGAGGGGAGGGGCCGTCAGAGGGTCCTCGTAAGGGGCCCCCAGAGAACCCTCAGAAGCCAGATGAGCAAAGAACAGCTTTAAACACCCCAGACCAACAGAGCACAAAGCCATTTCATGAGTCTGGGCTTAAAGTGCGTCTATCGAAATCCTTGAGACAATATTGTGGGGTTCAGTGCGCGCTGCAACGTCAGCGCCCAGGCCTGCACGGTATTTCCAGCTCATTCCTTCGAGCATCGTCTGGGAGTCCTGATGCGGTCCTCAGGACGAACAGTGTGTGGGAGCCTGGAATTCTCTCTCCCTTTTACAAAGGGGCAGAATAACTCGGAGTGCAGATGGAGACCTGGAGTTACGGCAGGAATTGGCCGCAGACTCACCGAGGCTGTGTCTTCCGGCCTCAGAGCCGGTTGGGTGAGAACTCAGCAGGCTGTCCCGCCTGCACTTCCTGGCAGCTGGAAAGTGCCTGCGAAGGTTCCCATTCCGACAGGGACTACCGGACACCTTTGTTTAAGAAACAGGAGCCCTGGATGGTATGCTCAGTGGTTAGAGAGTCGCCCCCTACAATGAAGGGTTGAGGGTTCGATTCTCAAGGGCAGGTACCTGAGTTGCAGGTTCCATCCCTGGTCAGGGTGCATGTGGGAGGCAACCAATCATGTGTCTCTCGCATCTTTCTCCCTCTCTCTCTGTCTCCCTTCTACTCTCTCTAAAATCACTGAGAAAAATATCCTCAGGTGAGGATTAACAAAAACCAACAAACAAACAAAAAGGAGACAGTGAAGACTTGAACGGTGAGGAGAGAAGCGGGCCTAGCCCCTCTCCGCACAGACGTGACAGCATGTCCCTGGGCTACAGCAAGCACGTAGGCCATACGGGCAGGGCGGGGGGAGCCCGTCTGATTGCCCTGGTGCACAAGGTGAGGTGGATTTAAAGTGGTCTTTCCAGCGAGGCTTCCAGAGGAAATTGCTTATCAGCTGCCCGCGCCCAGGTGTTCAGTAGGAGCTGATTTTAAGGGTCGGCACAGGGAGGGGTGGCATGCCAGTGTCCTGTTGAAATCCAGGTCACTGGTACCCTGGCCCAGCTCCCTATCACGGAGCCATCCTGCTCGTTAGAGGTGGACGCGGTTGCAGGGACTTCACAGGACACGGAGACCAAGAACATACCCAGACCATACATTGACCAAAGGACCCACCTGTCCTGGTTTAACCATCACGGAGTTGCAGCCTGGGGTATAAATCCCCGTGCGGGGCAGTGACCAATGCAGGGGCAGTTAGAGTCTATAAAAAGGAGGAGACCCACTCGAGGGAATGGGAAATAGATGGAATTAGGTCAAAGGGAATGAATTCAGTAGGTAAAAGTTCCCAACTGGAGCTGAGAGCTTGCAGAAGGCTAATGGGGACAAGTGAGGGGAAAACCGGGCCGAGGTCCTGGGACAGTCACTCCCGCTGCGCCCGGGGAGGGCCCGCATTCACCGAGCCCGCCGTTGGGAACAGTCGGTGCAGGCGAGCACCGCTCCCCGCTTCGGGAGCCTTCCTTAGGTAACAAGCGGACGTGGGCTCTGAGCAGATTTGTTAGGATGTCTGTTTCAGATCTGGTTGTAGAGAGAGATTCAGTCAGCTTCACAGGAGGGAGAGCATGAAGACGCTGGCCATGGCTGCTGCCCCGCTGCGTGGCGGTTACAGCTGGCGGGTAGGACACAAGCAACAAACCAGCAAATGAAAGCATCGGGCCCAGGCATGCCCAGAGCCCGTGTTTGCGTGTGGATGTACCTTTAACACCTTGTTTTAAAGCCTGATGTGTGACTGCTGGCCCGGGCACTGCTCGGTGGTACGTCCCCGCCCCTCGCACCCGCCTTCAGACACAGGATCGGTTGCCTCCCACATGCACCCTGACCAGGGAGGGACCCGCAGGCCCCCCCTTCGGAGGCAGGCAGCCGCTCCGTCACTGTCCCTCTTCCTCCTGGTGTCCCCTTCATGTTGCATGTTTTTGTGTTTCTTCATCTTTTCCTACCTCCCCACATCCCAGCCACTCCCTCTGGCAGACCATCTGTTTACTCGCCCAGTGGCTCATCATAGCGCCTGACCTGCGCAAACGTCATCTGTGGGAAGAGAAAAAGGGATTGTAGTCAACGCGCTGGCACTGCCACTGCCAACCCAAGTTCCCCGTGCAGTTTCCCACGGAATCCTAGTGAGCGAGCGCCCGTGCACAGGTCACAGCGTCCCGGGTGCCGGACGCTGGTCAGCCTCCGGAACTCGGGCACCTGGCCTGCACCCCAGCTCCGCCACCTGCCAGCCGGTTACCGAGGGCACTTACTGCGCCGCTCTGGCCTCACCTGGGAAGTGGGGTATTAATTACATCGGCCTCCGGGGTCATCATGGGAAGTACATGCGTTCACATTGGTAAGGCTCCTCCGTAAGTGACAGAGACGGGTAGCCTAGGCGACACCGCGGGACACGGTGACGGACAGGTAGATGACGATGGGTGAGACAGATGACAGGCAGACGACATAAATTTATCTGTTTCCTCCATGACCTTCTTCCTTGTAGATGGACTCGCCAGCTTCAAAAGCTTCCTGAAGTCCGAGTTCAGTGAGGAGAACCTGGAGTTCTGGATGGCCTGCGAGGACTTCAAGAAGACCACGTCCGCGGCCAAGATGGCTGAGAAGGCGAAGAAGATCTATGAAGAATTCATCCAGGCCGAGGCCCCGAAAGAGGTGGGTCCTGAGGGGGGTGAGCGGGGTCCGTGAGGCTCCCCTGGAAGGGCCACGCCTAGGACACGGTCTGCAGCCCACGGCCACTCTGACTGGGAGTGGCCACCTTTCTTGAGCACCTACTGGGTGCAGAGGCGGAGCAGTGTGGCCACGCAGCCAGGAACTCGTCCTGCCTGGACCGCGCCGAGCAGCGTGGTCTCACTCAGCAGCAGTGACACCCGAGTGTGAGCTTGAATGAATCAGCGGGTCCCCCGGGTCCCCCTGAACCTAGCGTCCTCCTTCGTTAAAAGGGGTGAGGAAGACAACGGCCAGGGCCGTAAGGATGGCATTAAACAGTGGGTGTGAAAACACATCAGTATCCCAACTATTAACACCTAGCGAGTGTCCCTGCCTCTACCATTTCTCTCCTCCCCTTCCCTGCTCTCTTCCCATGTGAACTCCTTTCCCCTCTCCCCCCTCCACCCCTTTGTCCGCACCCATCGGCAGTTTATGCATTTATGCTGGGGGGGGGGGGGGGGGCGGTGTGGCAGCGGGGTGCCTGCTCCAGGAGGTCAGACTGTGGCCAGATGAGACAGTTGGAAGACCAGCTTCCATCAATCAGCCACCAACGACCAGGTTTGTGCTGATTGCAGAGAAGCTTTGGGGTCTGTGGGCTCAGGACGCCACAGCAAAGCTGTGCTTGGTGCTGGGTCAGCTCTCTCTACTACCACATTGCACCCCTTCATCCAGTCGGGGATTGAATCTCTCCCAGGATGGGCAGCCAGCCCCACATGGTCCGAGGAGCCCCGAAGGTGGGCAGCCATCTCTCTAGGTGAAGTGAGGGGCTCTCCCCCGATAACCCTTCCCTCCATACGTTCTCCAGACTCTGGTTATGAATTAGTCATCGCTAATCCTTTTCAGAGGTGCATGTTTGAATGTATGGACCAAGCATAGACCTCACTACCCACACTGAGCCCCACCGGGAGCTGCAGGGAGGAGCACGGTGTGTAGGGGCCTGTGGGTCGAGGGGGAGAAGGGAGAGTCCTGGAGATTACGGGGTTCCATGCTGCGGTGGAAATTAGCTTGGGCTCCTCTGCAGACCCCCCCACCTCTGCCCCTCAGCCTCCCTCCCTGTGACAAGGAGGCCAGGGCGCTGGCCACACTTTCCCTGCCAGCATGAGTCTCTCTTCATGGTGTCATCACGGGCATGAGTTCCCTACTTCCCGGGACTACCCAGTTCTAACCTGCCTTCCCACCACTCCGTTCCTCTTCATGGAATCCAGGCCAGGGCTCGTGCCTGGAGCCCCAGGAAAACATTCTCACGTCCCTTATTCAAACATGGGTGTTGTCAGGGAAACGGGGGCCCTGGGCATGGCGTTTCAGCATGGATAGGACCCTGCTGAGTTACCAGCACAAGCAGAGGGTGGCCCCGTCTAGGGACCGAGGGCTCATTAAACGGCCTGCCTCCAGGCGAGACGGGGGCACACCTGGATTCAAACACGCCCCTTAGCTCTGTGACCTTAAAGAAGCCACTTCACCTTCACACAGACACGCACATCCTTCCCCCCCCCCCCCCCCCCAGAGGAAAGGCGAGTGCTGGGCCCGAGGCTTCAGCGGCAGGCGCACAGCGGCGGGGCTGACGCCCAATGCGTGTCTAACGGGCCGCCTCCTAACCCGAGTGGCCTTTCCCACGACCTAGAAAGTGGAAGCCATCGTCCTCACTCTTTAGGGGACATCCCCTTCTCCGCCCGCCCTGACGGGCTGTCTGCTGCCCGCAGGTGAATATCGACCACTTCACCAAGGACATCACCGTGAAGAACCTGGTGGAGCCGTCGCTGAGCAGCTTTGACGTGGCCCAGAAGCGGGTCCACGCCCTGATGGAGAAGGATTCGCTGCCCCGCTTCGTGCGCTCCGAGTTCTATCAGGAGTTCATGAAGTAGCCGTGTAGCGGCCATGAGAGTCGTCCCGTGAGTTGCTCCTCCACGACCCCCCGCGTTCCCAGCAGACGACTCTCCTCCCTCCAGGCTCTGCTCCCCGACACCCACCGGGGACCCCAGGCGCTGACTCACGCGGCTCACACGCTCTGGCCATCATTGTCTGAAAGCTTCTTTCCCAGTTTCCTCGTCCTGCCCCGCTCTGCACTAAGCTCCGCTCAGATCAATCCTGAGGGCGTGCTGCTGCCAAACCCGGTCAGCCCCCGGAGTTCTGCCCAAGGCCAGGACTGCAGACCAGCGTGGGCAGCGCTGAGCGCGGCGCCTGCGCTGGAAGGTCAGGGGCCGCCCCCGCCTTGGCCTGGCAAGCACAGGTGTGGGAGGCTGGCTGCAGGGAGAGTCACGGGTCTTGTTTGTTGTTTGAATTCTGGTCCAGGGGCGTCACCCGCCAAATTATTTCTGACCTTGGTGAGTAAAAGGTGATAAGAGTTTTACGAGGCAGCCACTATCAATTGCTTAAGCGAGTTACTTAAAATGTTGATCTTGCCCTTAGAGCATCTTCGTGTAGCTAGAGATTATACGCCAGAGAGACAATCAGGAACAGGCTGTGTTTGTACATCATCTATGTGCGCACAAGCGATACCGATTCTTCCTCGTGCCGCCCAGACGCCCCCATAAAATCACCAAATTCTGTATGAGATCGATGACCTGAGATCGGCAACGGGCTCTGTCACAGCTGCAGCTCTGTCTCGGGCGTGTGGGCCCAAACATTCCATTCCACATTGTTTCCCATCCGTGCACGTGTCAAAGTCTGACATTTTAACACCGGAATGCAAACTAAAGCAGCTGCTGTTTCTCACCTCAACGTCCAGAGGGCTGGGTGCCAAATCGGGAAATGCCATCCCCTGGAGGGACTGACGTCCTGGTCGCTGTCTGTTCGGTAGATGACGATGACAGCACCCCGTTACCTTTGGAAAGTGGACTGGTCTGATGTGGGGTTTGTAAGTGAGAGAGAGCTTTAAAGTGCCCTGCGCTTTGCAAAATAATAACCTTTAGCTGCCCCATTCCCTCCCTGTTGTGCCGTGTTAGTGAATTGCCACCACAGTGCGCGCAGCCCCGCCCCCCCGCCCCCCCCCCCCCCGCCTGTGTGCTTGCTGAGGTCACGCTTCATTCTGTATCTCGCTGCTGTGAGCCTTGCGTGGGCTGTCTTCGCGTAGTAGGTGTGATAGATGAAGTCACTATGTACCTGACGGCGTGGCCGGGAGAGTCCCAGCAAACCCTGCCAGAGGGCCAAGCGAGGCCAGTGAGTGCGTTAAACAGAAGGTGCCGGGAAGGCTAACAGAACCCTGGAATGTCCCGCGGAGGGCCCCTTGCTTAGTGCTGGGCGCCCCTCCTCTCCTCCCGTGTCGTTCCCACGCTCCTGGTTCCCGCGTTTGCAGCCCATGTAGCAGGTGTCCCCTCAGAACCGGAGAGTGAAGCGGTTTTGTCACCGCATCCGCCGCAGGAGGTGCTGTGAGGTTCCTCCCAGTCCTGTCACTTCGAAGGCTGCCTCGCGGCCAGAGCCTTCTGTCCGCTGCCCGGCTGCACGGGCGGGGCGCAGGCCCACCGCCAGCACCGTCCTGTGGGGTGAGCGGTCACGTTTGTCAAGAAAGCCCCTTCAAGGACACGCTGTCACCAGCCCTGGACCGTTGGGGCAGGCCACACCTCGGTCATGAAGGCGAGCGCACAGCAGGGCGGCCGCTCAGGGACGTGGGCACCTCCTCCCCCGCGCCCACCCCTGCCGTTAATCCGCCAGCCCTTCACCTTCTAACGCAGCCGAAGCCAGCAACCAAGGAGCTAGGCCCTCATTTTCCCTTGGACGCCAAGACATTTTAAAGAACATTTTAAATGTAATTAAGAATTCAGATATCTCCTGCACATGTTTGAAAATGCCCAGAGGATGAACTAGGTATGATAGGGCTTGCCCACAGGCTCCCCGTTACAGACGTGGCCGGCGGGACCCCGGTGGACGCACACCCCGCCCTTCACCGTGTGTGGACTTGTGGGTCACCTTGCACACGCTGACCCCTGGAGGCAGAGGTGGGAGGAGTGCCGAGGGCACTGTGAGGCTACAGGGAAAGGAACGCCTTCCAGGTACACGGTGACATGCGTACATACATGTACACACAATCCAAAATGTCAAGCCGTAGACACACACACGAAGCTCTTCACTGAATGAATACAATGAGGAATACAGATATCACACCCCCAATAAAAATTGCAAACACATCAAAGTTGCCCTAGAAAATGTCTTTGAAATCTTTTGGAAGTATTTTTAAACTTAGAAAAAAGAAAAACTGTTACTAGGAGTCTCCATGGTAACACAAAGAAAATACATTCTTTTAATTCTGGGCAGTTAGCAAAACTGGGGTGACCTTCCCAGGAAAGACACTGCACCACCTGTTTCTCGTGGCTGCGCCCTCTGCACCCCTCCCCGAGGACACCCCCTGGGGAAGGAGAGCGGTCGGAGGCCTGGCCCGGCCAGCAGGCCTGGGTGCGGACAGCAGTCAGGGGAGCAAAGCAAGACTCAGACTGTGGATTCTGTGTTCCATGTTTGTCTACTAAAGCAGTACTGGTTCATATGAACACCCTACTCACACACACCACACACACACATGCCACTCACTCACACACACACCGCACACACACTCACACACATGCGCACACATACACTCACACATGCACCTGTGAGTGTGCACATGTGCACACACACTCACACACCACTCAACACATACCACTCACTTACATGCACACACCACTCACATACACTACACACACACGCCACTCAGTCACACATATACTCACACACATGTGCACACACTCACACCCATACATGTGTGCGCACACACCTACACACACACAATCACATTGCCACACACGTTCTTTCTCCCAGACAGACCCCTTCAGAAATCCGAAACTCACTAAGGCAGTGCCATCACTTTGCCTTCAGACCAATACACTCAGACGTCTGGAAGGAGCCCCGCCCCCCGCAGCCCGGTGCGCCCGGCGCTCCGCATGGCGCGCACTGAAGGCAGGTCCAGGTGTAGAGCAAAGGGAAAGAGCTCCGCGAGGACACGCTCCTACCTGAGCCTCTGCAGAGCCGCGCCTGCGCTGGGCGCTGTGCACACGCTGCCTTTCAGCAGGGAGCCAACCATCGTTTCCCAGAGAGTGAACAGCAGGCGTCCAGGAGCTTCCAGAAAGACCGCCCCCAGCCAGTCGGGTAAACTAACAAGTACCGGTCGGGCTTCGCCACGCTGCCCGCCCTCACCAGCTCCGCCATTCGAGTGTCACGTAACAGGCTGATGGTTTTTCGGGGAAATCCTTGCCTCCAGCAGGCCTTGACCCTGCTTCTGGGGGTGGAGCAGGTTCGGGGGAGAGAGGGTCGGGAAGAGGAGGGGAGGAGAGAAGGAGGTGGTGAGGAAGTGAGTGTGGGCCGATGGAGGTGACAATTGCTAGGAGACAGGTAAGAGCCGCTGGCCTGGGGACTGAAAGGCAGACACCCCCCTTGAGGTCCAGGTCCAGGTGCAGGGCAGCCGGAAGGCATTGCAAGACTCACAGCTCAGCCGGGGAGGAGCCTCATCCGAAATCCTGGGGCGTCTTGCTTAGAGAAAAGTGACCTGGAGTCCACTGTCCCCGTATGGCTTGTCTGTCCGGACAGCAAAGGGTGAACTCGGACTCTGACACCCAGGTGTCCACACCCAAGGCCCAGGCCACCCGCAGGTCCTGGGCGTGAGGTCCGCGTGTCCTGACGGGTCGCAGACCCTTCTCTGGCCGTCGCTCTCCACGCCCCGTCACACGGGTTGTGCTGGGCGTGTGCCTGCGGCAAGGCTCCTACGAGACAGGTCAGGAGCTGCCCCTTGTGTCACAGCCGCCTGCACACGGTGGGTCCTGCGGCCGAGCAGGCGACAGGCACCCAGGAGAGGCTTCCCTGCTCGGCTGTCCATCCGGACCCGGAGCCTCTCCCGGCTGAGGACACTGCGTGGCTTTGAATGGAAACGGGCAGAGAGTGAGGCAAAATCATTTTTCTATTTTCGGGTCTGTCCAGCCACCCGTGTCCTCAGGGTCCTGGCGGTCCTGCCCCCATAGATCTGCTTGGTACTATTATCCTGACCTCACCGTGTCGTACTCACCCACATTTCCAGGAGAGAAGCTACAAGTCAAACTCTTAGCATCGTATCAGCGTAATAAGCCTGGGCTTTCTCTCCTGAGCGGCCGCCCCGCCCTGGCCGCCCTGTCCGCCCGCCCCCCGAGGAGACGGGTCACAGAGTTGGTCTGAGCACAGCTACGGGTAACAAGACCGGAAAGCGCCAACCCGCCAGGGCCGTGTGCGGCGGGGCGCTGAGGGGCTTGTCCCTGGGCAGAAGTAACTGGGAGCAGTTAAGTCACAGGGTCGGGATTCAGGGAACTAAATGTTTAAGACGCCGCACCTGGCGGCTGACCGTCAGGAGACGCGGCGGAGCAATGGAAATGAAGGTTTTGGACACCCATTTGTCAGATTTCATTTATGTCTAACACGCTGTGTACCGCGTGACTCCTGCTTTTTGGTAAATAAGGCACCGCATGACTTTGTAACTGCGATCACATATGTTAATTAAACATGTACCCAGGCCACAGCCTCATGCGAGTTCTTTCTGACTCCTGACCATTCTTTACGGGAAACTCCTTCAGGTGGATGGCGTGTCCGGTCATGTGCTTCTCCGCCGGGCGAGCCCCACACCAGCTGGGACAGCTCCCACCTGGCCACCCTCCCGGGCCCAGCAGGCAGACTAGAGCGGGAGCAGCGCGTGCCACGTGCCCCCTTCTCTCCACGCCACTGGCTGCTTTCCCTTGGATTCTGGGGGCCCTGCTGTTCCCAGCCAGGACGGCCGGAGCCCCGGTCACATGGCTCCAGTGCTGACACAACACAGCCATCCTCTCCGCGCCGGGGCTCAGTCCTGTGGCCCTGGGCTCGGTGCCCTGATGGACTAGACCAGTGGTCGGCAAACTCCTTAGTCAACAGAGCCAAGTATCAACAGTACAACGATGGAAATTTCTTTTGAGAGCCACATTTTTTAAACTTAAACTTCTTCTAGCGCCACTTCTTCAAAATAGACTCGCCCAGGCCGTGTTATTTTGTGGAAGAGCCACACTCAAGGGGCCAGAGAGCCGCATGTGGCTCGCGAGCCGCAGTTTGCCGGCCACGGGACTAGGGGATGGGCTGAGAGCAGATGGGGGAGGGGAGAGCAAGTTTACGCAGAAAGAAGCCGGGACGGGAGCAGGTCTATGGGGGAAGGACCACGAGGACTGTGGACACGGGTGGCTGGACAGACCGAGGGTCTGACTGGTCTCTGAGCGTCTCTCAACCCATTGCCATGGTGCAGGGTCCCTGAGTCACTTTTATTCTTCTTTTCCTCTTTATTTTTATGATCGTGGGTGCGTTTCTGAGAGTTTCCAGTGGGAAGTGTCGCCCACAGAGGAGCGAGGCTCTCAGGCCGCTGTGCGAATCCACAGCAGGCGTAGAGGTCAGACCAATACCCTCCAGGCTGCTCGGTCCACTAGCCCAAAGGGACGCCGTGCACTGGGCAGCGGATGGGGATGCTGGGCTCGGACCCCAGTCAAACGGGCTCAATGCAGCGCGGCCCGAGGCCAGCGCCACACGAGCTGGCCGTTCAAGCTCCCCGCGCTGCATGTTCTAAGTGAGCAGCCTCTCGGGTTACTGCACCCACAAGTCTCTTTCCAAATGCCCTAACTGAATACCTCCCCACAGCCTCCAGTGCGTGCTGCACCTGACGCAGCCCCATCGGGCAAATTCCTGGACCACATCGCAGGCTTTTCTACCTTTTGGTCAGATCCTACCTTCTCAGTGACAACTGTTCCCGCGATGAAAGCAGGGGCGGGAGCGTCGTTAGGAAGCCACGCTGGTGAGGGGCAGCCTGGCTCCCTGGCCGCCGGGCAGGCGTGTGCGTGTTAATGAGTCACGTTCCAAACCAGGCCCCGTCCAGGAGCTCCGGGGCGCCTGGCGGCTGCTGGCTGCCACATGGGCACCTGCCTCGCAGGCCCAACCCTCCTGGCTTCCAAGCAGGATTCCGGGAAAACATCAGACACTTGAAGAGGAATGGGTGCCCGGAGCCTTTAACAAGCAAGGCTGACTCGATTGGTGCCCCCTTATTTATTTTGACTGCTTTTTAAACAGCAAACGAAACCACAGCTTCTGTGCTGCCAAGTGTACTGACGCTGAGCAGAGAGGGGCGGAGAGGAAACAGAGCTGGGATGCATGGCGGCACCCTGCTCGCGAGCACCCAGGACCCGCCCAGCCCCTCTCTGCAGGCCGGTGGGCCTCGGTCGGCCAGGCACACCCCGCTCCCCGGCCCGGGCGGCTCTGCCCCCTCGGCCTTGGCTGTGCCTTTGCTCTTTCCTGTAAGTAGGTCAGGCGTCTCTCGGGCTCTCCATCCCTGTGCACCCCGGAATTTATTTGCTAACCACTGCAAAGAACTGAACTGCTGATGATTTCAGGCCTCGCTGCTGTGACTTCTCATGACAACACCGCTGTATTTCACCGGAGGAGGTGGGCGGGGGGGCTCATCTCACCCTTTGAAACTGCACTTTCATCCTCTAAAGAGGCTTAATGGCATTTGGGGGTCTCTTATCGTGACAGATCTCCCAGCCGCCCCTCGGGAATGATTGAGAACAGGCAGGAGAAGCGGCGGGCGTGTGCTTTTAGCTCGCCGAGGAGCTTCTGTCTGTTTATCAGCTGTCTGCGGAGCGCCTGCACCGTGAGGATAAGGGCTTTTGAAATCTAGATGAAAGGGTTCATTCAGATCGTAGCTCCTCACACAGACAAGAGGAGCCGGTGAGACTTCAAAGACATGAGGGCATTTTGTGATAAAAACCAAATCAATGTCTGTTTGAAGAGCTATTTCGGACTTCAGAAAATCACGTGTGGGTAATAGTGGGCTTCAGAGCCTGAGAATGGCTTTTCTGCTTGCAACCATCACTCCCCGCGCACTGGCTCCCTCCCTGAGCTCACCTGAGCCTCTGTTTGCCCGCCTGCAAAAGCGGGGCCACATAGAGTTTCTACGACACGCAGCAGTGATGATGATCGATGGACTTCATACCTACAAAATACGGCCGCTTTTCTTAGAGCGCCGTCGGGCCCACGTGCCTGCTGCCGTGTCTGGCTGAGAGGGGTGTGGTCAGAGGAGGTCAGCATTTCCTCAGGTGTCACCGGGGAGTGAGCACGAATCTATTTTATTTCCATTCCACTGTCCCAAACACTATGTCTTATTCCTCGGAATCTTTGTGTCCTGAGTCTAGAACAGAATTTAACCAATTGACACCGAATCCTGGCCAGCTAACTGGTCAGCCAGAAACCAAATGGCCTCCATCTCCATGAGCTAACACCAGCAGCTGCGTGTCTGCCTCTGCCCACAGCACCCCTGCATCGCCCTCCTGGCGCTCCCCTCCGCTGGCGTGGGGGGCAGGGGGGCAGGAGGAGGATATTCATGTGCACCCGGCCCGAGGCTCACAGGCCCAGGCGGCGAGTGTTGCAGTGCGTGTGGCAGGAGGGGCCCAGGGTCGGTCTCCAGGCCCAGGTTCTCCGATTATGGACCGGACTCTGCAGGGTGTTGCGAACAAACTAAGCAGCAAAGCCTCTTTCCTGGGCTGCTGAGGAAGTGGTGATCTCTCCTCATGGAAGACCCGTGGATGACAGTATGTGTGTGTGTGTGTGTGTGGGGGGGGTAATATATAGGAAAATACAACTTTTATTGTTAAACACACACACACACACACACACACACACACACACACACACACACACCGGGAGCCCACGCTGACGGGCTGGCTCCAGGTTAGCTGGGCGGTGAGAGGAGGTGCCGGGTGTGGACAGGCCGAGGTGCCCAGCCTGTGGTCAGACCTGTTCACAAAGCCTCCGTCTGACTCCTTCCTCTAAAAAGGTGCCGGACAAGCCGAAACCGGTTTGGCTCAGTGGGTAGAGCATCGGCCTGCGGACTGAAAGGTCCCAGGTTCGATTCCGTCAGGGGCATGTACCTTGGTGCAGGCACATCCCCAGTGGGGGGTGTGCAAGAGGCAGCTGATCGATGTTTCTCTCTCATCGATGTTTCTAACTCTCTATCCCTCTCTCTTCCTCTCTGTAAAAAAATCAATAAAATATATTTAAAAATAAAAAATAAATAAAATGGTGCCGGACAAAACAGGAGCAGACTCGTCCACACAGACTGACTGACAGCTGTCAGAGGGGAGGGGTGGTGGGCTGGGTGAAGGGATTAAGCAAAAACCAAAAAAACTCATAGACAAGACAACACTGCGGTGATTACCGGAGGGAGGGGTGAGGGAGAGAGGAGCGGATAAAGGGGGATAAATGGTGAGGGAAGGAGACTTGACTTGGGTGGTGAACACACAGCACAGTGTACAGGTGACGTGTTACAGACGTGTACACCTGAAACCTGTGTAACTTTGTTAACCGATGTCAGCCCAGTAAATTCACCTTTCTTGGTAAGGCTGTGTGACCTCAGGCGCAGCCAGCGGGGCCGCCGTCACGTTTCCCTGGGAACTAGAACTCGCCTCACAGCGAGGTTACGCTTCCACGTCCTTGTGCCCCAGCCCGGCCGCTCTGCCCTCGTATCTGCATTGGTGTTTGCCGGCTCCTCACCCCTGCACCTGCCTGCAAAGCTTCAATCCTGCCCTCGAGGATTGCAGCCGCTCCCACGTTCGGCCTCTCAGCCATGGGGGTCCTAGTGGCTCTGTCTCGGGGGTGCACCGCCCCATTTGGGGTGAGATGGTGTCAGTTATTCTGGGGATTAATTCCTTCCTGTCCTTTTCTTATCTTCCTTTTTCTCTCCTGTTGAGTCCTTCCCACCAGTTTTTCTGTAATTCTGCAAGCAGAGTGCCCCCCCCCTTTTCACTTTGTCCCAAATCTATGCAGAACCCCCTCAGACACCTCCCCCCGTTCTGTGTCTTCACCCACGGCCTGTCCGGGGCCCTCGGCCTCAGGACTCTTGAAGCACTAGGCACTATGCCCGGGGCAGCCAGGGCACTCCCCACGCTGCCAGTCCTGTGCTGTGTTTCCCCAAAGCTCACGGGGCGGGCGAGGCTCTGGCCTGGGGCTTAGGAGCTGGGTTTTCTCCCCCGCAGGCATAGTTCAGCCCAGCCCCGCCCGCGCCTTACAGCCTCAGGGTGACAAGCGGTCCGCCTCGGTGGGAGCAGTCACTCCGGGCTTTAATGACAACCCCGAGCCTCCCAGACCCTGAGGGGCCACAGGGCAGGGCGCGCCCCAGCCCAGGACGTCTCTGAGGACAGGTGGCCCGTCTCACCACTTGTGACCGTCGCTTCTGTGGCTCCGCTTCTGTGCAGGAGATGCTTTGCCCTGTCTGGTCACAGCCCTCGTGGGCTCCCCGCGCTCACCGGGTCCTGGGTCCTGGCAGGCCGCTGAGGAGGCGAGCGGAGTGGAGCCGCCCTGCGCTCCGCGGGCCTGGCACCCAGTGGGGGACCTGTGCCCGCAGGGTCCCGCGCCCTGGCCTCCTCACTTCCCTTGGTGCCATGCAGGCTGACATGGGGGAGGGGTGTCCCCCAGTTCCCAGCGGAGCGTGGCTCTCACGGTAGCTCCGGGGCCCTGGCCAAACTGCCCATCTCTGGACCACCCCCCCCAACGCCCCCCCCACCCCCCCATGAGCGCACACAAGGAGGGGAGCCCCATTCGACAGCAGCAGCGCCTTGGTTTCCGAACATGCTGCAGGGTTTCAGCTTCTTAAACTTTGTGGGACTTGCTGTGAGGAACGCCACTGCAGGGAACCTTCTAGAAGGTAGTCACTGTCTTAGGAAATGTTGTCTTGTGTCTTATGTCATCGAACATCCACCTCATTAGCATCTATTGTGAGAACTTCCCGCCTCTCCTGAGTCACTTCCATCTTCAACGCGTGGGCCATCGCTCACCTCCCTCTCCCTTCACGCTGACCCACCTTTTGTCTTAAGGCCGGACCCTGAGCCAAGCTCCCGCTCCAGCTGCGGCCCTGCCGTGTACCTAGAAATCAGGAAAGGTGTTGCTGAAAGTAACACAGGTTTACAGTGACCGGTGGTCCCTATACAGCTGACAAACACAAGCCAATGACTATCTCAGGTGTAAGATGAAGTCCCTAAATGCGGAAGTGCATTGTTCTAGAAGAATTATGCTGCATAGTCAGACAAATGAGTCTCTGAACAACAACAAAAAAAGGCCATAACACTATCCCATCTATCAGCCTCCTGAAGGGAGTGTTGTCATCGAACGTGTGGTCACCGGCTGTCCTCTAAGACCCTAACGTTGCTCAGGTGGCACTGGGCAGTGTGTGCAAAAGGGCCGCAAGCACAGCAGAATGACTAAGCACCGGACAATTCAGCCCGCGGCGTGGCAGCCCATCAATGCAGGAGAAGGCACCCCTTCGCCCTCGCTGAACCCATAAACACAGGAGAGGCGCCCTCCGATCCCCAGCTCGCCCTCCCCAAGCTCCGCCTGCTCTGTTGGCGCCACTGCACTGGCAGGACCTGGGTCTGGATTCCTGGCCCCGAGGTCAGAGGTCGGAGGTCAGAGGTCGGTGGCAGAGCCATGGAATGTGGGCTGGGCAGTGATCAGCACTGTTCGGCTCTCGGACCCTTGGTTCGTTTACTTGAAGTGCAGCTCAGAGCAGACAAAACAGCTTGTTTCTACTCCATCTGACAGAAACAATTAGATGAACCAGGACTTGGTATCTCAGCAGGAAAATCAGATGTTTCATTTGAAGGAGGATGAGTAAAACTTCTGCTTATCGCAGAGAGCAGGCAGCTCGCCGCTGGTTTCCATCAAGAATCCTGCTTGTTGCCAGCACCCAAACGCTCACTTGTGTTTACAGTTTTCTAAGCAGTTTTATGTTTTCTTAAAAGTTTTATATTTTCTGCCTTTCAAAAAAATGTTTGCAAGGCATACAGCAAGGGACATAAACAACGTTCCCTCCCAGCCCCTCCTTCCTCTCCCTCCCTCCCTCCCCACTTTTCCCTCCAGCCTTCCTCCCTGTCAGCACACACTTTGTCCGGCTCGGGACTGGGTGATGAGGAAGCACACAGCAGGAGACACACCGGCCGTGAGGCGCTCAGCGCTGAGTGGGAGGCACAAGAAGCCATCAATGTTTCGATAAAGACGCGCAGGAAATTCCAGAGGACACAGATCCGTGAACCACCTCGGTCCCGGGGCATCCAGAGCGGCTCCACACGGAAGGCGGCACTTGATCATCTACCAGTAACACGTTTAATGGCTGCCAGGAGCCTGGTGTCACCGCAGCCGGCGGGCGGGGGCGGGGGGAATCAGCCAGAGTGTCTTGGGGTGGGATTATGTGAAAGAAACATTAAAATAACAAATGAAAGGTGGAAATGATAATTTAGATGATTTTATAGCCGATGTTTGCTTCCTTCTCCCTTTGACTATAGGCCAAGGAGACTTCCCAGGATGGCTTTGGCCAGTTGGATGGTACTGGATGACGTGTGAGGGATGACCAGAAATGAGTTTGTACACGAGCTCGTACCTGTGTTTGTGCCATCAGGCTGGCTGGCTGGCACTCTGCCATCTCCATGAGAGGACCATGGCCTGGATGGCCTACCGGCCAAGCTGATAAAGGTCGGTATGTGGAGACCTAGACCCAACAGGTGGCCCGAGGACTAGCCCAGCTGGGCCTGGCTGAGAGCAGATGGCTCAGCCTTGCACAGGCGCCCAGGTGAGAATAAGTAGTCATTGTTTTAACTCACGGGTTTCAAGCCTGGGCGTGGTTTTTCCTGCAGCAAAAGCTAACTGATACAGAAATAAATGGAAACCATGCTCTGGAGAGCTGCCTCCATGGGTCAAGAAACAAGGACACTTGATTAGGAATCAGAAGGTTGCCTGAAGTACATACGTGAAATTTAAATAAAGAGAGTTTGAAAAAGTGATCTGATATTTCCACCTGCCAGTGACCATGTGACCTCCAGTCCTGGCCTCTAGTTTTAAACGATAGAAATAAACGTTGGCAAAGCCAATGAAACTCAAAGAGAATGTCTCAAAAATTCCACTTTTAGAATTGAAATGAGAGCTAAACAATCAACCTCAGAGAAGCTCTAGACCATGGACAACTCAGAGGTCTCAGCAGTAGAAGCTCACGAACATGTTTGGGCTCAGGATTCAGGTGACCTGAGTCTGGTTGGCGCTGCTAGTTTCTTATGTCAAACTAGCGTTCCTGTTGCAGGAAAAATCCTGCAATTGGGTTTCCTGCTGCACTCTACCCCGCCCAGCCTTCTCTCCTCCCTTCTCTCCCGCCCCGTGTTCTCCGCCAGCCCCCCAGTTTTTCTCCCCCCCGGCCCGCCAGCCAGCCCGCTCTCCTTCCTTCTCCCCCGGCCCCGCCTCCGCTCCTCCCTTCTCCCCCGGCCCCGCCTCCGCTCCTCCCTTCTTCTCCCCCTGGCTTGCTTGCTTCTCTGCAGCTTTGCTCCCTTCTGCAGCTCTTGGCTTTCTATGCTGTCTTGATATGCAAGTTAACCGCCATCTTTGTTGGGGTAATTTGCATATTTGTCCTGATTGGTTGGTGGGCGTGGCTTGGCTGGTGGGCGTGGATTGAGCGTAGCGAAGGTGCGGTCAATTTGCATATTTGTCTATTATTAGATAGGATTGCTTGGAGGGGGGAGGGGCCATACTGTCGTGACTGACAGTCCCACCAGGAATACATGGCATGAGGGTAGGATAATGGATCATGGACAGTCTGCTCATGTCCAAAAGGCCTGGGTAAGTTCTTATTCTCTTACTAGAGGCCCAGTGCACAAATCCGTGCACCAGTGGTGTCCCTCTGCCTGGCCTGAAGAATCAGGCCGAAACTGGCTCTCCAATATCCCCCAAGGGGTCCCGGATTGTGAGAGGGTGCAGGCCAGGCTGAGGGACCCCACCAGTGCACAATCAGGGCCGGGGAGAGACGTGGGAGGTTGGCCAGCCAGGGAGGGACTATGGGAGGGCTCCAGGGCATGTCCAGCCCATCTCGCTCAGTCCTGATCAGCAAGCTAACTTACCAGTAGGAGCATCTGCCCCCTGGTGGTCCGTGCACATCATAGCGAGTGGTTGAGTGACTTTAGCATATCATTAGCATATTACGCTTTGATTAGTTGAACGGCTGACTGGTTAACTGGACACTTAGCATATTAGGCTTTTATTATATAGGATTCTCTATATTTTCCATTGGCAGGTTACCAAGGATCTCAGTAGTAAAATGTGAGTGACATTGTATTTCAACTTGCATCAAAATCACATCCATCAGGAGGTGCCTGGTTTTCTTTTAGGAACTATTTCTTCATTGCAGTGAAAGATGGCCTGTGGCATCATAAGTTTACTGGGCATTGAATGGTGTTAGCCTCCACTCTAGGAGTAACACCTCTGGGTTTGTACTTAGACTCCAGAGTGTCTTTACTTGAGTCACCAGCACTGCACCCACCACTTACAGGTCCATCAATAGCCCCTTACGTAAGTATGTCACCAATGCTCTCCTAGGGTTTCACAGCCAAAGACACCTTAATTCTCAGGGCACCCTCTCAGTTCTTGCTTGCTTGCTTTTTTTTTAAATTTATCTTTATTGTTGAAAGTATTATAGATTCCCCTTCCCCCCCACTGATCCCTCCTCCATGCTCACTGCTTTCTTCCATTCCAGTATGAAAAGCTATTGTTGAAAAATTCTTTAAAACTCTATTCCCTGCACATTTCTGTATATTTTTCTTTATAAATTGTGACCAGTCTCTGGAAAATATGACTTGTGTTATATATTATTTTTTCTTTTTTTTATAAGCTGCAGGCAAGGGGCTCTTTCTATTTTGGAATGAGGATATCAACATTCCATCTGGGGCCTCTAGAACACTGTCGCCACTTGAATTATAATTTTGTGGATATAAATGTCCAGAACTTTCTGTCCTTATTTAAGGAACTGAATGAGGATAATTTGCTCATGGTTAAGTGACCAGGTTGCAGGCATTTTTCCTAAACACAGCTCATTGGTGATTAAACAAGGTCTGCTAATCTTCATTCCATCTCTGGCCCCACCCCAGTCTGACTCAGAACTGATGAACTATAAGCAATAAAAGAGACATATTGGAGCATAGTTTCAATTGCAGCTTGTAAGGGAAATGAGCTCCTTTCTCTCCTCCCACCCCCACTCTGTTTCTCTCTCAATACATCTTGATGCTGATGGTGGGAAGAAGGCACATTTTAAAGCCTCAAAGTCTTAAATAGAGCCATCCGGTGATCTGTACACCTAGGTCTTTGTGGTGAGATACTGGCGTCATCATTGTCACCTGCTGACAGGAGGTTGAAAGACCAGCCATTTTTTGCTGATGAGGACGATGTTCCTGGGTGAGTTTCCCCCACTTTAGAGTCAGCAGACTTGAGGGAGAAAAGGAGCTGATTAAGGGGAAAACCTGTCACCTGAAAAAAAAAATGATGTAACTTCCCAATGTGCCTGAAAATTATTTGGAATGGTCCCATTTTTGGGAGAAGTTCATTCAAGTGAAGAATGGCCAAATGGAAGATGGTGGTGTAGATGAACACTGGTACTCACCGCCTCCCACAACCACATCAAAATTACAACTAAAATTCAGAACAACCATCATCCAGAACTGCCTGAAATCTGGCTGAATGAAAGTCCTACAACTAGAGAAGTAAAGAAGAAAGCACACAGAGACTGGTAGAAGAGGTGGAGGCATGGAACAGACTGGTCCAATACCTGTGTGTGATGTGGTTTTTTAATCAGGAGGGATATCATGGCTGAGGAGGCCTCCCATGAGAAGCAAGGGACCCCAACCCCACACCAGGCCCCAGTTCAGGGTTCTAGAGCTAGGAAGAGAAGTTTCCATAACTTTGGGCTATAAAAAACAGCAGGGATTGTGGCTGAGTGACATGGAGGTTGCTGGAGCCCCAGGCAATTCCTCTTAAAGGGCCAGGACATAAACTTACTTGGACTTGCTCCCTCTGAGCTCCAATACTGGGTGGCAGCTTTGGGGGATCCAGGGACATATGGGGAGGAACTGGATTGTCTGGCATTGGGGCAAGAACTTAGGGCTGTTTGCAGGGGTCATTGTTCCTGTGCTGGGACCTCTCCCCCATCACAGAGCTGACTGGCAGCCATATCTGAGTTTCCATCAGCCTGGCCCACACTGTTCACTCTGCCCTGGTGATTCCCTGAGATCCTGCCCCATCCAATTTGCAGCCCCACCCAAGCTGTTTGCAGTGGCTTTTCCATATGAATGACCTGTCCTACCTCAGGCTTTTAGACTTTCCTAAAATCTCTCAAACAAGTAGCAGCTGGCATCAGTGTGTGCCATACCTCTCAATAAGAGGCCCAAGACCTGGCACTAGCAGCAGCCTGACTTGCTTCACAGCTTGGCCTCTTCTGGGCACGTCCAAGCCCAACACAAGTAGCAGCCATCTTCAGATTGCTCTGTAGCTCCTGACAGGTGGCTCTAAGGCAGTGGCTGACTTTGCACCTCCCAGGAGGCCCCAGAGCCAGTGCACCCAGTGAACAGCATCAGACCAGGACAGATTAGAACTGTACACATCCACAAGTGACACACTCAAGGGGAAGACTCAGTGAGCAGAAAAACCCCATCGAAGCATGTCCTGCTCCATAGGTGTGTCTCCTGCACAGCAGCATTCTCCCACTGTAGTTGCAGCTGGTCCTCACAACCAATTAGCTTGGAGGTCAATTCCTCCCAGTGATGCCAACAGCAATCAAGGCTCAATTACAACAAGACTGTGCACACAGCCCACACAGGGGCACACCTAGAGTGCCCAGCTCAGGTGACTGGGGAGGCTGAACGACTGGGCCCTATAGGACACCTACTATACAAGGCCGCTCTATCAACTCCAGGAGACATAGAAACTCTACCTAATACATAGAAACAGACACAGGGAAGTAGCCAAAATGTGGAGACAAAGAAAAATGTCACAAATGAAAGAACATGGGCATGTGAGCAGCTGGGCAGGTGAGCAGCTGAGCAGGTAAGCAGCTGAGCAGGTGAGCAGCTGGGCAGGGGAGTAGCTGAGCATGTGAGCAGCTGGGCAGGGGAGGAACTGGGCAAGTGAGCAGCTGAGCATGTGAGCAGCTGAGCATGTGAGCAGCTGAGCAGGTGAGCAGCTGGGCAGGTGAGCAGCTGAGCAGGTGATCAGCTGGGCAGGTGAACAGGTAGGCCAGGGAGCAGCTGGGCAGGGGAGCAGCTGAGCAGGGGAGAAGCTAGGCAGGTGAGCAGCTGAGCAGGTGAGCAGCTGGGCAGGGGAGTAGCTGAGCATGTGAGCAGCTGGGCAGGGGAGGAACTGGGCAAGTGAGCAGCTGAGCATGTGAGCAGCTGAGCAGGTGAGCAGCTGAGCAGGTGAGCAGCTGGGCAGGTGAACAGCTAGGCCAGGGAGCAGCTGGGCAGGGGAGCAGCTGAGCAGGGGAGAAGCTAGGCAGGTGAGCAGCTGAGCATGTGAGCAGATGAGCAGGTGAGCAGGTAGGCAGGTGATCAGCTGGGCAGGTGAGCATCTGGGCATGTGAGCAGGCTGCTCCGAGTACTTGGGGATGAGGGGAGGACCCTCTGTCCAATAATTTCTGGGGAACATCGCCAGCATAACATTAAACATAACACATGTGGACTCATGCGCAGATTAATAAAGCTATTCAGAGCTAATCCATGACAAGCCTCGCCCTTATAGGAAAATATTCATGGCCTCTCCTGTTCTCAGTCATTCACTTTATCTCCAACATGCTCAGCTTCAATAAGAGTCAGTTCCACACCGCTTGTGTCAATCTTTGGTATGTCCCTGATTTCTTGTTTACTTTCTCTAAAAAAAAAGGTTAAGACTTTTGAGGCAGTCTCAAGAAAGTTTCTTCTAGGTACCCCATAGTCTTAGATAAGACAAGGGGTTTGGGTTCTTACTAAAGGCTATTCTTACCAAATGTTAAAATGTAGCTCAGTATTTTGCAGACACAGCTATGAGGAGCGAGCTTCCCCAGGTAAGTGTAGCCACCTGCAAAGAAGAAATCAAGGCATAACTGACCCAATAGGAGGCAGAAGCAATACATGGCTAAGCCTCCCTTCCGGAGACAGAGCTTTGGGTATGAATCCCATCTCCCTCACTTGCTCCCTCACTTAAAACTGCCTTAAGACAACCACACCTCCGACTGGAATTGAGCACCTGAGTGGTGAACCCCTTGAGCTCAGGAGAGGTGGTAGGCATAAAGATGAGAGCTCAGCAAATGCTTTTTATTTCTTGGTTTTAGAGAAAGGAATGGAGAGAGAGAGAGAGAGAGAGAGAGAGAGAGAGACATCCGTTTATTGTTTCACTTATTTATGCATGCATTGGTTGACTCTTGTATGTGTGCCCTGGTCTGGGGATTGAACCCACAACCTTGGCATAGCTGGATGATCTCCAACCGATTGAGCAATGGGCGAGGGTCCTGAGTAAGTGCTTTGTACCAGATATTTGCTCACATGCAGAGAACTTGGAATGCGACATTAACGAAGATGTTTCTCCCGCGAGCACCGGCTGCAGGACTCCGTGTGCCCCTGCTGCTCAGTGATTGTCTTTTCTGGAAAAGCTGATACAGCATCAGACCAGGTGGTCAATAAATGTTTGCTTTCTGAATCCAAGGACATTGAATGCAAAAAAATAAATAAATAAATAAAACAAAGGAAGTGAGGAAGAGAGGGAGAAAGAAAAAGAGACCAAGGAGAAAAAGAAGGAAAGAAGGGAGGGAGGGAGGGAGGGAGGGATGTCGCTTGGTTTTAATCCTCTATAGGTTTGTAAAGTTAGAATTTTGGAGAAAAAATGGGCCAATTAGGGGATAAGAAAGCCAGTACAGTTAGCCCTCTGCATTTGCGGATGCCCAACCACGGATTAAAACAGTGCAGGTACCTGGCTGATCACCGGTAAGGTATAGAAATGTCTGACTATGGTGTTGTGCTCCTGAAACTACTATAATACTGTGTGTCAAGTGTAAGTGAAAAGCAAATTTTAAAAAAGGAAAAAATAGACAACAGTTCAGGTATTTACTGGAAAGTGGACCTGCGCTGTAATGGGAAGAGCTGCAGGAGCCAAGGCCGGGAGCAGCGTCTGAACCACGCCCAGCGCGGGAGGCTCCCCACGTGGGCAGGTCTCCAGCGCCAGCGATCAGCCCGTGAAGGAGCGGATGAGGCGGAGCGGGTGATACAGAGGCAGTCGCCCCAGAGCCGCATGGAAGGAGGACTTGGAGGGCGAGGCCAGACGCTGCTGGGAGCTCAGCACCAGAGTCCAGAGCCCAGTCTCCCAGCCTGGCGCAGGCCCGTGTCCAGCAGCAGAGGGAGGGATCAATCGTGCGCCTTCGAGTGAAGGCTGTCATTAGGAGGGAATTAGAGGGTCCCAGTCCGGAGGCTGAGCGACCAGAAGTCAGGCCCGGGCAGTAAGCAGGGCCACTACGGAGGGCCGCTGGGTGCAGGCCGCCGGAGGGGGAGGTGCTTGCAGAGGCGCCCCCAGGAGTCCGGGCACCGCTGGCTTGTGCAGTGGCTGAGAAAGAACCCGTGTGCGTCTGGAGCTCCCGTCGGAGGGACCAGGTCGGCTCAGGCGCCCAAGATGGGACCGAAGACACTTGGACCTGGAATTTGCAAAGTGGCCTGACAGTTTCTTTCTGAAACTGCAAGGGTGCGAGAGAGGAGTGACGAGGCGGCAGCAAGCACACAGAGTCCCACGGCGGAGGATGCGGCTCTGGGCACGGAGGTGGCAGGAGGCCGGGCGCCTTGTCTCTGCTCTGACACGACTGGAACGGCTTCCTGTCCTGAGCCACTGCCTCCGCGGCCATGTCGCGGGTACGCTGTCCTGAGAAGACAGCGGAGGCCAGATGGCGAGGAGGAAGCTGGGGTCGGCAGATAACACGCATAAAAGACATCAACAAAGCTCTTGTTTGACTTTCTCCAGAAGCAATGTCCCCAGTCAACCCTGGAAGGTCACTGCTCACCCCTTCCCACGGCCGAGCTCTCTGCTCCTTTGCACAAGCTGCTGCCTGGACCAGACTCCTGTGGGACAGTCCCCTTTCACCCGGGCCCTGCGGTCATCGCCTGGGTCCCTCCCGGAGGAGAGGCGGAGCAACGTGACCGGGGCCCTGTGTCCCCGAGCCGGGGTCCTGTCTCAGTGTGACTCTGCAGTGGCCGATGACTGTCCCCCTCCGCAGGATGCCTGGGACCGAAGAAGAGCTGAGCTATTTTTGTCGTCCCTCCGGCATTGAAAACAATTTACAAAAGGGCTTGCTCTGGAGAATGGTTCCGATCTGGCAAATTAGACCCAGAAAGAAAAGGAGACGGAATGTGATTCTGAAAGGGAGCCTGGCCCAGCCTGTACCCTCGCCGCCAGATCCCTGGTCACGAGTCCCCAAGAGACCACCCCTGCCCAGCTCAGGAGGGACAGAGGGAACCGAGGCCGGGGACACGGGGAGGGGCCCACCCAGACCAGGGAGCCGGGCTTCCGTCCTTCCTCACAGCCGCATCGTTCTGCCCCTTCCCCTGTCCCCATGTTCCTGCCTTCACCTTCCCTCTCCTTCCTCTGCTCCTGCTACCTCTTCACCCCCCTCTGTTTCTCCCTTCCTCTCCCCTGGCAGCCGTCCCCCTCCTCGTCCTCCTACACCTGCTCCTTGGGGAGACCGCGGGTGCGTGGAGCCGCCTCCGATCAGACTGCTCTGCGCGCCTTTCGCTTGTGACCTTGGGTACATTTCTGAGCTCTCCTATCTCCTTCCCCGCCCACCATGACAGAACTAAGGCATTTGGCTCAGATTTGTTCTAAGAGTTAAATAAATAATGTAGAGCGCTCAGCGTAGGCTCGGCAATCAATGTGCGTGAATGTCAGATGCGGCCATTAAGTTCTGGTTTCCTTGGAAACCCAGTCCCTCTTCACGCTTTTCACCTCCATGGAGGAGCCTGGGATGCAGCCGTCACCACCCAGCTCCTGCGTTGCCCTGTGCACGACCCGTCTAAAGAGTCAGCCTCTGTGTCCACTGAGCCTCTCCCCGTCCCCTCGCTGTGTCGCCTCTGTCCTCGGCCGCATGAAAGAGCACCCGGTGCCCTCCTTTCACGCCGTATCGTTGGTGACGTCTAGATGCCGGGGAAACAGAGCGATGGGCATCGAAACAACAGGCGATGGCGATAAGCAGCAGTTCTGTTGGTCCTCATGTAGAGGTTAATAGCCTCCGCACACATCCGCTTTGACTCATCTCTGAATCAAGCGAGTGGAGTCGTGTGGCTTCAGACTGTTTGAGTTCGGCTGGGCCTGCGAGCGTTTATCTGACGGGCGTTGCTCTGATGACATTTTGGCCCCTAAGTCTGACTGTGGCTGACAGATGCAGGGTTTTCCCGTGGAGGTAGTTCACATCGCTATTATTTTGTATTAGTTTCAGGTGCACAGCCCTGTAGTTAGACAATCATATACTTTACAGAGTGATCACCCTGGGATATTTCCAGTGCCCACCTGGCACCATCCATACTTATTACAATACTAGAGGCCCAGTGCACGAAATTCGTGTGGGGGGGGGATCCCCTCAGCCCAGCCTGCATCCTCTCCAATCCGGGATCCCTTGGGGGATGTCTGATTGCTGGTTTAGGCCTGATCCCCAGCAGTCGAACATTCCTCTCACAATCTAGGACCACTGACTCCTAACTGCTCACCTGCCTGCCTGCCTGATCGCCCCTAACTGCCCCCACCCCGTGCTGGTCTGGTCCCACCCAACTGCCCCCTCCCATCAGCCTGGTCACCCCTAACTGCCCCCCCTGCCAGCCGGGTCACCCCCAACTGCCTCCCCCACTGGCCTGATCACCCCTCACTGCCCTCTTTTGCCAGCCTGGTCACCCCTCACTACCTCACCACGCCAGCCTGGTCACCCCCAAATCCCTCCCCCGCCGGCCTGGTCACCCCATGCAGGCTGTTCGGTCATCCGTTCAGTTGCAATGGTCACTTAGGCTTTTGTATATATAGATTAGTGACTCTATTATCTGCGCTGGACTTCACATCTTTGTGACTATTTTGTAGAAGGTCTTTTTTTTCTTTCTTTTTTTCTCTTTTCTCCTCTATCGCCTCATTTCCAACTTTAAAAATTGAAGCTCTGCAGTGGCCAGAGCAGCCTGGGGTGCTGTGGGGAGGGGTGTCCCCCAAAGTCCAGTTTTTGTTTGTGAACTGCTCTTACCGCAGTGAGTCCTGAGTCCACGCTCTCTCATCGCCCCTCCCAGGAGGCAGAACCTGGCGCGGGGAGGGGCGAGTGCAGTTCTCAGAGTGTGTGCGACCCTGGGGCCAACAAGCAGCCCCACAAACACGCACCTGTCACCTGCCTTAGCTCGCCATCCTTCATCCCTCATTCACTTGGTTCTCGGGAGGGTCCAGAGGTCCTCGGTGGCTGCACAGCCTGGAGCCAGGTCTCCACAGCTGCCCCCAAAGGAGAAGGGCGAGCTGGCCAAGGCATTGGGCTCCATCCTGACCACAGGGGTCTGCAGAGACCTGCCCTCGCCCACCTGCCTGTGGGTTTAGGTGAGCGCACCCGCTTCATTCAGATCCCAACTCTGCAACTGCGGACAGCCCTCCCTCCTCTGTGCCTCAGTTTCCTCCTCTGGAAATATCAGCAGAGGCTTTGCAGAAGCATTGCCCGTGATTGGCTTCTGCAGCTTAGGGCTAGTGTGGGAAGTAAATGTGTTATGTATGACAATTATAGCAATTAAAGGTGTTATTTATGCCTGCGACACCACCTGGCACACAGCGGGCAGCATTGTCTTTCTAGGTGAGGGGGTAAAAGCTGTGGGACAGCTACACCAGGGAATATAATGCGGCTCTTAAAAAGAAGGATCTCTTACCCTTTGAGACAGCATGGAAGGACCTGGAGAGCATTGTGTTAAGCGGAATAAGCCAGTCAGAGAGAGACAAGTACCACATGGTCTCACCCATATGTGGAATCTAATGAACAAAATAAACTGATGAACAAAGTAGATGCAGAGACATAGAAGCATGGAACAGACTGTGGCCTATCAGAGGGGAGGGGTGGGGGAGGGGAGAGATGAACGGAAGACCTTGTGTGCACATATGCACAGCCACGAACATAGGCAATAGGGGGTGAAGGCTGGGGTGGCTGGAGGGGTCACTGGGAGGAAAGGGGCGTGTGCAGTGCTGTTAACAGTAGAGATAACGTTTTAAGTGTGGTCTCTGGTCGCCTTCAGGAGGAGTGTCAGCCGTGTTTGTTACTCATGTTGTGGCCAAACACCACGAGGAAGGAGGCCGGGCCGGGGCGGAGGGCTCCGCGCGGCCTGTGAGGCCGGAGAGGGTGTCTGCCCCGAGCGGCCAGCGAGCCGAGCACCCGGCGCCCTGTGGGGGAGGGGCGGCACGCACCTGTGGTGAGCTGGGACTGTGAACGTTTCCCCGCAACACTATGAGATTTGAGTTTATTTGTGTCTTTTTCTCCGGAGAAGGTCCAGCGCTCTCATCAGATCTGTAAAAGGTCTGTTACTCTAACCGGTTTCAGACCCTGCGTGCTTGACCCACGTGTGACTCTCATGGTGAGAAGCAAGAATTCAGGAAGGGGGGCTTGTGGCGTCAAATGTGGGACCCGGGACCCTGAAGGCAAACATTCCGTGCATCAGGGATCCGCCCCTGGGGCTCTGCAGCCCCTCTGCCTCCTCCCCCGCCTGCAGAGGGGAGCGCTGCCTCTCCTGAACCCCAGCCCTCCGCTCCTCCTGGCCCCTGCGGGCGCCGATGTCCACACGCAGGTCGCTCGCATGCAGAGCATGCTTACCCTGGTTAGTAAGATGCGTGTGTTGCCGGCCGGCGTGGCTCAGTGGGGACCTAGGAACCAGGAGGTGCCTGGTTCAATTCCTGGTCAGGGCACAAGCCCGGGTTGCCAGCTTGATCCTCAGTAGAGGATGTGCCGGAGGCAGCCTATCGGTCATTCTCTCTCATCATTGATGTTGCCCTCTCTCTCTTCCTTCCTCTCTGAAATCAATGAAAACATAAAAAACAAACAAACAAAGATGCATGTTTCCTGGGCAGCACCCACCCAGGGCACACCTGGGCAGGCACAGCGGGGCGCTGGCCCGCAGGTCACGACCAGGCGCTCTCCGTGAAATGCTGACGGAGTAAAACCACACGCAGTTGGAAAGCACACCGGGAAATGTCACCTAGACGTTACCTTCTCGCTCGAGGCCCACACCTGCCTGGGAGGCGGCTTCTGCGATCCGGCACCACCTGACCGCCGCAGGGTCTACGTCACACCCTCGGGGCCTAGAGAACCCCTGAAGTGTGTGCAACGCGGGGACGCTGATGGGGGACCCGGGACACGCAAGTGAAACTGCCAGAGACAAGGAGGGTCCAACGGAGACACGCGTCTTTAATACAACGGAGTCATGGGCACCACAAAGGCGCGTCACGTCGAGCCCATGGATTCCCAGCACACGGTGCTCACGCGTGTGGCGGGCAGGAGGGGCACCTGGGTGCTCGCGGGAGTGGTTTCAGGAGGATGAGGACAGGACTTCCTGCTCATGACCCTCTCGGTGACCGCCCCCTCCATGAGTGATGCAGAGCAGCGAACGCATCGTACAAAACACCGTCGTAAATAACAGCTCTTCAAGTCGCTCCTGTGCCTCGGAGAGCGGCAGCAGCAGTTCCGGCCATGACGACCCTTCCATCCTGCGCCTCATCGGCTCCCGGCGCCCAGGAGCGGCCGCCCCACGCAGCGCCGTGACCAGGATGCGGCTCAGGAGCGACGCCCGGGCTTTTCGGTTTACAGAAACGTGTTCCCTTTTAGAAAGTCGCCTTCCCAGGGCTGGCTTAGGGCCGAGGCCTGTGGCACCTCGCACTGGTGATGAGCGCCTGGCCCCTCCGCCCATCCTACAGGGACATGTGTGTATCTGTGTGTGCACACACACACACGTGCACACACGTATACACACACATGCACACACACGTGTACACAATAGATGAACCTCACCTAAACGCCTGGCTATGGAGGCGGTCCTGGCTCAGAGTCCCAGGAGCCTGTGGCTGTCACAGGACGTGGACCCACCCGCCCGCCGCCCTGAGGCCAAACCGCTGAGCGGAGAACTGTCGCAGCCTCTCCAGCCAGCCCGCCCGCCCGCCCGCCCGCCCGCAGGGCCTGGGGAAATGCGGCAGCGAGGGAGGCGCCTTCTGGATGAGCACGGACAGACACTACATCCAGGGAGCGCACGGCAGGCAGTGCTGGCCCAGGCTGCGGTGCGGCACCCGCTGCCCGCCGACCAGCCCGTGGCCGCAGGTCCCCGGAGCAGTCCGGCCTTGCAGCCCGCCGGGCGAGGGTTAGGTACACTAGGGGGCCAGAGAGGGGCAGTCCGCCGGGCGAGGGTTAGGCGCACCGGGGGGCCGGAGAGGGGCAGTCCGCCGGGCGAGGGTTAGGCGCACCGGGGGGCTGGAGAGGGGCAGTCCGCCGGACGAGGGTTAAGCGCACCGGGGGGCCGGAGAGGGGCAGCCCACTGGGCGAGGGTTAGGCGCACCGGGGGGCCGGAGAGGGGCAGCCCGCTGGGCGAGGGTTAGGCGCACCGGGGGGCCGAAGAGGGGCAGCCCACTGGGCGAGGGTTAGGTGCACCGGGGGGCCAGAGAGGGGCAGTCCGCCGGACGAGGGTTAGGCGCACCGGGGGGCCGGAGAGGGGCAGTCCGCCGGGCGCTTGGCCCCTTTCTGCTTCTCAGACACACGGCCAGCAGGGTCGGCCAGCTCGAGGTAGAAGCGAGACTTGAGGAAGCGGCGGTAGGAGTCCTTCTCCATCAGGTGGAAGATCTTCCTCTGGGCTTCGTCAAAGCAGGTGGCGGTGGGCGCCAGCAGGTTCCGGCGGGTCTGCTCCCTGGTGCCCGAGTCCAGGTTGACCTGAGGGGCAGGGGCGGGCGGTTAGCACTGCACCGGGAGGGCGGGGGGCAGACCTGGCCCCCCACCCCCACCCCCCGCACATGTGAGCAGGGCGGGTCTTCTCTCGCCCACGTGCTGGGAGGTCCGTCAGAACACCCGCTGCCATCGGACAAAGGGCCTTGCTCAGCCGACCCACGTGGGATGTCAAGCTGATAGCAAGTGAGTCCACGGCTCCTCCTTTTGGGATCTGCGGGGCCGAGGGCCGAAGCCACCCCCAGGGAACTGCCGCCACCAGACTGCTGCGAGCACCCACCTCCCGGGCCGCCTGGGCCGAGATGAACTCCGCGTAGACCTCCGTGGCCTTGGGGCGCAGCTGCGAGGGCGGCCTGGTTAGCCTGTACTCCTCGCAGCGGAGCCAGAACTCGATGTTCTCCTCGCTGTGCTCCGACTGCAGGAACGCCCTGAACGCCGCCAGCCCGCCTGCGACCGGGAAAGAGCCGAGCTGTCACCACGCTGGGGACGAAGCCCAGGCGCTGGAGGGAATAGGGCAGGGTTCGAGCCACCCCCACACCCCGCTTTTGTGGGGTCACTTGGGGCCAGGTAACCCTAATCTGTTTGTTTCTATTGGATCCCAGCTGCACACCCTGCTTCATGGGGTTTGGGAAAGAGAAACTGAAGTTGATTCTGCAAGAAATCTTAATATTTGGAGGTTTTTCCTCTACGCTTTCCCCACGGTGTCTGCATGAACCACCCACTGCAGATGACCAAGCTCGGGGTCACACGCCTAACAGGCTGGCTCCCTGAGTCTGTCGTATGGTGTGTGAGATGCGTGTATCCAGGGCGCCGTGACCCCAACCCAGAGGGGGTGGTCAGACTCACATTCATGGCTGATCAGGTTTTCCAGCGATTCAGCCCACTTTTTGACTTCCTCTTGGCTCACCCTAGAGAAGAAGAGTTTCAATGCCACCATCCAAACCCGGGAGGGAACGTAAGACCTAAATACAGTGCAGATAGTTCCCTCCCGCCTGAGCCGGCCTGGTGTTGGTTAGAGCACCGCCCCGCCCCCCCCCCCCCCCCCCAGGACATTCTTACTTAACTGGGGCCGTGGCTTCCCCAGTTCCACCACGTCCTGTCTGCAGGCGATTCCCCCTCCGCCCTACCCCCCCCGAAGCCCTCCTGCCCCTGGCGGCCCCCCCCCCCAACCTTCCTTACCTCGGACAGACCACCAGCTTGTCTCTCCTGCTGTGGGAGGAGCCGTGCTCCCAGGAGTCCGACTTCTGCAGCAGCGCCCCCAGCCGGTGCTTCATGCCTTTTGCGCTGCACAGAAGGGGAACGCATTAGTGGTCCTGGGCTCCCTTAGAAGACGCCTGGCTGCAAGAGCCGGCCGCACTTAGGAAGAGGAGCTGGAGGTGTGCACACTCCCAGGACAAGGAGCCCCTGAGCACCCAGATAGCAGGACCCTTCCTTCCCAGGTGCTGGGAGGCTGACCCTCCAGCAGCCTTTTCACCAGTCGCACAAGGTGTGACCTTCAACAGAAGCCCATTGAAAACCTGGCTGATCTTGGAGAGGCAGGAACTGGGAAGCTGCAGGGGCGGACAGGGCCCCTTCCTGTGGCGCCACCTCCTGGACAGCAGTTGCTATTGCCACCGCTGGCTGCTGGCCCCAGGACGCACAGGCACCTGGGGAAGGTGGCCTGTGATTCCAGCCCAGGGAGGGGGGCTGGCACCCCGTGCCTGGGCCACGCCAGGTGTGCGGTTGGCAGAGGCTGGGCAGTGAGCCCCAGCTCCTCAGCTGCACCGCTTTCCTATGCTCTCTGCACAGCAGGGACTCTACTCCCTAAAGGGCACTGGGAGTTCAAAAGAACCCGAAGAGGCAAGTGAGAGTCACATGGGCAGGGGTGGGGGGCAGCCGAAGTCACAGGAACAGGACTCAGAGACAGACCTTCCAGCTCAACCTTCTTATTCTTTAACTAGAGGCCTGGTGCACGAAACTCATGCACTGGGGCAGGAGGGGGGTCCCTCAGACTGGTCTGCGCCCTCTCATAGTCCGGAACCCCTTGGGGGATGTCCACCTGCCAGCTTAGGCCTGCCTAAGCCAACAGGCAGACATCACTCTCGCAGTCCAGGACCCCTCGTTCCTTACCACCCACCTGCTCACTGCCCCTTGCTGCTCAGCTCGCTGCTCCTTAGCGCTGCCATGGAGGTGGGAGAGGCTCCCACCACCGCTGCTGTGCTCACCGGCCGTGAGCCTGGCTATTGACTGAGCAGGGCTCCCCCTGTGGGAGCGCACTGACCACCAGGGGGCAGCTCCTGCATTGAGCATCTGCCTCCTGGTGGTCAGTGCACATCATAGCAACTGGTCGTTCTGGTCATTCGGCTGTAATGGTCGCTTAGGCTTTTGTTATATGGATTGTCCCTTTGCTGTGTCTCCTTTATTATAAAAGCCCAGAACTCGCTTTATAAGAGAAGTGTCATTTGAAAACAAGTGCATGGCTCGATGTTCCTATCAGAGGGAGGAGAGCAAGGCCACGGGATGAGGAGCTGCATTTCACGGCCGTGCTGTCAGTGGCGTGTCCAGGTGCGTTTCCCCAGGAAACGGGACTCTCGCTGTTCTGGGGCTGCCCCTAAGCGGTGGCCTCTCTCCCTCACAGGACTGTTCCCTCCTCTGCCTCCCCACCTGGTCGCGGGGCAGGCTCCTCCGCAATGACAGAAGAGGTCGTCGAGGAGGCTGTGGGACTGAGGCTAAGGTGACCCTCTAAGTGGACGGCATTCACTAGAACAACCTGCTGAGCTCTGCCAGGTACCGATCACCACATGCAGAGGTGGCCGCATGCCTGGCCTCCAACACATGCCACCACAAGGATAAAAGCCATGAGGACTCCGTGGCTCCCCGGAGCCAGGACACCTGCATTTGCTCTGCCCGCACCCCACCCTGCGCGCGCACACACAAACACACACACACACACACCCCAATGTGACCTTGAGCCCAGGCACAGAGCTGGAATGAAGTGCTGGACTAGCTGGTCTGTGGCTCCCGGAGAGGACAGACCAGCAGCTCACCCTCTGGCAGGGGTTACCCGTCCCTCCCACCCCGGCTGTTCTGGGGGGCAGCGCTCAGGCAGTCTTTCCTCTGCGGGTATACCTGCCTCCCACCCCTGTGCTTTGCACAATTTTCCGGGAGTTGGTGAAGCTTGGAGTCTTGCTCCATTGAGGTCAGACATACTGGGGGGGGGGGGTCACTTATCCCACTCTCTGCCAGACCCTCCTGCTTCCCGTCAAACCCCAGGAGCCCAGGAGCAGGGACCTCCTTCCTCCTGAGTGGCCCAGCCCCGAAAAGTCTGCTCCTGGGATGCACAGAACACGGTGCCTTCTGGGAGATTTCCAACTTGAACTTAAGGTGCTGCCGTTTGCAGGGAGATGAGGAGAGGATGCTTTGTCTACAGACGCTTCCTGCCCTTCACGATGAGATTAGCTCATGTAACACGGGGTTTCGTTTTACTTCAGCTGGCTAGTCTAGAAGCATTCTCTGGAAACATTTCCTTACATCTTTTTAAAGACACACTACCTGGTAAAACCGTGTTTGTAGGGTGAGACCTTCCGCAGAGCCCTGAGCCCTGTGATGACCAATACGTGTGACCACCCGCACTCCGGGGGTGTGGTCCGCAGCGGGCAGTGCACTGTCACCTTTGCTTATGGAACCCAGCGGTGCCGGATCCTCAGCCCACACGGCACAGTGCCTGCCCAGGAGGTGCCGCACCGCACCCTGGGGTGTCTTCCCCCAAACAAGACCCTGAGTGTCTGCCCTCTGCCAGCCCCGCGGCCGTGAGTCCGGTGCCCCGCGACGCTCCACAGCATCCATCACAGCTGAGATACGGTGGACCAGCGGGTCGTCCAACACCTCACCTCCTGCTTACTGCCAGCTGACCTGGCCAGAGGTTCAGTCCTCAAAACCAAGGCCAAGCTCAGCAACACCGAGGTGCCCACATCGGGGAGCACTCACTTCTTCAGTCACCGTTTCTAGCTCATCTTGGAGGAAAGCGGGGCGCGATGCCCCACTGGCCACAGGGATCCTAACCCCAAAGAACTGGTCCACAGCAGGCTGTGTAACAGCACGTGTGACAGGGTCGGCTGCTGGTCGTCTTACCTCCTCAAGCAGGAAGCAGGCAGCCCTGCCAGCCCTTTGCACATCTTGGCTGCTGGAGTTCGCAGGCAGGAAGGAGACGGGAGGGGCTGGGTGCGCAGCGCTCTAGCCTCGTTGGTCCTGAAGATGCTTTCCGATCCCCGGCTCCCTCCTCAGCCTGCGGGTCTCATTTAAAGCCCAGCCACCGCCAGGCAGCCAATCAGCGGCGCTGTAACAATGCCGCTGCGGCCAATCAGCGTTGCTGTGACACCCCCGCTTGGGCCTCTGCAGCCTCCGCAGAGATTAGGAGGCGGGACGCGGCTTCCACCGCGCAGGGCGGGCGGACCCGCAGGAAAGCCTCTTGCACAGCAGATGCGCAGGAAACAGTTCCTCCATGCCTCTACCCACGTCCGAGGCTCTGAATTTCTAGAAAAGGGAAAAGGGCACCTCTGTGTTGCTGCAGATCGTCGGGTTCCCTCATTTTCTGTAAAAACAATGCCAAGGGCAGTTGCCCCCACAAGGAGAGTCCCAGCAGGACTCCGGTTAGCTGGGGCTGACTCACCTTCCATTTTTTTGGATTAGAAGTAGCGGACGCCGTGGTCCCAGCTCTCACCTCCCTGTTTCCAGGCTGGGGTCTGCAGAGGTGGCCACACGGGGCTGGGAGGGCAGCTGCAGGCTGGCCCCAGCTGCTCCGCCTGGCTGTGGATTCTCTTCTAGAACTCTCGCTCAGGACAGAATTCAGCCCAGCAGTGACAACCTCTCTGCCTCCAGCAGCCTGAGGAGGGAGGAGATTAGCAAATGTAAATGGCTTATATCCTAATGTCTATGCATTCTAAGTCTCCAAACCGGATTTCAAAATATTGAGAGAGAAAGACAAAGAGAGAAAAGTGTGTGTGTCCTTGCATAGCACAGTCTTCAGAATGAGCACAGGCGATTGGACCCCAGGTGCTTCTGAGCACGCGGACAACCTGGGGTTGTCTACAGCAGGATGGACTGCTGTTCAACAGTCGCAGCCCAATGCCCCCGGGTCTGCCCCACGCAACAGAGCTGTGAGGGGCGGAGACGTTCGTCTCTGTGTCTGCCCCGGCAGCTTTCTGAAGTAGACAGGCTCCTGGGCACAGGACACATGAGCTGCACTTTGCGAGTAAGAAATAGAGACAGCCCTGGCCGGCCGGTTTGGCACAGGGGATAGAGCATCGGCCTGCGGGCCAGAGGGTCCCGGGTTAGATTCCAGTCAAGGGTCCTAGTCGGGGCTTGTGCCAGAGGCAAACAATCAATGTGTTTCTCTCACATTGATGTTTCCCTCTGTCTTTCCTCTCTCCTCTCCTCTCCCTAAAACCAGTGGAAAAATATCCTCAGGTGAGGATTAACAAGACAAAACAAAAGCGGAGACATCTAGTGATTAGGGGAAGAAGATGCAGAAGAGATGGGTGCCAGTGAGATGTGAAGGCAACGTGGTAAGACTCGTCCCCGCCACATCTGAGACCCAGTCACCCCACAGGGACCCCACCTCACCTGGCCACGGCAAGCACAGCAGGAGATGGCTGAGAAATGTAGGCAGGTGAGGGGGGGGGCGGCATAACTGCCAGAAGATGCATTTACAATGTCGGAAAAGCCTCCCATGAAGGTAAGAAAACATTTGTCAGGTTAGTTACGGGGCAACCTGTCCGTGCGGGGCCACATGGAGCACATTGCTTCTCTGGTGGCATTGCAGAAAGGGTGACGGTGCCATGCAAAATGGCAGAGATCACCGAGCTAGAGGGCAAGCCACTCAGAGATGGTATCAAAGAGGAGAGACCATTACAAGGGAGAGAAGGGCCCTGGCTGGTGGCTCCGTTGATCGGAATGTCATCCTATATGCTGAACGGTCGCAGGTTTGATTCCTGGTCAGGGCACATAGGTTTGGGGTTCGATTCCTAGTCGAGCACATATGGGAGACAACCAATGTTTCTCTCCTACATCGATGTTTGTTTTGTTTCTCTCTTTCTCTCCCCCTCTCTCTAGAATTAATAAACATGCTCAGGTGAGGATAAAAAAAATTAAAAGGAGAGAAGGTCACCCAGAGAGTGATCATTGACGTCATTAGATTTGAGGCACATGGATGAAGACCCAGCAAGAACTTGACATCTTGCACAGAGATCAAGGGAAAGCCCGATTCGCCCTAAGTCAGGTATGAATAGCTCCAACAGACGGGCCGAATGGGGTCTAAATGATCCAGACAACGTCCTCATTTCAGCAGAAAGGAATGGGCAGGGGACATGACTTGCCAAGGTCACAGCTTCTAACAGAGCCGCTTCCGTAGAGGGCCCGGCAGGGTGTGATGGTGGGTTAAACGTGGTGGATGACCACACACAGTACTCATTCTGTGCGCTCCCTTCACCGAGGACTCGCTCTTTCTCCCGGAGAGCCAAGTGGCTGCGACATTCACTGCCGGGTCACGGAAGCCAGCACTCTGCTCACCCGTCCACGCGTGTCACCTTCACTTCTTTAATTACTTCTTTAATTAGGCATTTTTAATCCTCCCCGAGGATATGTTTTGATTTATTTATTTATTTTTAGAGAGAGGAAGGAAGAGAGACATCGATATGAGAAACATTAATCAGCTGCCTTCCATATGCACTCAAACCCGCAACCTAGGTATGCGCCCTGACCAAGAATCGAACCCACAACCTTTGGTGTGTGGGACAATGCTCCAACCGAATGAGCCCCTGCCAGAGCATCCTAGTTTCATACTTTCCAGAACATCCAGGAAGCTTTCCATACATTGGCGTAGCTTTCACTCTGGGACCCGACTGTTTGAGGAGGCAGAGACTAGTCCAGCATGATACCACAATATTCCCACCCTCTCTCTGACACACACAAAGCATTATCTAATTATTATTTATTCCTTTCAGACATGTCTTCGGAGCACCTACGCTGTGGCAGGTGCTGGGGGTATGGGGAGCAAGCAGACAGAGCCCACCCTGGTGGGGTCACCCCAGCGGGATGGGTCAGAAACAGATAAGTAATTCCAGATCTGGGCCCAGGCCCTCAAGGAAATCCGCAAGTGATGGGACAAGGTAACTGGATGACAAGGGCTCCTGGAGCTGAGGTGGTAGGAGAGGCGGACAGAGAGGATGCTCCTCCCACTGCTCCTTACTGCACATCCATCCAATCCCATCAGACCTGGGATTGGATGGATGTGCAGTAAGGAGCAGTGGGAGGAGCATCTTACCTAATAATAGACAAACATGTAAATTGACCGTACCTCCGCTATGCCCACAGCCAATCAGAGTGAGTATGCAAATTAGAAGGCCAAAGATGGCAGCCACACAGCTGCTCCAGGCACCGAATGGCCAGGTGGGGCAGGAAGTCTGCTAGGAGAGGGAGGGCAGGGGGCGAAGTGATCTACAGGAGCAGAGTGCCACAGCGAAGACAAGACTGCAGACTCCGGAGTCTGCAGCGAAGACAAAGACGGCTGACTCCGGCCAGAGCGAAGGCCTGGGTCCCGGGTGCCGGAGAAAAACCGGTGCTGGAAGCCAAGGGAAGGAAGGCCTATTGCAGGAATCTCTTCGTGCAACGGGTCTCTAGTAGGAAATAATATTCCAAATAGCGGCGGGAGCCAGTGAAAGTGCCTTGATCCAATCAGGGCAGAGCAGGAGGGGTGGGACAGCTGGAGACCTGAGCACAGGGAGACTACACGGCCTGCAAAGGACCTGCAAGACCTGGAGGCCATGGTCCGGAGGCTGGCCCTTCTCAGTGGAGTGGAAACCCACCAAAGAGACGGAGCAGGTGCTGGGCACGAGCTGGGCATCTGGCTGTGAGGCTGGGTGGGAGGCGAGTGAGGGGCCGGGGAGCAGGCAGGCCAGTCAGCAGAGCCAGCGGTTGGCCCAGCGTCTGTGTTGCATGGATGTTTATCTATCAATACGGATTAGGCACTATGTACTCGACATTCTAGGAGGCTCTGGTGACCAAACATGAGTCAGAAATGGCCTGTGCCTCCCGGAGCTCACACACACGGGAAAGGCCTCCGAATGACAAAGCACGAGGTTGGCTGACGTCACTATAAGCTCGTTCGTACACACCTCGAGGAAGGCGCAGAGGACAGGGGAGAAGCACAGCCTTCGGAATGTGGGGCTGTGCTCACAGAGGACCTGCTGGCGGGAGTGGGGACGCAGTGGTGTGATCAGGAGAGAGAAGCGCTGCCGGGCACGCTGGTGGAGCGAGTCCCGGCACTGAGTGTGCAGGCCCCTGGCTTCAGCACTTGGCGTTAATAACTCACTGGAGCTTCACAATTCATCCTGAAAGAAGGGCCTGCACTGATCCCATTTCACCAAGGAGACATACAGGCCTTAAGTCAGCTACCTGAGGCTGCAGGTCTACTAATCAGTGGAGACAGGATCCGCGTGCACGCCCGGAGCCCATGGAGATAGAGAGTGTGACTGTGGAGCTGGGGAGAGGAGAGAGGAGTGGCCTGAAGCCAGTTCAGGTCATTGGGAAGCAGGGCGCGGTTCTGGTGAACCACACTTCCGCCGATGGAGTGAAAAGTGCAGGCGGAGCGTCCGGTCAGGTGTGAGGGCAGCGGGACAGGGTTGTGGTCCCAGTGGGCCCAGCGGTAGGTTAGACGGGGGACGGGAGGGCAGGAGGGTGGGCGGGGGCCTCGCCTCAGACCTGGTGCCACCCTGAGTTTCGGGTCAGGCCTCGCCTGAGGTCCGTGTCTGCCCAGCCTGGAGGTGGGAGCGTGCGTTCCAGGTTTGTGTGTGTCGTTTTTGCTCCTTGTCTTTCCGAATGTCGTGCTGATGAGAGGTGGGGTTTCAGGAGAAAGTGCGGACGTGGGAGAAATGTCCCTCTCCTTGCGGCTCCCTGGACCCCATCTCCCGTCTCTGCCCCAGACAGGCCCTAACCGAGAACCTCCCGGTCCCGCCCCCGAACTGTGAGGCAGCCACTTAGACACCAGCAGTGTTTCCTCAGTTTCCAAGATTAGTTCTCGTTTTGATCAAGGAAATAAATGCATCTTACTTTTCCCTTTGGGGAAAACAGGGGTGAGTTTGCTTCTAGAAATCTTTGAAAAGGAAGTTCATTACTGTTGGGTTATTCATCCCAGCTGGGGACCGTCTTATTCTACGGGAACTCTACTTTCCAGATCGGAATTCCCTCTGCGGATTAACTGGGGAAGGAAGGAGTGGCTCCTTCAGAGGCTCATGTGGGACCCCCGCGGGGTTGGAGCCGTGCGGACGGGCCTGGGCTGGGTCGGAACAGGCCCTGTGTCCCCAGCTGCCAGCACCTGCTCCCACCGCTGCCCCAGGCAGCCTGGAGGCCATTGCCAATAAGTAATCACTGGTAACGCCGGGTCCAGGTCTTCTGACCCCAAGTCCAGTCCTCCAGTAACCGCGGCTGCTCTGAGACGTGGCCCCTCTGCAGCAGGCAGGGCCGACTGTGACCGTCAGCTTGTTCCGCTTCCCAGGAAGCAAGTGGGAAACGCAGGTGGCTGGCGGCGATGGTGCCGCGGAGCACTGAGGATGAGGCGATGGTGCTTCAACCCACTCAGAGATACCCAGCAGCAGCCCACAGCAGGTTGCTACGGCAACACTCTTCTGGTGGCTTTAAACAAAAATATCTCAAGGGCAGAGTAATTAGGTAAGTAGAGCATCGAGTCCGTGTAGCTCATGCAGTCATTTCCAGCGATTACCGCTTTGTGTGTCTCAGGCTCACAGGCGAGGCCTAATATAGCAATTCTCCCTTGGGGGAAAGTGTGCATGTTGTGTGTGTGTGTGTGTGTGCATGTGTGTGGTGTGCAAATAGGTGTGTATGCATGTGTGTGAATGTGCTGTGAGTGTCTGTTAGTGTGCATGTGGTGTGAGCATGTGTGTAGTATGCATGGTGTGTGCATGTCTGCATGTGTGTGGCATATGCAGTGTGTTTGTAAGTGTATGCATGTGCATGAGTCTGTGTGGTGTGCATATGTGGTGTGTGTAGTGTGTTTGTGCATGCGTGTGTACGTGTGAGTGTGTATATGTGTATGTGGTATGAGGGTGCAATGGAGGCACACACCTGCCCCCAAAGCTCCGTTAGCAGACGGCACCACGTGGGAGGCTCCCCGCGTGCCAATGGGGCGGGTGAAGTGGCGAGGCGGCGAGGCGTGCTGCCTCCGCCAGGCTCGTCAGAGCCCTGAGCACGGGCTCCCAAACGGCGCTCAGGCCTCGCTTTCCGTCCTCAGTTAAATTCATGCACCTCAGTGCCGCTTGCTCATCCCTCTGACTCAGGCTGTCGCTTCCCACGGCGTCCTAGCCCTCTTTCCCTCCTTTTCTAATGCCTGGCCCCGCCCGCCCACCCCGATCCGCCAGAGACAGCGGCCAGGGAGGGCCACGTCCGGGCCTCCTCTCCTGCCCCCAGCACAACAGAAAAGGGGAAAGGAACTCATTTCACGGAGAACCCCCACGCCAGGCCTTGCGTCGGGCACTCTGGATGTTTTCTCTGGCCCATCCCCTCAGCCACCAGAAGAGACAGGGAGACGCGCGGAGGCGACCACAAATCTGACGCACTGGTCGGCGCAGAGCCACTTCGGAGCTGGGCTGCCCGAGCCCGGCCCACGCTCTCTCCGAGCGCAAGGCTGCCGAAGCCAGGAGGGCACCCGGACTCAGGGTGGAGGCGCAGACACGGGGTGAAGGGTGCCCGGACTCAGGGCGGAGGGCACGGCGTGGCCCTGCCCACTTCCGTCTCCTGCTGGCTCTGTCACCCCTGTCTCTGTCCACCTAGACCAGCGACTCTCCACCAGGGTGGCTTTGCCCTCCCCGGGACGTGGGGCAATGTCTGGAGCCTTTTAAGTGTTACAACGGGGGGGGAGGGGGGGCGGGGAATATACTATCTGGTGGGTCTGCCAATCACCCTGCCAAGTCTGTAAGCAGATGGGAGAATCCAGCTGTCTTCTTTTAAATCAGGGACTGTAACAAAATGGAAACAATGTAAAAAGAACACCTACTTCCTAAAATATTTTTTATTGATTTCAGAGAGGAAGGGAGATGGAGAGATAAAAACATCAATGATGAGAGAGAATGATTGACTGGCTGCCTCCTGGACACCCCCCAATGGGGGTCAAGCTCGCAACCTGGGCAGGAATCAAACCATGATCTCCTGGTTGATAGGTTGACACTCAACCACTGAGCCACGCCAGCCAGGCCCTAACTTTATGTTTTGAAAAATATAGTATTTTCATTGAAAATGTTATTTATATTAATAGTAATGGGGTTTTAATTGTTATTTTTAAATATTTTTAAAGGTATTTTTTGTTTTAACTTCTAAAGTGATAAATATAAATTATCTCCACAAACAACAGCCCTTTGAAGCTTCTGATAATTTTTAAGACAATGAAGAGGCCCCGAGGCCCCGAGGCCACGCACCTGTGGCCACCCGGGGCCCAGGGACACGAGCCTCCACAGGAGCCTCCACAGCAAGGCCCGAGCTCAGGGGGTGACACTCTGAAGAGGCCGCGGAGGCCCTGGGCCAGTGGGCCACGCGGGAGGGAGGCCAGGGGTGCAGGTGCTCATGGTTTGGTCCCGGAGGAGGCGATGGGGCCGGGTTGCAGGTGAGCATGTCCCTGCTGCCCTGCCCCCTAAGGAGAGGAGGGCTTGGGACCAGGCTCCTCTGGCCTCCGCCGGCTGGTCCCCGTCCTTGTTCATGACAGCTGGTCCCTGAGCTGCACGTCCTCGTCTGTGAGAGGAAAACGGGCCCCGTCGCTGCGAGAACTAAGGGTGGCTGGTAATGTTAATGCTAAAGTTCTCCCTAAACCTTGTTTAAAATCTGAAGACACAATATTCATGGCGTTCCGTGTGCATTAGAATTTATTCCTGCTGCATATGAAGTAGCAGTGGCTTCTACAAGACGGCGTTCGATTTTCTCTCCTGTAGAACTGTGGAGCTGGTGGGCCAGAGCCGGACCGCAGCTGCGCGAGCTGGCTTGTGTGCCCAGCAGGTGCCCTCCTGCTCCAGGCTGCCTCCTGGTCCCTGGGGTGGCTTTGGTCCAGGCAGGGCATCTAAACCCCATGCAGCGTGAGAGGGGGCGGGGAGAAAGGCGGGAAGGCCAGGCCAGACATCGCCTTGCAGGGTGTTCCTGGAGCTCCAACCACAAAATGACCTTGGGCGAAGACGGAGGTATTCGAGCTTTTGTTGGACACAGTGCTCCCCAAATAGGAAATCCTGGAGGTAAGGACAGAGGAGGGGCCTGGCCGAGGCTAGGCAATCAGCAGTCTACCCAGGAACTGCCGTGTGTGCTCCTGGTGACGCGGGAGGCAGCTAGACAGACAAGCGCAGAGCAAGCAAGGTGGGCCAGGCACAGAAGGTCCCAGGGTGGAAAGCCCTGGAAGCCTAGCAAAGGACAAAGGTAGGGTGGGACCTCGCCCCCAGGGTGACCTTTCCTCCCTAGAGATAACATCGAGGCCTCGGTTGTATTTCAGCTCCAGGCCCAGGAAAGCAGCAAAACCAGACCAGTTTTTGTCTCGGGACCAGCTGCATTAGATAATGACCCTAACCTGGCGCTGGCCAATCAACCTGGAGACCACACCCCGAAAAGACATACCTGGAAGCTGCTGGATCTTCCCTGGAGCTCCTCCCGGGGCCTCCCCTAACGCCTCCACCCTTAGGCCCTCAGGGCCACCATCTTTACCCTCCTCACTTCTAAGCTCCCAGGGCCTTCCTTTGTCTCTGTAACTTGTTCCCTTTGCTTCTATGAACTACTCCTTCCACCTCTGTGACTTTCTTCATACATGTTCTCTAATGGTTTGAGTCCTGGCTCTGAATTCTTTCCTGGCCAGAACCCAAGTACCGAGGTCACTGAACCCAGGTCTGCTCTGAGCCCCTGGTCCCACACCTGGTGCCGTTCCGCCACCTACAACAGTGCACTGTGGAGTGTTGCTGTCCAGTGAGCATGGGGCCCACCCTGCAGGTAGCAGCTGGAGGCCATCACCTACCCACCCTCCATGTGGCAGGTTCTCTCTTGAAAAGAGACCTGGAGGCGCCCAGGCGTGAGAACCAGAGAGAAACCCAGCAGCAGCCTCTTTACACAAAGACTAGTGGCCCAGTGCACGGAATTTGTGCACATTAAAGGGGGATTAATTAGAGGAAATACTTTAATACTGCTATTTGCCCTTTCTCTATAATAGAAGAGGCAGAGATGAAAGAAAATTAGTAAAATGTATATGAAAATCTACCTCCTGTCAGAGTCTCGGGTGCACTGTGGGACCTAGAGTCAAGTCCCTGCCTATCCACAGCACCTCAAAATCGCATGAGACCCAGACCTGGCTGGCCCCACCCCATTGGATGCAGGATGCAGCCTCACACACCCCCCCCCCCCCCCCCCGCATCCCCGTCAAGCCCCGCTGGTCAGGGGACAAAGCCTCCTGCTGATCACACATAATGACCATTTGCATATTAGCCTTTTATTATTCAAACTAGAGGCCCAGTGCACGAAATTCATGCACGAGGGTGTGTGTCCCTCAGCCCAGCCTGCACCCTCTCCAATCTGGCATCCCTCTCACAATCCAGGTCTGCTGGCTCCCAACTGCTCACCTGCCTGCCATCCTGATTGCCCCTAACTGCTTCTGCCTGCCAGCCTGATCACCCCTTAACCACTCCCCTGCCAGCCTGATTGATGCCTAACTGCTCCCCTGCCAGCCTGATTGCCCCTAACTGCCCTCCTCTGCAGGCCTGGTCACCCCTAACTGCCCTCCCCACAGGCCTGGGTCCCCCCCAACTGCCCTTCCCTGCAGGCCCAGTCACCCCCAACTTCCCTCTCCTGCTGGCCTGATCGCCCACAACTGCCCTCCCTTGCAAGCCTGGTACCTCCCAACTGCCCTCCCCTGCTGGCCATCTTGTGGCGGCCATCTTGTGTCCACATGGAGGCAGCCATCTTTGACCACATGGGGGCCGCCATCTTGTGTATTGGAGTGACAGTCAATTTGCATATTATTCTTTTATTAGATAGGATATGCATTACCTATGGACACAGACAATAGGGTGGTGAAGGCCTGGGGCAGGGCAGGAACAGAGTGGAGGGGGCAATAGAAGGGAAAAAAGGAGACATTGTAATATTCTCAATAATAAAGATTTAAAAATAAAACCAAATGAGTGTAGCTGTGTTCCAATAAAACTTTATTTAAAAAGCAGGTGGAGCTGGATTTGGCCTGCAGGCTGTAGTTTGATGACCTATTTTATTTTATTTTATTTTATTTTATTTTATTTTATTGTAAAGAATAGTTTATTGATTTTTAGAGAGAGAGAGAGAAAGGGGATGGGAGGGAGAGAGGGAGAGAGAGAGAGAGAGAGAGAGAGAGAGAGAGAGAGAGAGAGAGAGAAAGATAGGCCCACAAATGGGGCATGTGCCCTGACAGGGAATCTGGCAACCTCTTGGTGCAGGGTACGATGCCTAACCAACTGAGCCACACCAGTCAGGGCTGCTGACCCCTTTTAGGTAAGTCTGCATTTCTGCTAGGATATTATCTAAGTCTAAGAACTTTTTTGTTTTGTTTTGTTCATTCTCAGAGCGTTTCTCCCCCCCCCCCCCACCCCACCAAAAAAAAACCACAAAAAAAAACAGCATCTAATTTTTATTTCACGTTTGCCATATATTTTCCTAAGTCTGAATATAGTAATAATAGCTTTGTTTTTAAGTTTTTCCCCCCTGCATATTGTTTCCTCAAAATTCTGTTTGTTTTTTGTTATATTAGAGGTTTTTCTCAAATATTAATGACCCCTGGTTATCTGCTCATGTCTAAGAGATTGAATAGCAGAGTGGTTGCCTCTGTGGTTGGGGAGATGTTGACTAGGGCATGACGGAACTTTCTGGGGAGATGGAAATATGCTATATCTTGAGTGAGGTATGGGTTGCGCAGGTGTATACAATTGTCAGGAGCCATTATACTGACCACTTAAGACCTTTGCATTTTCCTATAATTGCTTAAAGAATATAAAAAACGGTTTATGAAAGCAAGCTGCTGAATAGCCCTATGCGGGAGGAGGTCAGGAGCGCGGGGGGCGGGGCGGATTGACTCAGGGGCTCAATACAGAGAGTTGGGGTTGGGCTGTTTCGTTGGGAAATCTCTGATGCCAACCTATTTAGGTGTTCTTTTCTTGGTGAGTTGGACTCTGAAAGAGAACTAATACAAACAGGGAAAAACCAAACAATTTGGAGAAAACAGTAAGCAGGGAGAAGAAAACGAAAACAAACAGGAAATGAAACAACAGGAACAAAATACTTGTTAATACAGTCAGAGATTGAAGGGAATAAATTCTGGAGTGTCCTGTCTGGAGAGGGTAGCCCTGACGTCACTGTCTGGGAGCCGGAGGGGAGGGGGCCCCAGGTGATAGGACGGGAGGTGGGCTTCCCGCATTCAGGATGGAGCAGTCAAATAAGCCACTGGTGGGTCACAGGGCTGCCCCTCCCAGTTGTCCTGCTGTGTCCGGGGTTCAGAGACCTGTTTTATCCTCACAGGACAAGGAACCTTCTGTCTTTGTTGGGGCGGGGGCACCTTTGGGGGTTTTGTGGGGTAACCCATGGTGCCCCTTCGATTTTCTCACTCCTGGCTTAGGGTTCACTTCAGGGGCAATGTCCTCAGGCTGCTAAGGCACGGACCACATTCACCCGCCTTCCAGATTTAAATGTTTGTAGCCGTTGTCCCTTTTCATTGTATTCTTTCTGACTCAGACTGTGGTAGGCAGAATGATGGCCACCAAATGTTGCCTGCAGTGCCGCCCACCTCTTCAAGAACCAGGCGTGCTCTGAGGGCAGGATCTTCCCTGAAACAGCTCGGGGAGGGCGCCTCAGGGCCGGTGGGACTGATGGAAGTGGGGTGTGGCATGGAGGTGGTGCCTGCACTTCTGTGAACAGGGCCAAGCGGAGCCTGCAGGCCGAGCTGAAGCAGCGCCTGTGGGCCATCAGGAGCGCTCACAGCCGCCCTGGCCATGTGGGGAGTACAGGCTGACCTCTGCCGGGTCCCACCTCTCCCAACCCGTTCCCACTGCCACAAGTCCCCTCCCACCTGAGCCTGCTTCGTGCACAGCCTGGCGTTCAGTCAAGCCTCCACTCATTGTGGATGTTACGGACCCTGGCTCTTTATATATATATATAGATGAACCTTCATGTCGTAGGTCCCACCATGCCAAGGGCAGTGCTGTGGATGGCCAAGATCTCAGAACACATTCTGAAAGTTGCCAATTATAAACCCACTCCTGAGATAGATATGAATGTATCTGTTGTTTTAAATAATGACCTTCAGCCTCTTTAAAATAAAACACAGAAAAAACAAAAACAAGAAACTAGAACACGAAGAGCTGGCTGTCTGCCACTCAATTTCAGGCAAAGCTTCCCACCCACACAGCCCTGACTTCCACCCACGCAGAGAGCCCTTGACTGACTCTTAGGTGTGGGAATTCCTCCCAGGCACTCAATTCCCAAAAATGCAAATGCATGAATTTACTGGAAGAGGTTTGAAGTTGAATAGTTATGAAAATACTAGAGGCCCGGTGCATGAAATTCGTGCACGGAGGGAGTGTCCCTCAGCCCTGCCTGCACCCGCTGCAATTTGGGACCCCTACACCTTTTTCTTATCTAGCTAACCTCTTCACATTTAAAAAAATTAACTGAAATACCACCTACTCTAGGAAATCCTCTTTGAACAAATGTCTTTACAATCTGTATTAAGTATTTTCATAGTATGTCATTCTTTTTCTTTAAGAGCTACTTAGAGTGGATGCAATGTGGTTTTCATTCTTGCATCTAAATTTTTTTCTTCTTGCTCTTGTAATAGCGAAGCTTATCCAATTTACATTTGCCCTTCAAGGGCTTATATTTGGCCCTAACCGGTTTGGCTCAGTTGGCCTACGGACTCAAGGGTCCCAGGTTCAATTCCGGTCAAGGGCATGTACCTTGGTTGCGGGCACATACCCAGTGGGGAGTGTGCAGGAGGCAGCTGATCTATGTTTCTCTCTCATCGATGTTTCTAACTATCCCTCTCCCTTTCTCTCTGTAAAATAATCAATAAAATATATTTTTTAAAAAGGGCTTATATTTGGTTCAGTTTCTAGTTGGCTCCCTGTTTGTTTGTTTTTAAGCAATAAATTTGGGTTGTGATAGTAAGCCTCACTTGTAATCAAGCCTGTAGGTCTCCCTAGCTCAATCCTATCTAATAAAAGAGTAATATGCAGATTGACCACCACTCCAACACACAATATGGCTGCCCCCATGTGGTCAAAGATCCTGCCCCAATGTGGACACAAGATGGCCACCACAAGATGGCCAGCAGGGGAGGGCAGTTGGGAGGCACCCGGCCTGCAAGGGAGGGAAGTTGGAGGCGATCAACCCTGCAGGGGAGGGCAGTTAGGGGTGACCGGGCTGGCAGAGGAGGGAAGTTGGGGGCAAACAGGCTGGCAGGGGAGCAATTAGGCATCAATCAGGCTGGCAGCAGAGTGGTTAGGGGTTGATCAGGCTGGCAGGCAGGAGCGGTTAGGGGCAATCAGGAAGGCAGGCAGGCAAGCAGTTGGGAGCCAGCAGTCCTGGATTGTGAGAGGGATAATCAACTGCCCATTTAGGCCCGATTCCACCGGGATTGGGCCTAAATGGGCAGTTGGACATCCCTCGAGGGGTCCCAGATTGGAGAGGGTACAGGCTGAGCTGAGGGACACCCCCCCCCTCCGTGCACGAATTTCGTGCACCGGGCCTCTAGTATTTCTATAATAGCTATCACTTTAGCATACCAGAGATTGTGTTCATTTATAGAAAATAACAATAAATGTCACCTGATCCTTTGATCTTCTAGGAATATTTTATAGCAAGATGTATTATTCTAGTAATTTAACTATTACAAAACTGAGGCATACAGAAATAAATCACATTGAACAATAAAGAATGACTCAAATATCAAAGCATAGTACACTTAGGGCCTCCCTTGTCCTGTGCCTCAGATATCATAGCATAGTACACAGTATACATGGAACTCAGCTTCCTTTAAAATATGAAGGGATGCCATACTCATGAAGCAGCTACTTCCACACATATTTTTTTTTATTTAATTCACAGCACATACTCTTTGTACTAATTATTGGAAAATCATCCTAGCAATCATCCTAGCAATTGCCTCTGTTCCTTTCTGTATTGTTGCCTTACATTCTGATGTTATTACTGTGCTGTTATCATCCACTCGCTCTAATAAGATTGTGAATTTTTTAAGGGCAGAGATCATGACTTGAGCTTGTGTTTCTCTGTCATGGTGCTTAGATAAATACTCAAATGCCATCCAGTCCAAATGACTGTGATGAGAGAGGCCCACCGTTGCTGGAGACCTCTGATTTTTATTTAAGGGCCTCAATTGTTCTGCGCCTTTACAGAGGGGTGAGTAGGGGCTGAGGGAATTTGAGGAAACCCACACAGAATTCTCCTCATAAAAGATTTTGCTAAGCTGGTGCCCCGAACGCCGGGCATTTGTCCAATTAAAATCTGGACAGACAGCAATACCAAAGGCACTGGTCTCCTACTGCTAATGCGGGGGGATCAAACCCCAGCCTGCAGGAACTCACCCCCACAGTCAGGACCAGGCCGCTGGGTAGACCTGGGCTGGTGCTCCTAACTCTGGGGAGAGGGAGACTTCCCATGGCTGCAGGCTAGAGGCCCCGGACTCTGCACCATGTGCTGCGCAGGTTGGTCAGCTGAGAGGCTTCTTCGCCTGGGATTGCAGGGTGGCTTGGCCAGGCTCGGCCTGGCCTGTTCTCCCTGTGATCGCAGGGCGGGCCGGCCTGGGCTCACTGCTTTCCACCAGCTGCAGCTCGCCAGTCTCCTACGGGCTGGGGGGAGCTGACCAGTGGAGTCCACAGCATGTGGCAGTGGCTGTGAAGGTCGCCATGGCAATCCAGCATGACTTCCGGTTGGTCAGCCTTTGGTCGTGATTGGTAGTTACAAGTTACAACCCTGGGCTTTTATTATTAGGGTGTGAGTGCAAAACATGCATCATTGGCAGGACTTAAACCAGAAAGAATGACTGTTTCTATTGAGTAGATCACATCTCTTAAAGCGGAGAGCATGCAGCCAGGCCACTTGCTTTCCACGGAAGCACGGATGCCGGGGAGGCCCCCGGAAGCACAGCGCACGGCCTTTCTTGTCTTGTAGACTCTTCCGTCCCTGTCTGTCTGCCGCCGGTTAACTAACGGCGGTGCTCCATGACACATCCGCCTTCTGGCCATTTCTGTGGACGGTTCCTGTGTCAGGAAACAGCGAGTACGGTTCACCGTAATGACTGAGGGGAAGTCCATTGCCCCGGAGCCTCCCCAGGAATCTGCCCGTCATGCGACCATCTTTCACAAACAGCCTTTGAATGGGATCATGTGGCTGTTTCAGTTATATACTTAACAAGACTCTCGCTCATTATTCACACTCAACAAATTACTAAAGAAGTCCAGGCTCATTTACAGTAACTGATCTCAAATTACATATTCAAAGGTAATTTTCTCAAATGAGTTTCATAAAATGAGAAAAATGAGCTTCTATTCAAGCAAATGATGTGCTAGCACCCCTCTTGTTTGCTTAATACTTATAAATAAATGGCATTTTTTAAATTTATATAATCCTCACCCAAGGATATTTTTTCATTGATTTTTAGAGAGAGAGAAGAAGGGGGAGAGGGAAAGATCAATTGGTTGCCTCCTGTATGCACCCCGACCAAGGATTGAACCCCCAACCTAGGTATGTGCCCTGACCAGGAATATAACCTACTACCATTTTGGTGCACGGGACAATGCTCCGGCCCACTGAGCCACTGTGCCAGGGCAATAAAGAGCATTGCCCCCCCCCCCCCCATGGGCATAAAATCACTCTAGTTTTTTCTAGAGGAAAGTGAATATTTTTTGTTTTTTTTACAGTAATAATTTTTTAATTTAAATTTAAAAAATTTTAAGTATTATGTATGTCTCCTTTTTCCCCCATTGACCTCTCCCTGGCCACTCCCAACCCTCAGCACATTGCCCTCACCCCCCTAGTGTCTGTGGCCACTGGTTATGCTCATATGCATGCATACAAGTCCTGTGGTTGATCTCTTACCCCCTCACTCCCTGCCTTCCCTCATAGGTTGGACAGTCTGTTCGATGCTTCTCTGTCTCTGGCTCTATTTTTGTTCATCAGTTTATGTTGTTCACTATATTCCACAAATGAGTGAGATCATGTGATAGTCATCTTTCTCCAGCTGGCTTATTTCGCTTAGCACAATGCTCCCCAGGTCCATCCATGCTGTTGCAAATGGTAAGAGTTCCTTCTTTTTTATAGCAGCGTAGTATTCCATTGTGTAGATGTACCACAGTTTTTTTATCCACTCATCTGCTGATGGGTACTTAGGCTGTTTCCAAATCTTGGCTATTGTAAATTGTGCTGCTATGAACATAGGGGTGCATATATCCTTTCTGATTGGTATTTCTGACTTCTTGGAATATATTCCTAGAAGTGGGATTACTGGGTCAAATGGGAGTTCCATTTTTAGTTTTTTGAGGAATCTCCATACTGTTCTCCACAGTGGCTGCACCAGTCTGCATTCCCACATGCAGTGCACCAGGGTTCCTTTTTCTCCACATCCTCGCCAGCACCTGTCATTTGTTGATTTGTTGATGATAGCCATTCTGACAGGTGTGAGGTGGTACCGCATTGTCGTTTTGATTTGCATCTCTCGGATAATTAGTGACTTTGAGCATGTTTTCATATGTCTCGTGGCCTTCTGTATGTCCACTTTCAAAAGTATCTATTTAAGTCCTTTGCCCATTTTTTTTTATTGGATTGTTTATCTTCCTTTTGTTAAGGTGTATGAGTTCCCTGTAAATGTTGGAGATTAAACCCTTATCAGTGATAACATTGGCAAACATGTTCTACCATGCAGTGGGCTTTATTGTTGTTTTGTTGATGGTTTCCTTTGCTGTGCAGAAGCTTTTTATTTTGATGTGGTCCCGTTTGTTTATTTTCTCCTTAGTTTCCATTGCCCTAGGAGCTGTATCGGTGAAGACATTACTACAATGTGTGTCTGATATTTTGCTGCCTATGAATTCTTCTAAGATTTTTATGGTTTCCCATCTCACGTTTAAGTCCTGATAAAGGACATTTTGATTAAAGTGAAAGTTGACCCTCACGGATGTATCACTAAGTAAACAAAAGTGGCGTTTACTGAGCTTTCCCAAACTTGCTTCTCTTCCGGTGTTTCTCACCCAGTGAACGACATCTCTGTGGGGAGCGCCAAGTTCTGCTCATTTTGTCTGCAGCACATACATTATTATTCCCACACTCTTCACCCCACATCTCCCTCTGAGAACAAGCAGCCTGCTGTCGGGACTGTGCCTCACTTCTTAGATAATCCCATGCTCTTCAGGTGAGAGAGTGAGAATTTAAAACTGCGTGTCTATCCGATCGGTGTTGTGCTTCTCTCTACATGGGAGGAAACCACCACCTCCTCGGAGGCCGGCCCCGTGGCCTTGCCAGCACACACACCCACACTGCCCTCCTCGAGCCTCGGCCCAGCAGTGTTCTCTGCTGGAATTTCCTCTGCTGGGTGGACCAGTTCCCAGGGAGCAGAACCAAATGTGATGTAGACATGGACATAGGTATAGATGTGGAGGTAAATACAGGTACAGGTACAGGTACAGGTACAGGTACAGGTACAGGTACAGGTACAGGTACAGGTACAGGTACTGTGGAAGAAAGGGACCTCGTGCTAACCTGCCAAGCCCAGGGAAGGCCTGTGTGGTGGTTTTGCAACTTGTAGACCTAAAGTAGCCACAAAGGATGGTCTGAAATGAAAACTTAACAAAAGCAGTGATGGTGGGTAGTCACGTCCTAGGCCAGTATCTTCCCTGGCAAAGGTCAACCTTTACCTTCACTGAGCCTGTTGTCCTTTTGCATCTATGATAACATATCCTGGGAATGTCAAAGTAATTTTCCTTTTCCTGGTGCCCTCAAAGCACAAATCCCCTCATTGTTACTGAGTTAATTGCTGACTGTTCACTATCCTGCACCCACCTAAGTAAAGAAGCATGTGTCTATCATTTTACTTTTTATCCAATCCCAGTGGTTTCCCCACTTTGCTTTCTCCCACCTCCCTAATCTATCACCAGTGGAGTTCATGTGACTCACTTACGTCTCCTTTGATTGTGATGTACAAAACAAGGTGAAAACCCGCCACATTCTCCGGAGCATTATCCCAATACGTTGAGATTCTGCTCCCTCCTTATTGGCTCAAATAAATTCACAAAATTTATTTACAGGTTTGAATGTTTTTTATGTTAACAGTACAGATATAAATACAGGTACAGATGTAGGTAGAGGTATGGGTATAGGTACAAGTATAGATATAGGTATAGGTGTAGGTATAGGTAAGGGTATAGGTATAGATATGGGTGGGGAACCTTTTCTCTGCCAAGAGCCATTTGGATATTTATAACAACATTCGTGGGCCATACAAAATTATCAACTTCAAAATTAGCCTTCTCTATTTGGTCAAACATTTAATTAACTCACCCCTAATGCCTTGGCAGGGCCAGACCAAATGATTTTGCGGGCCTTATACAGCCCAAGGGCCAGATGTTCCCCACCCCTGGTATAAATGCAGGTACAGGTGTAGGTATAGGTGTAGGTATGGACATGGATATAAATACAGGCATAGGTGTAGGTACAAGTGTAGGTACAGGTACAGGTACAGGCACAGGTAGAGGTACAGGTACAGGTACAGGTACAGGTACAGGTATAGGTATAGGTATAGGTATAAATATAGATATAGATATAGGTATAGGTACAGGTACAGGTACAGGTACAGGTATAGGTATAGGTATAAGTATAGGTATAGGTATAAGTATAGATATAGATATAGGTATAGGTATAGGTATAGGTACAAGTACAGGTATAGGTATAGGTACATGTACAGGTACAGGTACAGGTATAGGTATAGGTACAGGTATAAGTATAGGTATAGATAGGTATAGGTATAGGTATAGGTATAGGTATAGGTATAGGTACAGATATAGATATAGGTATAGATATAGGTACAGGTACAGGTATGGATATAGGTATAAGTACAGGTACAGGTACAGATACAGATACAGATACAGATACAGATACAGATATAGATATAGATGTAGATACAGGTACAGGTATAGGTATAGGTATAGGTACAGGTATAAGTATAGGTATAGGTATAGGTACAGGTATAAGTATAGGTATAGGTACAGGTATAGGTACAGGTACAGGTACAGGTACAGATACAGGTACAAGTACATGTACAGGTTAAGGAACTGACATCAAATGCACACATTAAGTGAAACGTGAGTTCTACTGTCTCCGACTCTAATCCCTCGAGCCTCCGCCCTCCGCTGTGCCTCAGACCCAGCAGGGAATGCTGGCTCGGCCACCTGCTGCCTATTCACAGAACGGTCATGCCCAGTGTACTGGTGGCAGGGCCTACACCCCCCACACCCCCGGGAGCAACCTGATGGGCTGGAGGAGTAAGCTGCTCACCATCCCCACTTAGTTCTGCCGCAGCCTGAGCCCCTGCCCCTGCCCCTGCCCCTCCCAGTGAGGCTGCTTCAGGCATTTGCTTGCAGCCGACTGCCTGCTGCAGCTGTCACCGCCTGCGTTCCGCCCCTGGGTCGTCCGGCCTCCTAAAATAAGTTTGTTTTGTGCACATTAAGACTCACTCTCTGTGCTGGACAGTGCTAAGGATGTGGACAAGTGCATGATGTGTAGCGCAATGACCGTACCCTGCAGCGTAGTCTCATCACCCGAAAGGTCCCTGTGCCTCATCTGTCCACTGCACCCCACCAAACCCCTGGCAACCTCTGGGCTTTCTACTATCCCTTTGTTTCTTTTGTCCAGAATAAAACATAAAATACTGGATTTTTCACTTAGCAATATGCATTAACAGTTCCTCCATGTCTCTTTGTGGCTTGCTAACTCATTTCTTTTAATTGTTGAACTAGTGACCTGGTGCACAGATTCATGAACATTGAAAGGAAACTAATTAGAAGGTGGCCGGTGGGGCGGGACTGGGCAAGATGGGCAGACAAGCCCTGGAGCCAATTTCCCTTGGTCCCTCCGTGGCACTTGGGGCAGGGCTGTGGCTCGAAGGGCGTCTGCGGTGTGAGCAGGGTCCCTTGGCAGATGGAGTCCCTTGGCCCGGCCTACAGGGATCGGGCCAAAACTGGCTCTCAGACATCCCCCAAGGGGTCCCGCAGTGCGAGAGGGCACTCTGCAAAGCTGCTGTCGTACAGGGCGTGGAACGCAAATGCAAGTGAGCAGTAACCAGATTCGGGGCCGACAGTGCCCAGCAACAACATAGCCCATGGCCGAAGGTGGAATCGCACGATCCTGCGAGGAATTGGGCTCCCTCCTCTCTGGTTCCGGTGCGTCACCTGAGACCCGCTGCTGCCAAGTCACCACAGCTGGGCAGCTCCTGCGCTGAGCGTCTGCCCCCTGGTGGTCAGTATGCGTCATACCTACTGGCTGGTCGGACAGTCGGACGGTTGCTTAGCCTTTTATATAGAGAGATAGATAGATAGTGTTCCGTGGTATGGATGGACCACAGTGTCTCCATTCACCTGTTAAGGGACTTAGGAGTTGCCCCCAGTTCTAAGTGATATGATGGAGCTGCTATCCGCATTTCTGGGAAGGTGCATGTGTGGATGTCAGTTTTGACTCACTGGTGAGTATTTAGGAGCCAGCTGTTCAGGGCTGTGGTAAGACGATGCTTGGCTCTGGAAGAAACTCCAGACCATCTTCCAAAGTTGCGGCATCATTTTGCATCCCCACCAGCAGTGAGTGAGGCTTCCTGCACCTCGGTTTCCTCGTCAGTGTCTTGTATTGTCGGGTTTTTAGATTTTAGCCATTTGAAAATGTGTGTAATGGTACCTGTGGAGGTGTTTCTCTCTTTTCTGCATCCAGCACGGAAAAGGAACAGGTTAGGTTCCTGAGTGGAGGAGCTGGGGATTAAGAAATAAAAGAAAGAAAGAGACAAGAGGCAGAAATAGAAATAAGCTGGGAGCCGGGTGGAATGCTGCCACTCTGATGGAGGGACAGTCACACCACAGCTGACACAGCGCATTTATTTATATTCCAAAATACAAGGGGGTTTCACCGAAAAACTTAGGATCAAAGGAGCTTGGGTGGGCTCAGGTCCTATTCATTCCCTCTTTCCCGGTGCTAGACTGGATTTACATCTCAAAGCCCACTCCTGACACCTGGACAAAGGTAAGAAGTCAGAACTGATAACACCCCCCACCTTCTTGGGGGGGTGGGGGTGTAACCGAGACACAGCTCTGCCAGTCGCCTCGGGCTCAGCTGACAACAATTTAAAGAATGTCCATGTGCCTTCCCAGGGGGTCCTCTACAGTACCTCATTATTTAATGTGCAATCTATATCATAAAAGCCTAAGCGACCATTACAGCAGAACAACCAGACGACTGGTTGCTATGGTGCACACTGACCACCTGGGGACAGACGCTCAACACAAGAGCTGCCCCCTGGTGCTCAGTGCGCTCCCACGGGGGGAGCCCCGTTCAGCCAGAAGCCGGGCTCACAGCTGGCAAGTGCAGCGGCAGTTGCGGGAGCCTCTCCCGCCTCCACAGCAGTGCTAAGGAGCAGTGAGCAGGTGGGTGGTAAGGAGCGAGGTGTCCCGGACTGTGAGTGGGATGTCTGCCTGCCAGGACTGCGAGTGGGCGCAGGCCAGGCTGCGCCCCCCCCCCATACACAGATTTCATGCACTGGGCCTCTCATCTACACTAATAAAAGAGAAGTATGTAAGTTGACCGTCACTTCACGACGCCCACCAGCCAATCAGGAGTGAATATGCAAATTAGCGGGACAAAGATGGCAATGGCCACAGAGCCAGCCAGAGTGAACAGGAGGCTTGGGTTGTCCCTAGCAATGGAGGAAGCCAAGCTTCCCACCCACCTGGGGCTGGCCACTAAAGGAGGGGCCTGTGAGTGGAGGACATGGATTTGGCCCGGGCAGGTGCCGAAGGAGGGGCAAGTGAGCAGAGGACACGGAGCCAGACAGGGCGCACGGAAGGCTTGGGTCACCCCCACCCTTCCTGGCTGCTGCTGAAGGAGGGGCCGGTGGGCAGTGGCCATGGAGCCGGCCTGGGCGCGCGGGAGGTCAGCCACTGAAGAAGGGGCCTGTGGGCGGCGAACACTGGGCCAGCCTGGGCACACGGGAGGCTTGGGTCACTGTCGCCCAGGCTGGCCGCCGGGGGAGGGGCCTGCAAACGGCCCTCAGCCCCTTACTCAGGCTGGCCACGCCCCCATCGGGTGAGGGTCCCCCCTGGGGGGCATGGCCAGCCTGCAAACAGCCATCAGCCCCTCACCCAGGCTGGCCAGACACCTCAGTGGGTACCCCCACCCTGACAGGGGTGTGGCCAGCCTGAAAACAGCCCTCAGCCCCTCACCCAGCCTGGTCATGCCCCCCCAATGGGGTGTAGCTGGCCTGCAAACTGCCCCAGCCCCTCCCCCAGGCCAGCACCATCCCCAGTGGGGACCCCCACCCCAATGGAGGCATGGCTGGCCTGCAAACCACCACAGGCCCCTTGCCAAAGCCGCCCCATCCCCCAAGGGAACCTCCACCCTGATCTGGGACACCCTTCAGGGCAAACCAGCCAGCCCCCACCCATGCACCAGGCCTCTATCTATACTAATAAAAGGGTAATATGCTAATTAGACTGGGAGAACTTCCAGGAGACCTTCCAGACATTCTTCTGGACAAAGCCATGGTGGCGGGGCTGAGGTAGAGGTGGTTAGGGGCCAAGAGGGAGGGCAGTTGTGGATGATCAGGCCAGGATGGGACAGCAGTTGTGGGTGATCAGGCCGGTGGGAGAGGGGGCAGTTGGGAGTGAGCAGGCCAGCAGGGGGGGCCAGTTGGGAGCAAGCAGGCCATCAGTGGGGGTCAGTTGGGGGTGATCAGGCTGGTGGGGGAGAGCAGTTGGGGGTGATCAGGCTGGCGGTGGTGCAGTTGGGGGCAAGCAGGCTGGCAGGAGGGGGGAAGTTGGGAGCAAGCAGACCAACATGCAGAGTGGTTAGGGGCAATCAGGCAGGCAGGCAGGTGAGTGGTTAGGAGCCAGCAGTCCCGGATTGTGAGAGGGATGTCCGACTGCCGGTTTAGGCCTGATCCCCTAAACCAGAAGTCGGACATCCCTCAAGGGGTCTCAGATTGGAGAGGGTACAGGCTGGGCTGAGGGACACCCCTCACCCCATGCATGAATTTCATGCACCAGGCCACTAGTTCTCTAATAAAAATGTTGAGCATAGTTTCATGTGATTACCTGTTACCTGTATATCTTCTCAGGGAAGAGGTCTGTCCAGATCTCTTGTCCATTATTTATTAGGATTGTCTATTTTCTTGTTGTTGAATTTTAAAAGTACTTTATATACTGTGGGTACAAGTTATTTGTCAGATAAATGTTTTGCAAATATTTTCTCTCAATCTGTTGTTTGTCTTTTCATTCTCTTAATGGTATATCTTTCACAAAGCAAAAGATTTTAATAAAGTCCATCTTATCAATTTTTTCTGTCATGGATCATGCTTTTGGTGTTGAATCTAAAATTTTACTACTAATTTCAAGGGCAACTAGATTTTCTCCTATCTTCTAGAAATTGTATAGTTTTGCTTTTTACAATTAGGCCCATGATTTATTTTTAGTTAATTTTTGTGAATGGTGTGAGGTCTGTGTCTAGATTCTTTTTTCTTATTTGTGCATGTAATTTTCATTTCTTCCCGCTCCATTTGTCAGAAAGATCATCCTTTCTGCATTGAACTGCCTTTGCTCACTTGGAGATCAGTCCACTGGAGAAGTGTGGGTCTATTCCCGGCTGTTCTGTTCCTTGGATTTGTGTCTATTCTTTTGCTGATACCATGATGTTTGGGATTAATTTCAACTTCTTATCCTAGCACAGTAGGCATTAAAAGTGAACAATCACCCTGGCTGTGTGGCTCGGTTCATTGGGCATTATCTCAAGCACTAAAAGGTTGCTGGTTGATTTTCAGTCAGGGCACAAGCCCCGGTTGTGGGTTCGATCCCAGGTAGGGGATGTGCAGGAGGCAGCCGATTGATGTTTTGCTCACATCTCTCTCTCTCTCTCCCTCTCCCTACCTCTCTCTAAAAAGCAATAGAAAAAATATTTTTAAAAAGTGACCAGGGCCCTAGCCAGTTTGGCTCGGTGGATAGAGCATCAGCCTGTGGACTAAAGGGTCCCAGGTTCAATTCCTGTCAAGGGCACATGCCCAGGTCGCAGGCTCAATCCCCAGTGGGGGGCATGTAGGAGGCAACCGATCAATGATTCTCTCTCATGATTGATGTTTCTGTCTTTCTCTCCCTCTCCCTTCCTCACTGAAATCAATAAGAATATATATGTTTTTAAAGTGACCGGGTCTTAAGTACCCAGCTTGGTGAATTGTCACCAAATGAACGTATCTGTGCAGTCAGCTCCCCAATCAAGGCACTGTGTCCCCCACACCCCAGCCGCCCTGGGTGCTCCCTCCGTCTCCAACTCCCCCGGACAGCCGCACCCGGCTCCAGCAGCACGGGTTGCCACGCTGTGGGCCTTTATCTGGGGAGGATCCCTCAGTGCGCAGGTCTTGGCTCAGGGCATAGGAGGCGCTGTCATACACGCGTCCATCACTGCAGCTTCACGCACTGGCTGGTTTCCAGTTCAGACTATTCAGCTCCTGCACACCTTCCGTGAACACACGTGTGCACCTGCCCCGTGCGGACCCAGCCCAGATGGCCTGGACTTTTCCAACGGTGCCGCACCGACATCCCCGTGGCCTCAGCATGCAGGGGCCGGCGCTTCCTGGACGCATCCCCATGGTGAGGGGCGGCCACATCTGAGAACCACGGTTTCAGGGGCTTCCCAGGAGCCTGGATGGGTTGCTCCGGGTCCTCTATTCTGCAGTTTCTCAAGGAATTCCCGAAATCCTCCTCATCAACGCTGGGAATGGCCAAGCCTGGTTCCACAGCCACTCTGACCTCTGTCACACACACACCACTGCCCCCGAGTGATGGCATTTCCCCACAGGACGCGTCCAGTGTTTCCGTGTCTGAAGGCTCCACAGGAGAGGACCTGCACCTCCTCACGTCGGTCACACCCACCCTGTCTCATGGGCCTCCTGTCAAATCTACGTAGAATCAGGTCCGCGCAGCGTAATTCTCCGGCAGGTTCCAGGACCCCTCGTTCTGCACCTAAACTGCCCTCGGCCGTGGGGATGCAGGGCCCGCGGAGGAGGCCGCGCCTGGGCTGCCGTCTAGAAGGGCACAAGCACAGGAGCCACGAAACGCCGCCTGAAAGCAGCGCCAGGTTGTGCGGAGAGGCTCCGGGGACGGTCACCGGGAGGCGCAGCCCAGCGGCAGAAGCGTGGACACCGCCCGCCCAGCCGGCGCCTGGCTCCACGGAACGCCACTTGCTTAGAGCACCCCGTTTCTAGGAAGCACGTTCTGGTTTTGCAACAGCGGGGCCGTTTGTTTCTCCGAAGGGAATTAGCAGCAGGAGGACGCTCTTCCCACCGCAAAGGCTGAACAGCAGCCACTCCTCAGCTCTTTGAGGACAGAGCAGATGGTCTTTATTAAAGAGATAAATGGGATGTTTGAGCTGAAACAAGGTGATGGACTAAACGGAAGTTTACAAAACCAAATAATGCCATTCTAGAACGCGGCCTCTGGTTTTCCGTGCAAAACAACAATACAAAATGTATTTTTAGTCTCATGAGCAAATCGTAAGCGTTTGGTACAAACCCGCAGCTTCCAAGGCCTCCCGTGGTCTGCGTCCCAGCGCCTCCACGCCTGTCTCCCTCTGTCCTCCCTCCCACTGTGCTATCCCGTCACCGACTCACGTTCCTCGACGTGCTTCAGGCTTCCATGAGTTGGTGACTTCATGTTTCCTCCGATCGAGGTGCTTCCCTCCCCTCTTCTCATCTCCATGGCGTTTCCCAGCCCAATGCCACCTCCTCCGGGAGTCTTCCGGAAATCTCCCCGCACACAGGCTCAGCACTGACTGCACTGCCTCAGGTCTGGCTGCCGTAGTCATCAGTCCCCGTATTATCACACGGTCATCTCTTAGAGCAAGGGCCTGTTTGCTTGTTTCTGCTTCCTTTGTGTGCACATGGAAGAGCTGTGCTGACTGAATCAGATTTGTCTGAGAGAGAAGATTTGTGCATGAGGGAATCATGGCAGAGGACTCCTTGGGGAAAGTGGGGGAACACGCCCCTGTTGGGTAGGAACAGCGGTGCTGTCTGGCCGTGGATTCCACCCGCCGTGCTCCCTCCACCAGCCTCCCGTCTGAGCCATTGCCGGGTGGCTGCTGGGCACCCCGACTTCACGAGGGCTCGCTCCCCTCATGGAGAGTTGAAGGCCTGCGTGGCCGTCCCGGGGAGGTGCTGGGAGATCCCGAAAGCAGCCAGGCTCCGGGTCAGAGCCAGAGCGGGAAGGGGTCGGGCGTGTTCTAACGAGGGCCGGTGCCTGTGCCTTGAGGAATCCCTGGAGGAAGCGGGCTTGGTGTCTGTGAAACGGCGGTTGTCTCTGCGGCTGCTGCTGAGCGGCCACGTGCAGGGGCCTCACGTGGAGCGGCCAGGCCTCGCCCTCCCCGGTGACAGGCCGGGCACTCCACGGCCTAAATGCATTTTATTTTATCCAGAGGATTAAGGCGACAGCCAGGGCACCTCCACTGCATCCAGGCCAGTCATAACAGGATCATAAGAGGAGGGACGGTGGGGGTCTGGCCGCCCAGCTCCTCCCCCTCCCCCTCCCTCCCCGCGCCCCCCCAGCATTTTGTCCCCTCTCCTCCGCCCCCGAGAGAGATCCCTGCTCAGGACGGGGCGCCGCAGCGCTTTGTTAAAAGAGCTGATTTATTGATTTGTTGAGCATTTATTTGTTGATTGGCCTGTGGCTTTATCTACTCAATACCCTGCTTCTTTGTCTAGCTAAACGGCACCCATCACCCATCACTTTTCCTCCAGGAAACCTGTGCCCGGCTTTTAAAGCCCCGGAGGCGGAATTCTGTCCGGGTCCCTGGAAGGAGCCACCGAGCGGACTCCGCACACGGGGTGGGGATGGACTCGCCCTCCGAGGCCTGGTGCTGCCGGCGCTGCGGGTCCAGGGACGGGCCTTGAGAGCCACAGGGAGCCTGCAGCCTGGTCCGGGACAGGCCACGGCCGATGGCTCAGGGTGACTGAGGCCCCACCCCACCAGTTCCCACTCGGCCCTGCTGCCGGTCCTGAGTCAGAGGTTCTCACACTCACAAGGGCCTGGAGGACGGAGAGGCACCGCCACGTCCGGGTAGAGGAGCGGCGGGAACAAGTGCACTCACCCTCCCTCCTAACAGATGGGAGCATGATGTGGCCTAGTCTTCTAGGCCCACTGGACCCTGGCGGCTGGAAAGGCAGTGGCCCCCAGGCCGCAGTGGGGCCGCGATGGGGAAGACATCTGTGTCCCGGTCCCGAGCTCCTGCAGGTGAGCAGGACAGCGCGAGGGGGCCGTGGTCTGTGCACGGTGCCCACGGGCCCAACAGCCCGGCCCGGGCACAGGAGCGGACGCCTGCCTGGCTCTGGCTCCGTGTGCAGAGTCTCAGCTGCATCCGCCCGGTCCGGTTAGGAGGCCTCTCACCCGCCCGTCAGCGCAGCGAGGCCCCGAGGAGGGCACAGTGCGCTTGCTTGGGGCAGTGTGACGCCCCGTGGACACGTCTGAGCCGTGAACACAGCCCAGGGGACCTGAGCCCAGACGGCGGTTTCGCCCACACCCCCATCGGGCCCCCAGGCGGCAGTCAGGTCTGACCGGGGACCAGCATTTCACACTGACGCGTGCTCTCGCCCTGCCCCCACCCTCTCCGCGGTGCGGTCGCGTCCGCTGGTGCGTGGGGTAGCCATGTGGTTGGGAGGAGAGGCCGACAGGCGGTGAGCAGAGGGCAGGGTTCAGTGCGGTGGCTGGAATCCTCACCGGCAGGTGCTCCCCGCTCTCTCGGCTCCTAACGGGGCTGTGTCCCAGTCCAGGGCCCTTCCTCCGGGGAGAGGCCAGGTGTGTCCGGCCCCCCCCGCGGCAGGTGAGGAGAAGCAGTCACCGCGGGCCCAGCGGGAGCTGTGGCTCAGGCACACCTGCCCGCCAGGGCACCCTCGCCTGGGCCGGACACCCTGCAGCTGCAGAGAAAGGAAGGGAGACCTTTGGGCGCCACAAAGGGACAGGACAGGGAGACGCGTCTGTGTTCTGTCCACAGCCGGGATGGGAACGTCCGGCCCTCGGGCCGTGTGAGGCCCCGAAACCATGTGGTCTGGCCCTGCCCGGGCAGCGGGGCGAGTTAATTGAATGTCTGACCAAATACAGCGGCTAATGTTTCCGTTGATGGTTTTGTGTGGCCCGTGGTGATGCTATAAATACCCACAAGGCCCTCGGCAGAGAGAGCTTCCCCGCGCTGCCCCACCGAAACACGGCTCAGTAGCTTTCGAAATGCTACGGAGACAGAGACCCAGAGCCTGCGGCGGGCGGCTCCCACTGCATCACGTCAGCATGGGGGCTGTGGGTGGGGGACCCCCTCAGTGTGGGGCTGTGGGTGGGGGGACCTTAGTGTGGGGCTGTGGGTGGAGGGGACCTCAGTGTGGGGCTGTCGGGGGGGGGGAACCTCAGTGTGGGGCTGTGGGTGGGGGGACCTTAGTGTGGGGGCTGTGGGTGGGGGGGACCTCAGTGTGGGGTTGTGGGTGGGGGTACCCCCTCAGTGTGGGGCTGTGGGTGGGGGGACCTCAGTATGGGGGCTGTGGGTGGGGGGGACCTCAGTGTGGGGCTGTTGGTGGGGGGACCTTAGTGTGGGGCTGTGGGTGGAGGGGACCTCAGTGTGGGGCTGTCGGGGGGGGGGGGGACCTCAGTGTGGGGCTGTGGGGGGTACACTCACTGCTCATTCTGTTTGGTGGGAACAAGCCCTCCCGGGCCCCACTCTGGCGGGCACACAGGAAGGTGGGTCCAGCTCTGAGTCAGGAACCTACAGGCTCCTATTCACCTGCCTGCGGTGAGAGACGTAGGTTCTGTAAAACCAGAACACGTGCCTGGACTGGAAAAGGACATGTTGCTCCCAGCTCAGTGGTTAGAGCATCGGCCCCCACAGGAGGCGCAGGTTTGATTCCTGGTCCCGGCACGTCCCTGGCTGCAGGCTCACTCCCACCCCCTGGGCAGGGTGCATGCGGGAGGCAATCACGGGTCTCTCTCCCTCTCTCTCCCTCCCTCTCTCTCTCTTTCTCTCTCTCTCTCTCTCCCTCCCTCTCTCTCCCTCTCTCTCTTCCTTTCTCTCCCTCTCTCTCTCTCTCTCTCTCTCCCTCTCTCTCTCACTTCCTCCCTCTCTCTCCCTCTCTCTTTCTCTCCCTTCCCTGCCTCCCTTCCACTCTCTCTGAAAAAGCAAGGGGAAAAAATATCCTCATGTGAGGGTTTTTGAAAAAAGGCATTTTGACCCCCAAATTCTAACAAATTCCATATGATGTGGGTGTGCGGCCGACTCCATTCTCGTTCTTGTTATAGGATGGTCCCAGGGCTCCCTGCGCAGCGGGGGAGTGAGGGATCCGAGTTGCTATGGGAACGGAGAAGGCGTTCCTGGAAGTGGAGGAGCCTGCTGCACCCTGAGGCCCTTCTGCGGGGACCGGGAGCCCCGTGTCTGCAGGCAGCAGGGCCGCGAGTGGATGGCATGGGCCCCGCGCCCGGCCCTGCTCCCGGGCGGCTGCGAGGTCGGTGCGGCCCTGCTGAGCCCATTGCTGAAGGCAGCTTCCCGCGGCCGTTCGGACTTGAACTCCTCCGGCCGCGGAGTGCTGTCGGGCGAGGACCCACGCTGTGCCCCGGGCCGGCACGGCTCAGGGCCGCCGGCGGGCGCTGCACCTGTGTGCGCGGCTGGTTCCGGCCATGGACGGACAGCAGGCCCTGGGCCTCCACCCGACCAGATGCTTGTTTCCCAGGAGGCAGGGGCGGGTGCTCGTGGAGTCAGGGTTCAAGGAACCAGAGTCAGAACAGCACACCTGAAGCGTGGCCCTGGGTTCAGCGGAGCCTGAGCTGTTGGTTCCGAGGGAGCGGAAGGGGTTAGAGTTCACTCCCAGGCCTCCCCGCTGAGCGCCGCAGGGCCGGGGTGTGCGCCTCGGAGGTGGCCAGCTCCTACTCGCAGATAGACGGCGCCAGGAGAGGAGCGGGCCGCCCCGCCCAGGCCTGGCTGCGGGTCCGCAGAGGAGCCTGGGCGCGGCCCCAGCGTCCGAGGAGACCGGTCTTCAGCCCCACGTGGCTGCCCAGGAGAGTGGCGGCCGGAGGGTGGGGGTGGCAGCGAGGTGTCTGGCCGGTCCCTCGTTTTACACCATCCCAGGCACTGGCCCTTCCAACCTCAAACGTGCACGTGGTGCTGGCCCGGGGTGCCCACTGGCCAGTCCGAACACTCCCGGGGCTGTGAGGGGTCCCCTCCGGCCTGGCAGGAGTGCTGTCGTCAGCCAGCAAGCAAGTGCGGGAGGGTGGACAGCAGTGGGACCTGGGCTTTGCTGGAGGGAAGGAAAGACAGGGAGGGTCCCAAACCTAACAACGGAGCTGCCTGACCGCAAAACGGCTTCAGTTCACTGATCTCCTCGAAGCTTCCGTGTGTGTGTGTGTGTGTGCGTGCGTGTGTGTTTGTGTGTGTTTGTGCGTTTGTGTGTGTTTGTGTGTGTGTTTGTGCGTGTGTTTGTGTGTGTGTTTGTGCATGTATGTGTGTGTGCGTTTGTGTGTGTTTGTGTGTGTATGCGTTTGTATGTATGTGTGTATGTGTGTGTGCGTTTGTGTGTGTGTTTGTGTGTGTATGTGTGTGTGAGTGTGTGTTTGTGTTTGTGTGTGTGTGTGTTTGTGTGTGTTTGTGTGTGTTTGTGTGTGCGTGTCTGTTTTTTTTGTGTGTGTGCATGTGTGTGTTTGTGCGTGTGTGTGTATGTGTGTGTGTTTGTGTGTGTGTGTGCGCGTGTGTGTGTTTGCAATTACTTTTCTGCATCACGATGTTTCCTTCCATACCCTGCCAGGCAGGGACCATGTGGCATTATTTTTTTGAAAACTTAACCTAGAATTTTGTTTCAGGTTCCAAGACCTAATAGACAATACTTGAATATTTTCTACCATTAATTGTTGTTTTCCTTTATAAGAGACAATAATCTTTTGCAATATTTTAATCTTGTAGTTTTAAATGTTACATTCAAAATTAAATGAGTGATCTCAAAATTATTAACCGTAATTGAAGCTGTTGCTGAGCGTTTGCAACGCGCCCCGCTGCTCTGCGCGGTGCTGTCTCAGGCAGTGGCCTCCCGAGCGCGATGTGGGGCGGCCGGAGAGCGAGCTGAGCTCCAGCGGTCACCATCGCGGCTGGACTCGGGGCCTGGCTCTCACCGCCCCGGCCTGCCCTCCCCCTGCCCGTCCTGACCCCCATGTGCTCCGGGGGCCTGAGAGCTGGCATGTTCTGAGCGGGCGCCCTGGTGCCTGACCTTCTGTGGGTCACGGCTCCCTGGCTCCCCGCCCACGGGGAAGTCTGCCGGAGGGCCAGCCCCCACAGAGGAGGGCCGCACCGGTCTGGTTGAAATTGTTCTGTCTGGTGTCTCGGTGGACTTTGTCAACTTTGGAATGAAGAGGGAGCACGTCAGCCTATCGGCCTACCAGGGCGCCACGCTCTCGTTTGAAAACTTCCATTTTAGAACGCAGCTGTACTGTGGGAAGGAAACTTTACACGGATTCCTGAGATGAAGCATGGGGCTTCAGAGCACCGTCTCGTCTCGCCCTGTGCTCCTGGGCCCCTGGCTTCCACCCGGTCCCTGCGCGGGCCAGCGGGCGGCTCTACCTCCCCCGCCGCCCAGTGATGCTGGCTCCGAGGACGCGTCCGTTTCTTGGGGAGAAGAGGACACGTGTGAGAGGGAAGCGGGGCCCAGCGTGCAGGCAGCGCCGCTGAGCTTTACGGAGCGACGCCACCGCAGGGGTCCTGGCACCGCGCGGAGCTGCTGTGGAGCCTGACCCTCCTGCCTGGACGCCTGGGCCCGCGCTCACGTGTGCGGGGCAGGCCGACCGGGCAGGCAGGGCTGCCTCCGAGTGCCGGGCAGGTCTGTGCAGGCAGTGCCCACGCGGCCAGCTGGGGCCGGGCCTCCTGCCCAGCGCTGCCAGGGCTGGCGAGTCCCCACCGGGTCTGCGTCCCAGCCCTGCACCCACTCCCCCAGCCTGTTTCCTGGGTGTAAAATGGGGTGATGGTAACACTGACCGAGTTATTGGGAATATTCACCAGGTGAGAATGTGTGCTGTCCCTGGTCAGAACCAGTTTCCGTGACCGCTAATGAGGCGGGCGTGGGGCCTCCCAGGCGCTCGCCCGCGGTCACTCGCCCCTTTGCTGTCACACCGAGACCCTCCCTCTTCCCCCGCCGCAGCCCTGCCCAACCACCAGCAGCTCATGGAGGCTCAAACCCAACGCCTCATTTGACCCCCCGTTACTTCCTCTCCCAACGCCTCAGCCTCTGCTCTTCCTGCTCCTTGTGGATCCCAGGGTCCCCCTAAAGCTCCTGCCTGCTCCGCCCCCCAAAATTCCCTGGCCCCGGGAGCTCCGCACCTCTGTGAAAGCCGCACCTGTGGGGGCTGGCGAGGGGGGACCCCAGCCCCTCGTCGCCCGGGGACCTTCCTTCTTGAATTTTCCTCTTGAACCTTTAGTTTCTTTATTGCCAAAATGAGGGTTGAAATATTCAAGTCCACAAGGGCATGCAAATTAACGAGATGACACGGTAGAGGGGCAGCGGGCATGTGAGAGGGGCTCGGACAGGCCGCGGAGCGCACACTCCCCGCGGCAGCGTCCGGCTGCGGCCCTCTCTGTGGACAGTCAGGCTGGAGCTCCGGTGCGGGACCCACTTGCTGCGCGTGATCTTGGACAAGTTCCCGGACTTCTCTGAGCCTCCATCTCCAGCTCTGCTCAGAGGGGATCACACCAGGAGGCAGAGGTGAGCGGGCCGCGCCTCAGCCGGGAGACTCGCTCCCTCCCGTGGGACGGCCGCCCACCTGCGAGTGCGGGGCCTGCTGTCCTGCTGCGACCTTCCCGGGGGGACGGGCTTCAGTCTCACGCTTCAGTACAGTGTTAAGCTCCGGCCAGGAGGACCCGTGCTTCCCGGTGATTCTCCGCGGACACAGTGGGCGTTTCCACGGGAAGACGTGCTTCCACTTGGCGCTCAGGGGGCAGGGCAGGTTAGGGAGAAGCCCGATGACGTCGGGAGAAACGAAGCGACAGGGGCCAGCTGCCCTCCGTCCCCTGCCAGGGCCGCTCTCAGGCTTTCTGTCCTCCCTTGACGTAGACTCTGCCCCGTGGACGCGTCTCAGTTGTCGCCCAACCCTGTTCCCCAGAGACCAGGCTGCTGCTCAGGCTGAGGGCGGGTCACAGGAGCTGGGCTGGGACCCCGGGGTGGCTGGGCTGGGACCCCCGGAAGCGCTGGGCTGGGACCCCCGGGAAGCTGGGCCGGGACCCCCGGAAGCGCTGGGCTGGGACCCCCGGAAGTGCTGGGTCGAGACTCTGGGAAGCACCGGGTGGCTGGTCCATCGCACGTCAGGTACAGAGATGAATTTTTCTTTTCAACCAGCATTTCTACAGGACTTTTTAATGCAAAATAATAACTTAATCAATAAAAACCTGACTGTGAAACTTCTGTCGAAAGAGACTTCCATTCTATCAGCCTCAGTTCCTCCCTCTGCCCCTGGCGTCTCCCTCAGCTGCCCACGGCCTGGGCTCTCCTCGCCACAGGAGTGGGCACGGCAGGGCTCTGAGTGCTGCCCGGCCCCATCCAGTGCTCACAGCGAGGGCACCACAGACCTGCGTCCTCGCTGACCGACCTGCGGAGACCGAGGCCCCGGCGCCAGGCTGGACCTGCCTGTGAGTCCGGCGCCTCGGCCACCGTGGTCTCCACGGTTCTCCTCTCCCCTGGGTGGGCTCAGAGGCAGTGCCTGCTGTGGGGCCAGTGCTGGTGCCAGAGGGGACCTTTATGCTGGGGGACCCATGACTCTGCCCCCCCCCCCCAGAGGCAGCCGGGCAGCGCTGCTGGGCACAGGAGTGGATCCTGCTAAGCCACCGCATTGCCTCACGCTGCCGCTGCTGTGGGACGGCACCGGCCCGAGACCTTGGCTCCCAGTGCAGCCAGAGGATGGCTCCCTGCCCCACCCTTCTCCCCAGCCCACCCTCACAACTCCGGGGTCCCATCCCGCAGTGGATGGCAGGGGCGTGGCTGTCCCTGTCAGGGAGGGAGGGAGGGAGGGAGGGAGGGAGGTGTCTTTCTGTTTTGGCATCTTACTGTATGCCCTCCGCTCCCCCCTCACCCCTCTCCTCTCCTGCTAGGCGATCCAGGCGGCCTGGGGTTGTGGGACACTATGACGTGCTCTCCTAAGCAGTTCTAACCAGGAAAACAAGCCGCTGGCTTTGTGTCAATGTCCCCGCTCTGCCAGCCAAGGCCCGAAACCTAATCACTTAGGACTTGGCTCCTCTGGCGAAGCCGCGGTTCACTGAGCCCCGCACGCAGTCAGTCCGATGGCTCCTTCCCAGTGAACTTCTCCGGGACAAAGTCTCGGGGCCCCACCCCAGGAATCTTGCTATCGCCCCTGGGTTATAGGTCCCAGTGCTTCCTAAGGACACTCTCCCGTTCCAGCTCTTTCTGTTCCATTTTACCTCTGTGGGCGCCCAACCTTCCTCCAAAAGCAGGGTGCATAGTAGATGCTCAAGAAATATTTGTTGACTGAACGAATGCATCCATCAGCAGTGAGCAGTCAGAGGAGGTGGTGTTACCACCTCACCTCACAGGTAAGGGAACTGAAGCTCACGCAGGCTGGGCGGCCTTTCTAGGTGAAGGCACCGCTGTGGCTGGAGTCAGGCTGGTCTGACCCCGTGTCTGTCATGTGTGCCCCAGACGGCCACGGGGGCACAGCACTCGGGCGTGTCCGTGGACCCGCAGGTGCTGTGCTTGCAGGCCACACGGTGCGTGTCTGTGTGGCTGCGGCACAGGAGCCACGCCGCTCAGCTCTCCAGCTCAGGGCCCTCCCGTTCCCGAGAACTGGGTTAGACCCGGTGCGCTGTGCGGCGCAAACGTAGTTCACATGCCCATTACCGGGGTGCAGACACCCAGCCGCCCGCCCAGAGCTCCTCCCGCGCCGCCCCACGCTGACTGGGCGGGAGGGGCAGGCGGGAAGCAGGCCGGCGGCTGTGCTCCCAGGGAGGCAGGCACTGTTGGAATCTTAGAACATATTTCTTTAAAAAAACTAAAGAGTTGGTGGGCTTCCAGCTTAGACTTGGGGAGGCCATGGAGCCAGGCGCACCGGTTTCAGTCCACGCAGCCTGGGCTGAGCTCCTGGGAGTGTATTACATTTCCCAAGGGAGCGGAGAGCCTCCAGGAAGGTGCTTTCAACCTCCCCCAGGGCGGCTCCACTGATGTTCGATGACCTCTGAGCTGACACCTGCCCTCTGAGCTGACACCTGCCCTCTGTGCCTCCCAGGCATCTAAACATACAGCAGGGCCAAAACCAAACGCTTCTCCCTCAACCCCTCCCCACACGGGACAAACTCTTTTTTCAAAAATGCACCCCTTTTTCATGAGATGGTACCTTATGCACTTCGGTTGCTCAAGCCTGAAACCCAGAATCCAGAATTAGTTCTTTCCCTTCATCCTCCCCGTGCATATCCAGCCTTCACGTCACCCACTCCTCCTTCAGCAGCGTCCACCCGTCTGCCCTCCTCACCTCCTGCTGGCCAGTCGCATCCAGACGCGGAAAGGTTCTTCCGGGACCATCTCCCCCCACCACCCACCCGCCACGCACCCGCCATGCACCCGCCAGTAGGAACTCGGCTTTGCAGTAGAGGGGCCCAGCCCAGACTCCGCTTCCTCTGCTCATCACACGCCTGTGAGACCAGTCACAGTTTCCCAAGGACGATGTAGTCTGTTTACTGCTGCGTGGACTCTGTAACCGTGTGTGTGTGCACACGTGTGCACATGCATGTGTGGCTATGCTCACAGCACTCTGTAGACGGTGAGCACCCACTGCACCGGAAGCCTGCCAGGTGGGCAGGCGCCGTGGTCTCGCTGTGCAGATAAGAACCCTAAGCCTCAGGAGACTAGCCAGGTGCCCGAGACCAGATGCACGGCGAGGGCTGAGGTCAGGCCTCCCCACCAAATCTCCTCGCGGCTGTTCCGTGGTTTCCATGACCCTGTGTTTCTAATAGTGCGGTCTTCCGCCACATTCCACAGAATCCCTTAAAATCTACAGGCTCCGAAGAAACGTGTAGAATGGCCTTGTTTGAGCACAGGGGTATGTATGGGGGACACATTGAGTTTTTCTGGCTTAGCGTGGGCAGGATGAGCAGTGGCCTCCATGCTTCCATGCCTGGGCACACGCTGTCCCTCTGTCTGCAACACCCTCCTCCTCCTTCCACCCCCACGGCATACAATCAGCACCTCCTCCAGGAAGCCCCCAGATCTCCAGCTGGGAAATGCTCTTCCTCTGCATTGTAACTTGCATGGCTCTGTCTCCCCCACTAGCCTGAGAGGCCCAAAGACAGGAAACACACCTGACAATCGCGGTCCCAACCTCGGCACAGGCTTGGAGCATTCTATGCACCTGAAACGGTTTGTTGGTTTGAACTTGTTGGATGACATTTGCTGACGGAGCTTCATACAACTGACCCAGGCTGGGCATGAACTCTGTTCCCATGGACTAGAAAGCCCTGCCCAGACCTCTCTGTCCAGCTCTAACCTCCTGGGCCCATTACCACCAGAGCAGCCAATCTACAGAGAGATTTTCTTATCCGGGTGCGAATAAAAGCCAGTTTACTTTCAACAAAGGGCAGCTTTCCTTTGTGGAGTTTTTCTCTTGCTATTTCCCCCCTCTATTTACTTATCCGCAGGCAGCAAGAAAAGAAAAACAACTCTGCTCTCTATTTAGATGCTTGATGCCCGACTCCTTTAGACAGACAGGGCGGGGCCAGCCTGAACCTCTGACCTGAGTGCTCCCTTTGGGAGCAAATTTGCAGGAGACAGGGCTACCCTGCAGAGTGGACAGGGCGAACCAGGAAGAAAAGAACACAGGCTGGAGGCAGGGGGCAGCTTATTTCCAATCTACCAAGGAAATTTGTACCAAACATCTCAGTTGCCCATGGCCAAGCCAGGGCTGCAGCCCAGACCTCTGCTCAGTTTCCATGGTGCCAGCACCTCTGGGTGCTACCTGCCCAGAACTCATCTTTTCCAGTTCACAGTTTTCTATTCAACCAAAGAACCATGTTAAAATAAAAATTGCACTGAATTCAGGCCTCTATTAATATACCTGGGCCTCTGATTCTAAGAGACCTGATGTTGGCAAGGTCACTTCCAGCTCTCAGACCCCTGTTCACCTTCTCTGCAGATGAAGGAGAACACGGAGCCGTGTCTTCTCTGGATAGCTGATGGTGCCTCAGGGCCAAGGCTCCAATATGCCAACAACTTTGTATTTCTTCCCAGCAGCCAGTGCCCCGTCTGGCTAGTACCAGCTCCAATGTGAAGAGCCCCATGGTCATTCTCAGTGTTGGAACCTATGCAGAGACGAAGACCAGTTGCTTCTATGGATGAAAGGGGGTCACATGCTAACCTGACTAACTCAGAGAAGGCCTGCGTGGCGACCTTGCAAACTCAGATTCCTAAAGTAACCACAAAGGATGGTCTGAAATTAAAACCTTTAATTAAAAATCAGTTTATAGTGGGTGGTCATGTCCCAGGCCAGTATCTTCCCTGACAAAGATCAACTTTGATCTTTACTGAGACTGCTGTCTAACATATCTATAGACCCTACGCTCCAGGACCCCACACTGTGAGTACATGCCAGACAGACCCCATACCCCTCCCACCCAGGACCCAGGACCATGCTGCAAGTGCACGCCAGAGGGACATAGGGCACAACCCTGCCACATGCACCAGGGCCACGCAGTGAATTGCATGCCAGAGGGCTCTGGGACCTCACAGGGAGTCGCACAACAGAGGAACTGTGCACACACATCCTCTGACCTCAAGCATGTGCAGCAGACAATGAGGGACCAGATCTGTGGGGGAAGGGAGTACAACTCAGAGCAGAGATAATAAAGACGTGAGACTCAAGGCAGACCCAGCCTCTGGGCTAAGGAGTTCCAGACCATATGATCTCTAGGGGCTTCAACCTCTTGAACATCAAATCAGGTTGCCCAACACCAGAAAGAGACAGTAACTCACCTTACCTAGAAACAAATACAAAGGGACTGCAAAAATGGGGAGACAAAGAAATAATCCCCAAAGGAAAGAAAAGGAGGTATCACCAGAAAAGGAACTAAATGAAATGGAGGCAAGCGGTTCATCAGAGAAAGAATTCAGAGTAATGGTTATATGGATGCTCAAAAGGCTGGATGAGAAATTCACCAACATATAAGAATTAAGAGGAAATGAAGAATGTCATAGCTGCAATAAAGAACACAATGGGAGGTTTCCACAGTAGACTAGAAGAAGCTAAGGATCAAATCAGCGGGTTAGAAAACAGGGTAGAAAAAACACCCAATCTGAACAGAAATTAGGGAAAAAATTAAAAAACAGGAGGAGAGTTTAAGGGAGCTTTGGGATAACATGAAACAAAGCAACATTCACATAATGGGGGTATCAGAAGGAGATGAAGCTGAACAAAGAATAGAAAACCTGTTTGAAGAAATGACAGAAAACTTCCCTGACTTGGGGAAGAAAAAAATCACACAAGCACAGAGAGTCCCAAACAAGATGAACCCAAAAAGACCCACACCAAGATACATCATAATTACAATGGCAAACATTAGCAACAAAGAAAGAATCTTAAGGGCAGCAAGAGAGAGACAGGAAGTTACCTACCAGGGATCTCCCATTAGACTATCAAATGATTTCTCAACAGAAACAAATCCAGCCAGAATGAAATGGCATGAAGTATACAAAATGAAGAAAAGAAAGGCACTAAATCCAAGAATAATCTATCCAGCAAGGCTATCATTCAAAACTGAAGGTGAAATCAGGAGCTTTGCAGGCAAAATCTGGCTAAGGGAGTTTATTACCACCAAACCAGCAATGGACTAAATCATAAAGGGACTGGTGTAAGAAGAAAGAATAGAAAGAGAGGGAGAAACACAGACATAAAGAATAAAAATGGCAACAAAGAAGTACCTATGAATAATAACCTTCTATATAAATGAATTAAATGCTCCAATCAAAAGACAAAGGTGGCTGAATGGATAAGAAAACATGACCCATATTTATGCTGTCTACAAGAGACCCACCACCAAACAGAGGACTCACACAGACTGAAACTGAAGGGATTGAAAAAAATTTTTCAAGCAAATGGAAATAAAAAATAAAAGCTGGGGTAGCAATACTTATATCTGACAAAATAAACCTCAGAGTGAAGGCCATAACAAGAGATAAAGAAGATCACTTTGTGATACTAAAGGGCTCGACACAACAAGAGGATATAACTCTGGTAAACATATATGTACCCAATGCAGGAGCACCCAAATACATTTAAAAAAAAAACCTTCTGGAAGATATCAAGGGAGGAGAGATGGACAGAAATGCTATCATAGTAGGGGATTTTAATATCCCACTGACATCACTGGATAAATAATTCTAGACAAAAATTAACAAGGAAACAGCAATCTTAAATGACTCACTAGATCAGATGGAACTAATTGACATCTTCAGAACATTTCACCCAAAAGCTACAGAATATACATTTTTCTCAAGTGCACATGGGACATTTTCAAAGATAGACCACATATTAGGACACAGGCTAAGTCTCTACAAATTCAAGAAGATTGAAATCATAGCAAGCATCTTCTCAGATCATAATGGCATAAAATTAGAAATCAACTATACTAAAAACAATCAAACACATGGAGACTAAATAGCATGTTGTAAAACAATGATTGCATTACCAAAGAGATCAAAGAAGAAATTTTAAAAATTCTGGAGACTAATGACAATGAAAACACAACAATCCAAAATCTATGGACACAATGAAAGCAGCCCTGAGAGGGAAGTTCATAGCACTACAGTCATACCTCAAAAACCATAAAAAAAAAAAAAAATCTGGTAATAAATTATCAAACCCGACAACTTAAAGAATAAGAAAGAAAGCAACAAGAAAAGCCCAGAATAAGTAGAAGGTAGGAAATAATAAATATCAGAGTGGAAAATAAATGACATAGAGATCAAAATAACAATACAAAAGATCAATAGAACCAAGAGCTGGTTCTTTGAAAGGAAAAACAAGATTGATAAACCTCTAGCCAGGCTCACCAAGAAACAGAGAGGACCCAAATAAACAAAATCAGAAATGAAAAACGTGAAGTAGCAACCAACCCCAAAGAAATACAAAGGATTGTAAAAAAAGAAAAATGCTACAAACAACTCTATTGCAACAAACTGGACAACCTAGATAAAATGGACATATTCCTAGAGAAATGCAATCTTCCAAAACTCAATCAGAAAGAATCAGAAAGCCTGGATAGGCTGATAACTACTGATGAAATTGAAGCAGTAATAAAAAATCTTCCGGCAAACAAAAGCCCTGGTCCAGATCACTTCACAGGGGAGTTTTACCAAACTTTCAAAGAAAAACTAACACCTACCCTCCTCAGACTAGTCCAAAAAATTGAAGAGGAATTCCAAGCCCTTTCTATGAAGCCAGCATTACCCTAATCCCAAAACCAGATAAAGACTCTACAAAGAAAGAGAATTAAAGGCCAATATCCCTGATGAACATAGATGCTAAAAATCCACAACAAAATATTAGCAAATCAGATCCAGCATTACATTAGAAAGATCATACACCATGACCAAGTGGGATTTATTCTGGGGATGCAAAACTGGTACAATATCCACAAATCAATAATTGTAATACACCACATATATAAATTGAGAGACAAAAAAACACATGATCATAACAATTGATGCAGAAAAGGCATTTGACAAAATCTAACATTCTTTTTTTATAAAAACTCTCATCAAAGTGGGAATAAAGGGATCATCCTCAACATAGTAAAAGCCTTTTGTGACAAACCTACAACCAACATCGTACTCAATGGGCAAAAACTAAAACCATTTCCCCTAAGAACAGGAACAACACAGGGATGCCCACTTTCACTCCGCCTGTTCGACATAGTACTGGAAGTGCTAGCCATAGCAGTCAGGCAAGAGGAAGAAATAAAAGGCATCCAAATTGGAAAAGAAGAAGTAAAACTGTCATTATTCACAGATGACATAATATTGTACATAGAAAACGCTAAAGACTCCATCAAAAAACTACTAGATTTAATAAATGAATTTGGCAGTGTATCAGGATACAAAACTAACACCCAGAAATCTATGGCATTTTTATACACTAATAATGAGCCCACAGAAAGAGAAATTTTTTTAAAAAATTCCATTTACCTTGCAACAAAAAAAATTAAGATACTGAGGAATAAATTTAACCAAGGAGGTAAAAGACCTGTACTCGGAAAAGAGGATGATGAAAAAAGAGATAAAGGAAGATATAAACAAGTGGAAGGATATACCATGTTCATGGATTGATAGAATCAACATCATTAAAATGTCCATATTACCCAAAGCAATCCATAGATTCCATGCAATCCCATTAAAATACCAACGGCATATTTCACAGACCTAGAAGAAAATCTTCAAAAATTCATCTGGAATAAAAAAAGACTCCAAATAGCTGCAGCAATCCTGAGAAAAAATAACAAAGTGGGAGGGATCACAATACCAGATATCAAGTTTTATTACAAAGCCACTGTAATCAAAACAGCCTGGTACTGGCACAAGAACAGACATTTAGACTAATGGAACAGAACAGAAAACTCAGAAATCAACCTAAGCCATTATGCTCAATTAATATTTGACAAAGGAGGCAAGAGCATAAAATGGAGTCAAGACAGTCTCTTCAATAAATTGTGTTGGGAAAATTGGACAGATACATGCAAAAAAATGAAACTAGACCACCAACTTACACCATACACAAAAATAAACTGTAAATGAATAAAAGACTTCAATGTAAGATGGTAAACCATAAAAATCTTAGACGAATCCATAGGCAGCAAAATATCAGACATCTCATAGTAATATGTTTACCAACACATCTCCTAGGACAATGGAAACTAAGGAGAAAATAAACAAATGGGACCACATCAAAATAAAAAGCTTCTCCACTGCAAAAGAAACCATCAACAAAAAAACAAGAGAGCCCGCTGCATGGAAGAACATATTTGCCAATGTTGCATCTGACAAAGATTTAATCTCCAACATTTATAGGGAACTCATATAAATTAACAAAAGGAAGATAAACAATTCAATCAAAAATGGGCAAAGTATCTAAATAGACATACAGAAAGCCAAGAGACATATGAAAAAATGTTCAAAGTCACTAATCATCTGAGAGATGCAAATCAAAATGACAACGAGGTACCACCTCATGCCTGTCAGAATGGCTATCATCAACAAATCAACAAACGAAACAACAAGTGCTGGCGAGGATGTGAAGAAAAAGGAACCCTCATGCACTGCTGGTGGGAATGCAGACTGGTTCAGCCACTGTGGAGAACAGTATGGAGTTGCCTCAAAAAATTAAAAACGGAACTCCCATTTGACCCAGTGATCCCACTTCTAGGAATACATCCCAAGAAAACAGAACACCAATCAGAAAGGATATATGCACCCCTATGTTCATGGCAGCACAATTTACAATAGCTAGGATTTGGAAACAGCCCAAGTTCTCTTCAGCTGATGAGTGGATTAAAAAGCTGTGGTACATCTACACAATGGAATACTACGCTGATGTAAAAAAGAAAGAACCCTTACCATTTGCAGAAGCATGGATGGACCTGGAGAGCATTGTGCTAAGCGAAATAAGCCAGTTGGAGAAAGATAAATATCACATGATTTCACTCATTTGTGGCATATAATGAACAACATAAACTGATGAACAAAAATAGATTTATAGACATAGAAGCATCAAACAGACGGTCAAACCTCAGAAGGAAGGCAGGGGAGGGTGGGAGTAAGGGATAAGAGATCAACCAAAGAACTTGTATGCATATAAGCATAACCAATGGACACAGACAATAGCAGGGTGACAGCCTTGGCTGGGGGGTGGGGGCGGACTGGGAGAGGTCAATGGGGGAAAAGGGGACATGTGCAATACTTTTAATAATAAAGACATTTTAAAAAAAGATAACATACCTGTGGAATGTCAGGGTAACTTGTAACTTTCCTTTCCCAGACCCTTTAGGGTACAACCAAATGCCCTGGGTGCCAGAATGCAGACCACAGATTTCCTAAATATTATTATTATTGTGTTAATTGCTGACTGTTCACTATCCTGCACCCACCTAAGTAACAGAAGTGTGTTTCTATCATTTTACTTTTACCCAAGCCCGAAGGTTTCCCTGCTTTGCTTTCTCCCACCTCCCTAATCCATCACCAATGGAGTTCATGTAACCCACTTACATCCCCTCCTTCGATTGTGATGTACAAAACTAGCTAAAACCACTATTCTCTGGAGCATTATCCCCAACACGTTGAGATTCTGCTTCTGAAACATTGTCGACAGTTTGGCTCAAATAAACCCACAAAAATTCTTTACAGGCTTGAATGTTTTTATGTTAACACTAGAGGCCCAGTGCACAACATTTGTGCACTAGAGGAGGGATCCCTCAACCTGGCCTGCGCCATCTCGCGGTCCGGGACCCCTTGGGGGATGCCCGTCTGCCCAGGAATCGGGCCTAAGCTGGCAGTCAGACATGCCTCTTGCAGTCCAGGGCTCTCACAGTCCTGGACCCCTCACTCCTTACTGCCCGCCTGCAGTGGAGGCAGGAGAGGCTTCTGCCACCGCCACTGCATTCACCAGCCGTGAGCCCGGCTTCTGGCTGAGTGGAGCTCCCCCTGTGGGAGCGCACTGACGACCAGGGGGCAGCTCCTACGTTAAGCATCTGCCCTCTGGTGGTCAGTGAGTGTCATAGCGACTGGTCATTCTGCCCTTTGGTCGATTTGCATATTAGGGTTTTATTATATAGGATTACTTGGTGTAGTGAGGCAAGATTCCAAAGAAGCTCACCCAGGACCATCCTGTGGACCTGGACCCAGTGTAGGATCCAGCAAGGGGCCCATTGAGCCCGCCAATTCCCCGCCCATTGGGTGAACTTGGGTGGGTTGTCTCTTGGATCTGGGACCTTCCCTTGCTTTTTTGGTAGAGGGTCTGACTTTCTTTGAGCTGTATTTTAAAATCCTCAAGGTGGAACTAAGATTAAGGGTAAGAACCCAGGCTAAGGCAAGACTGGAGGGGAAAATGGGTGGCTGGTTTTGATTTTGGCTTTTCAATCAAAATTGCTTTCTGAGAGTCTGAGCAAAAAACCCTCATTATACACTGACTGGCCAGATTATTATGATCTCTGAATGCATAATCATCTGGCCACTCAGTGTGTGTGTGTGTGTGTGTGTGTGTGTGTGTGTGTGTGTGTGTGTATGTGTATATATATATATATATTTATTTATATATATATATATATATATATATATATATATATATATATATATGAGGCCTGGTGCATGAATTTATGCATGGGTGAGGTCCAGCCAGCCAGGCCAGGGGGAGGGGACATGGGGACATGGACGGTTGGCCGACCTGCCTGCTGGTCAAACTCCTGGTTGAGGGGACAATTTGCATATTAGCCTTTTATTATATAGGATATGCACTGAGTGGCCAGATTATTATGCGTTCAGAGATCATAATAATCTGGCCACTCAGTGTATAAATGAGAGCTGAACTCCTTCAGCTCCGAAGATAAAGGGGCACATGCTCTCTGCAGCCCGGTTCTCGCATGTCCTTAGGTGACTAAGAATCTCTGTGGAGGGGTCAGAGGTCCTTCCCACAATGTGCAGGAGCCCCATAGGAAGTCCCAACTCAACTGTAATTAACTAACTGGCTCTTCCAGGGGCCCCATAAGGCGTGGTCTGCCAGGGCCCCAGCCCTTCTGGTTGTGTTAGACAGCCGGGAGAGAAACTGAGGCACGTAAGAGGGTGAATGGGACTCGAGGGGTGAGAGCCTCATGGAGCTCAATCCATAGGCAGCACACTTGGACCCACTACATAACAAACCCTAGGAAATTTGCCCTCAGCTATATGCTCCCTGTAAACTAGATCTCTGTAATGGCTACAGAGCCGCAGAGAAACCTACTCAAATGGAAAGAAACATTTCAAAATGGGTGAATTTGTTAGTCCTTTGCTAACATCTGCCAATCCTTGAGGAATTAAAAAATACTGTCCTTGTTTTACATTGCAGTTTTGACAGGGTCAGAGGTGTGTGACTCAGAATATCAAAGCCCACTGAACCCTTTACATTCCCCAAACCTCCCCTGCTCAGCTCAAAATGCTTCTAGAGAACTAGAGGCCTGGTGCACGAATTTGTGCATGGGTGGGGTGGGGTCCAGCCAGCTGGCCTGCCCTGATCAGGACTGATTAGGCCACCTGGCCAGCTGGGGGAACTCCTGGTAGAACTCCCAGACGAGAGGACAATTTGCATATTAGCCTTTTATTATATAGATTGGCTTTCCAAAACCAATGTCCCAGGACCTTTGCGATGCAAATACCAGTGAAGCATAGTAACCTCTGTCTTGTGTAAAAACTGCTGTTTGAAATTTTAACCCTGCTATTTTGGCTTCTGTAAATGCTTGCTTGCTTAAATAATATGGGAAAATAAAACTGCTCCCATTCCAGAGAGGCCATAAACTATGCCCCAGACAGGTTGTCAGTGCTGGCGCCAGACCAGGCCTTGAGATATGGTTTCATGGCTCTGTCCCAGCACACAGGACTTTTTTTTCAGAAGGTTCAGAAGTCTCATTCTAAATTTGGAAGACAAAGAGCTGAAAAAAAGTATAAATAGAGAAGACTTCCACCATGTTGGGGCCCAGAATTTGACAGAGATATTCTACTCTGAGCCCGCTAGCACTAGCATAATAAAAAGACACCAAATTAATTTGGCTTATTGATTAAGGTGTCTCATGTTGGCTCAATGATTTACAATATAACACCAAGAACTCTGGTCTGGGCCATTTTTAAAATACAAATCTCAGAAAGATAGCTACCTAAGCAAATCACTTTAACTTATTTCAACCTTTCCTTTCTAAATTAGTGAATTTTAATTAAAGTTATTGAATATCTAGGTGTTTTGAAATAACATGAAATACTGAAAGACTAGTTGCTAGATAAGTCTTGTATTCGCCTGCTTTTGTCGGTATTGCAGAAAGTTTGCAATGTGGATTTGAACTGTTGATGGAATGTCTTGTGCTTTGTTGAAGGTGTGTTTCTTGAAAGCGTGCTTAAAATATGTTAATAAATGTCAATGTAAGGAATGCTGGTGATTTTATTTCATTTGGTTATTATTTGAAATTGAGGCTTTTTTAAAAATATATTTTATTGATTTTTTACAGAGAGGAAGAGGAAGGGAGAGGGGTAGAGAGTCAGAAACATCGATGAGAGAGAAACATAGATCAGCTGCCTTCTGCACACCCCCTACTGGGGATGTGCCCGCAACTAAGGTACATGTCCTTGACCGGAATCGAACCCAGGACCCCTCAGTCCGCAGGCCGATGCTCTATCCACTGAGCCAAACCGGTTTTGGCAAAATGAGGCTTCTTGAAGAGTTAAAAGTTCAACTTAAGTAGGGATAAATTAAATGGTTGTGATAATAGAGGCATAGGTATAGAGATTCATTTTTGAGGGGAAAGGAAGGAAATAACTTGTTCTAAAAACAATTATTTCTGAATGGGTGAAAAATCCTAATTTAAGATTTGTGAAAAAAATGTAGAAAGGTTCATAAAATTTTGTGAAGGTTATAAAAGTTTGTAAAAGCTTTAAGTTTATTTTTAAAAATTATTGCCTTTTCTCTGCAAAAAAAAAAAATAATAGTAATACAAATGTTATGTATGGTCTATTAACACACACACACACACAAAAAAATCAAACCTGTAAAGTATTGTTGTGAGTTTATTTGGGCCAAACTGTAAATAATTGTCAGGAAGCAGAATCTCAATGTATTGGGATAATGCTCTGGAGAATCACAGTTTTCCACCTTGTTTTGTACATCACAATCGAAGGAGGAGACGCAAGTGGGTCACATGAACTCCATTGGTGATGGATTAGGGAGGCGGGAGAAAGCAAAGTGGGGAAACCACTGGGATTGGATAAAAAGTAAAATGATAGACACACACTTCTTTACTTAGGTGGGTGCAGGATAGTGAACAGTCAGCCATTAACTCCGTAACATTGAGGGGATTTGTGGTCTCTGTCCTGGTGCCCAGGCACATTTGGTTGTGCCCTGAGGGGTCCAGGAAAAGGGAAGTTACAAGTTACTCTGACATTTCACAGGTATGTTACCATAGATGCAAAAAGACAAGAGGCTCAGTGAAGGTAAAGGTTGACCTTTGTCAGGGAACATACTGGCCTAGGACGTGACTGCCCACCATCACTGCTTTTAGTTACAGTTTTAATTTCAGACCATCCTTTGGGATGACCTTAGGTCCCTTGAGTTTGCAAGGCTGCCAGGCAGGCCTTCCCTGATATGTGTTTGTCGGTGTATTATATGTGGTGAATTTTCACCCTCCCTGTGGCATTCCTAGGATATAATCTTTCACTAGCCTAATTAAAAAACAACAACACACATATTAAATACTTACATAAATTAAGCAGAATTCTGTGGTCTGGACAAAATATTTAATATTAAAACTGTTTTAAGTTTGATTAATGTCTTTTAGAGTTACTACTATAAAATATATATTTTTATCTAGATTTACAAAGAATTTATGATGTAATCTTTTGGTTAAGTATATTTGACAACCTTCCCAAAGTTTAAATTTTAAGACTTTTTAACTGAGAAATAACTTTGAGTCATTCCAATGGGCCCTGGAAAATAAGGATTTATTTTCTTTTCTTAAAAGAAATATTTATAAAATAAATTAGGCCTATTTAATATACTTGGAATTATGTGGAAAGCTTTGTCAAATAAAAACTAATAATAACTATGCTCTATTTATATACATACTAGAGGCCCGTTGCATGAAGATTTGCACAAAAATAGGCCTTCCTTCCCCTTGCTTTGCTCCCAGCCGCCCGGGAGCCTTTGCAAGTCTTTGCTCCCAGTCAGAGCACCGCTATGTAGCTCCCTTCACCCCCTGCCCTCCCCCTCATAGCAGGTGTCCCACCCAGCCTCTCCATGCCTGCATATGCAAATTAACCCACCATCTTTGTTGGGCTAATTTGCATACTCACTCCTGATTGGCTGTTGTGTGTTGCGGAGGTACAGTCAATTTGCATATTTCTCTTTTATTAGTGTAGCTATTTTTTGAAAATGAATGTTATAGAAATTGCCATCTGAATCTGCAAGTTCCATCTCCTCAAGGAACTTGCAGATTCAGAGCCAAGTTCAAATAGGAACCTCTCAGGGGTAGCAGGTGTCCAGTCAGGGACACCAGGCAAGTCAAAGTGATGGTTCCCTGTGGGGTGTCTGCCAGTGATACTCTGGATATTTGAGTTTCACATGTTGGGAGTTTATGAATTATTTCAAATGCTCAATACACCCTCCCAATAACCCCTGGGCCATGTTTTAAAATCTTACATATTATTTGTTCTTTACATGCTGAAATTATATACTTAGTAGAAACAATATCCACCTCTCTGCCTTATTAGATATGAAAAACATTTAACTTGGGTATCGACTAATCTTTCCCACCTACTAGACAATGATATTCTGGTTATCAGCTATGATAATGAAGTTAATGTTTTCTTGGCCACACACTCATGATCTTCTACTATCAATATAAGCTTTGGTACATTTTTCAGGCTGTATCTATTACAGAGGACCATCTTGGACAAACCCCTCCAAGAACACCTCCCCATACTTCCTGTGGTACCATTATATATGGATCTAATCTAGATGAGTATTCTAGATGAATATTGCCTAACTATAGGAATGGATGAAACTAACTGCCCAGAAGGAAAATGAGAACTTCTGGATAATAGCAGATACTTGTTCCCCTCAGATCCTTCCTTGTCTAATATTAGACATTTTCTGTTCCTAATCAGTGTTGCTGATTTAATATTATTGCTTTTGTTCCTGGTATGTAAATGTTACACTAGATGCAGAAAAACAAAACTTAAGACGAGCAGCAAAAAGACTTGGATCATGGTGGCTCAAATATTAGAAATAATCCAAGATACTTTTTAACAAGGACGTATAGGATCTGACTGCCCCTCATTTACTTGCCTTTTATTTTGAATAATAATAATTTGACCTTAAGTGCAATCTAAAGTTATGGTCTTGCCCCATCCCCAGTGGTCCACCCTGTTCAGCAAGACAAATGCCGCCACTGAGACTTCCTAGGAATGAGCCTGCCTGGCACCATGGGACCCCATGATCCAACCAGAAGGTTGGTCATCAGTACATCCTTTGGATTGATTTATGGCCAAAAGGGGGATGTGTGGACAAAAGGGGCCACATGCTAACCTGACCAACTCAGGGAAGGCCTGCATGGCGGTCTTGCAAACTCAGAGACCTAAAGTCACCACAAAGGATGGTCTGAAATTAAAACTTCAACTAGAAGTAGTTATGGTGGGTAGTCACGTCCTAGGCCAGTATCTTCCCTGACAAAGGTCAATCTTTTCCTTCACTGAGCCTGTTGCCTTTTTGCATCTATGATAACATGTCGTTGGAATGTGAAAGTAATTTTCCTTTTCCCAGAACCCTCAAAGCACAGGCACCACTCTGCAGAGACCACAAATCTCGTCATTGTTACTGAGTTAATCATTGACTGTTACCTATCTTGCACCCACCTAAGTAAAGAAATATGTCTATCATTTTACTTTTTATCCAATCCCAGAGGCCCCCCCTTTGCTTTCTCCCACCTCCCTAATCCATCACCAATGGAGTTCATGTAACCCACTTACCTCTCCTCCTTCGATTGTGATGTACAAAACAAGGTGGAAAACAGCCATTCTCTGGAACATTGAGATTCTGCTTCCCGACAATTGTCAACAGTTTGGCTCAAATAAACTCACAAAAATTCCTTACATGTTTGAATGTTTTTTTATGTTAAAAAACTATCAGGCTATCAGGCAGGCAGGCGAGCATTTAGGGACGATTTGGCAGGTAGGCATAGTTGTTAGGGGTGATCAGGCAGGCAGGTGAGTGGTTAGGGGCTATGAGGCAGGCAGGCAGAGTAGTTATGGGCAATCAGGCAGGCAGGCAGGCGAGCCATTAGGAGCCAGCAGTCCCAGATTGCAAGAGGGATGTCCAATCCCACAGGTCCGACTATCAGTCGGGCCTAAACCAGAAGTCGGACATCCCCCGAGGGGTCCTGGATTGCGAGAGGGTACAGGCTGGGCTGAGGGACACCCCTTCCCCCGTGCACAAATTTCATGCACCAGGCCTCTAGTATGATTTTGTTAATTTGTTTATTTCATGCATGAGGTTGTTGATGTTGATCATGAGTCTTTCTGAGCAACCTTGGTTTTCTGGCATAGCTAATCTTTTACTCGTCACTTCAGCTGTACCTAAAATATAGATTTAAGCAAATTTCCAAGAAATATCACCCGTAGGATGTAAAGTTCCAGTATGGTGATAAACTTGTCCGTGTATTCTAAAACAGTATGGCCCATATCCTAATGGTGATATGATATTTGCACCCATTGATGCAAAAGCAAAAGACCTATTTATTGAACGAATATTTTCCATGGAATTTTTACTGTCAGAATCTTCGTTTATCATTAATTTTTAAAAATATGCTGGGTATTCTGGAAAATGTATATCATTTGGACAAACTTTACCTTTGCTACAATATCAAGTAAATTTTCCATCAGATGATTTTTCATCAGAGAAATTTAGTGATAGGCAAAATTGACATGTAACAGTCATTCCACCACAACTATGTTTGATAATTGCATCCTCATTTACTTTATTTTTGCTGTGAAGGCAGTGCCTACCAGTATTGGTAGTACTTGTTGATGAGCATTCTTCAGACATATTTTGTCGATGACGCCAGCTTCTTTCGGCTTCAGAGGTACATTGTGCTAATAGTTGGTCTTCAGACATATTCCCTCCTCCTTCCTGTGTGAGTCCAGGGTGTGGGTGAACCAGATTCAGGGCTGTCAGGACCCCAGCAGCAAGCTAACCAATGGCTGATTCCGCAAAGAATCCGGCTCCCTCCTCCCTCCTGTATGGGTCAGTGCATGTCATAGCTACTGGCTGATCGTCCAGTTGTCCAATCATCTGGTCATCTGGTCTCTTAGGCTTTTATATAGATAGACTAGAGGCCTGGTGCATGAAATTTGTGCATGGGTGGGATCCCTCAGCCCGGCCTGAACCCTCTCCAATCCGGGACCCCTCAGGGGATGTCCGACTGCTGGTTTAGGCCCGATCCCCCCTGTGGGATCGAGCCTAAACCAGCAGTCGGACATCCCTCTTGCAACCCGGGACCGCTGGCTCCTAACCTGCCACTCACCTGCCTGCCTGCCTGATCACCCCTAACCACTCTGCCTGCCTGCCTGATCACCCCTAACCGCCTCCACCTGCCAGCCTGATTGCCCCTATCCACCTCTGCCTGCTGGCCTGGTTGCCCCTAACTGCCCTCCCCTACCAGCCTGGTTGCCCCTAACTGCTCCCCTGCTGGCCTGATGGCCCCTAACCGCCTCTGCCTCAGCCCCTGCCGCCATGGCTTTGTACAGAAGGAGGACAAGACAACCAGAAGATGTTTGGTCTATCTGGTCTTTTATTAGAATAGATGTCTCTTGGCCATCTCTATGTCTTCTTTGGAGAAGTGTCTATTTAGGACCTTTGCCCATTTATTAATTGGATTGATTGTCTTCCTTTGGTGAAGTTGTAAGAGTTTCTTATATTTTTTGGATATTAACACTTTATCAGATGTATCATTGGCAAGTAGGTTCTCCCATACAGTGGGCCCCCTTTTTATTTTATTTTATTTTTTTGGTGGTTTCTTTTGCTGTGCAGAAGCTTTTTATTTTGATGTAGTCCCATTTGTTTATTTTCTCCTTAGTTTCCTTTGCCCTAGGAGATGTATTCATAAAAACCCTAGAATAAACCATAGGCAGCAAAATCTGACATCTCTCATAGAAATATACTTATGTTTTCTTGACTTACATTTAAATCTTTTATCCATTTTGAGTTTCTTCTTATGTATGGTGTAAATAGGTGATCTAGTTTTATTTTTTTGCATATATCCGTCAAATTTTCCCAACACAATTTATTGAAGAGACTGTCTTGGTTCCATTTTTTTAAATACATTTTATTGATTTTTTTACAGAGAGGAAGGGAGAGGGATAGAGAATTAGAAACATCGATGAGAGAGAAACATCTATCTGCTGCCTCCTGCACACCTCCTACTAGGGATGTGTTCGCAACCAAGATACATGCCCTTGACCGGAATCGAACCTGGGACCTTTCAGTCCACAGGCCAACACTCTATCCACTGAGCCAAACCAGTTAGGGCTGTCTTGATTCCATTTTATGTTCTTGTCTGATTTGTCAAATATTAATTGAGAGTAATGGCTTGGGTCAATTTCTGGAGTCTCTGTTCTGGTCCATTGATCTATATTCCTGTTCTTGTGCCAGTACCAGTACCAGGCTGTTTCAGTTACATTGGCTTTGTAGTATAACTTGATATCTGGTATTGTGATCCCTCCAACTTTGTTCTTCTTTCTCAAAATTGTTACAGCTATTTGGGGTCTTTTTTGGTTCCATAAGAATTTTTGGAATATTTGTTCTAGATCCATGAAATATGTTGTTGGTATTTTAATAGGGAATGCATTGAATCTGTAGATTGCTTTGGGTAGTATAGACATTTTAATGATGTTGATTCTACCAATCCATGAACAAGGTATATTCTTCCACTTGTTTATATCTTCCTCTATCTCTTTTTTTAACATACTGTAGTTTTCTGAGTACAAGTCTTTTATCTCCTTGGTTAAGTTTATCCCTAAGTATCTTAATTTTTTGTTGCAATGGTAAATGGGGTTGTTTAGTTTCTCTCTTGAGAATTCATTATCCTACCTAATAATAGACAAATATGCAAATTTACCATACCTCCAACACACCCACAAGCCATGCCCACTATCCAATCAGAGCGAGTATGCAAATTAACCCAACCAAGATGGCTACAGCCACAGAGAGCAAGGTTTCCTAGGTAACAGAGGAAGCCAAGCTTTCTGCCTGCCCTTGCCAGGCCTAAGCCTCCACTCAAGCTACAAAGTTTCAATTATAGAAGGTAAACAAATTCAAACAGAAATGGCGGCAGAATGGAGCTTGAGAGAGCAGGCCAGGGTTGCCCCCAGCAACAGGGGAAGCAAAGCTTTCCACACACCCTGGCTGGGCCCAGGCCTCCGCTTAAGGCTACAAAGTTTCAATTATAACCCCAACAGAAATGGCTGCCAGCCTCGGAGGGAGCCCCAGGCTTGGCTCCGCTCCAGGCTATACAAAGTTTCAATTGTAGAAGGAGAATAAATTCCAGAAACCAGGGCCTCCACTTGGGTTGCCAGGGGGCGTGGCCGGCCTGCAAACCACCACAGGCCCCTCGCTCAGGCTGCCCCATGCCCCAAGTGAACCCCACCCTGATCAGGGACACCCTTCAGGGCAAACCAGCTGGCCCCCACCCCTGTACCAGGCCTCTATCCTATCTAATAAAAGAGTAATATGCAGATTGATCATCACTGCAACACACAATATAGCTGTCCCCATGTGGTAAAGATCCTGCCCCCATGTGGACACAAGATGGCCACCACAAGATGGCCAGCAGGAGAGGGCAGTTGGGAGGCACCCAGCTTGCAAGGGAGGGCAGTTGAGAAGGACCAGGCCTGCAAGGGAGGGCAGTTGGAGGTGATCAACCCTGTAGGAGAGGGCAGTTAGGGGTGACCAGGCTGGCAGAGGAGGGAAGTTGGGGGCAAACAGGCTGGCAGCGGAGTGGTTAGGGGGTGATCAGGCTGGCAGGCAGAAGCAGTTAGGGGCAATCAGGAAGGCAGGCAGGCAAGCAGTTGGGAGCCAGCAGTCCTGGATTGTGAGAGGGATGTCCGACTGCCCGTTTTGGACATCCCTCGAGGGGTCCCAGATTGGCGAGGGTTCAGGCTGGGCTGAGGGACAACCCCCCTCCATGCACAAATTTCGTGCACCGGGCCTCTAGTTGGTGTATAAAAATGCCATTGATATCTGGATGTTAATTTTGTATCCTGCTACATTGCCAAATTCATTATTAAATCTAGTATTTTTTTTGGTGGAGTCTTTAGGATTTTCTATGTACAATGTCATGTCATCTGTGAATAATGAGTTTTACTTCCTCCTTTCGAATTTGAGTGACTTTTATTTCTTTCTCCTGTCTGACCAGTATGACTAGGACTTCCAGTGCTATGTTGAATAAGAGTGTGAAAGCAGTCATCCCTGTCTTGTTCCTGTTCTTTGGGGAAATGGCTTTAGTTTTTGCCCATAGAGTATGCTGTTCACTGCAGGTTTGTCATGTATGGCCTTTAGTATGTTGATATGATCCCTCTATTCCCACTTTGCTGAGAGTTTTTATCAAATAAGGGTGTTGGGTTTTGTCGAACGCTTTTTCTGCCTCTATTGATATGATCACGTGGTTTTTGTATTTTAATTTATGTGATGTATCACATTTATTGACTTGTGATATTGTACCAGCCTTGCATCCCTGGAATAAATCCCACTTGGTCATGGTGTATGATCTTTTTAATGTAATGCTAGATCCAATTTGCTAATATTCTGTTGAGGATTTTAGCATCTATGTTCTTCAGAGATATTGGCCTATAATTCTCTTTCTTTGTAGAGTCTTTACCTGGTTTTGGAATTAAGATAATGTGGGCCTCATAAGAAGAGCTTGGAGTGTTCCTTCCTCTTAGATTTTTTGGAACAGTTTGAGGAGGATGGGTGTTAGTCCTTTTTTGAATGTTTGATAAAACTCCTCCATGAAGCCATCTGGAACAGGCCCTTTGCTTTCTGGGAGTTTTTTGATTACTGCTTCTAGTTCCTCAATTGTTATTGGCCTACTCAGGTTTTCTGATTCTTCATGATTCAGTTTTGGGAGGTTGTATTTTACTAGGAATTCGTCCATTTCATCCACATTGTCCAGCTTGTTGACATAAAGTTGTTCATAGTGTTTTCTTACAATCATTTGTATTTCTGTGGTGTCAGTTGTTACTTCACCACTTTCCTTTCTGATGTTATTTATTTGTGTTCTCTCTCTTTGTTTCTTGATAAGTCTGGCTACAGTTCATCAATCTTGTTTATCTTTTCAAAACCCAGCTCTTTGTTTCATTGATTTTTGTATTCTTTTTTTGTCTCTATGTCATTTATTTCTGCTAGTCTTTATTATTTCCTTCCTTCTACTTATTTCGGGCTTTTCTTGTTGTTATTTTTCTAATTCTTTATGTTGTAGGGTTAAATAGTTTATTATTAATTTTTCTTGTGTTTTGTTGTTGTTGTTGTTGTTAATCCTCACCCAAGGATATTTTCCCATTGATCTTTTAGAGAGAGTGGAAGAGAGAGGGAAAGACAGAGAGAAACATCAATGTGAGAGAAACACATCGGCTGGTTGCCTCCTGCACATACCCTTATCAGGGCCCAGGCCAGGGAGGAGCCTGCAACCAAGGTACATGCCCTTAACCAGAATCAAAGCTAGGACCTTTTGGTCCACAGACCAACACTCTCTCCACTGAGCCAAACTGGCTAGGGCAATTTTTCTTGTTTTTTGAGGTAGTGCTATGAACTTCCTTCTCAGGACTACTTTTGCTGTGTCCTAGAGATTTGGGGTTGTTTTGTGTTCATTTTTATTTTTTTCCTAGAAGTTTTTTATTTCTTTCTTGATCTCATTGGTAACCCAGTCATTGTTTAATAACATGCTATTTAGACTCCGTATGTTTGAATGTTTTTTAGTGTTTTTACTATAGCTGATTTCTAATTTCATTCTATTGTGATCTGAGAAAATGCTTGGTATGATTTCAATATTCTTGAACTTGTGGATACTTCTTTTGTGTCCTAACATGTGGTTTATTTTTGAGAATGACAAATGTGCACTTGGGAAGAATGTATATTCTGGGTAAAATGTTCTATAAATGTCAATTAAATCCATCTGATCCAGTGTGTCATTTATAGACACTGTTGCCTTGTTGATTTTTTGTCTGGAAGAACTACCCAGTGAAGTCAGTGGGTATTGCTGTATTGCTGTTGATCTCTCCCTAAAGTCCTCAAAAGTTTTGTGTTTGGTGTTGTTGTTGTTTTGTGTATTTACATGCTCCTATATTGGGTACATAGGTGTTTACCAGGGTTATATCCTCTTGTTGGACCGATCCCTTTAGTATTATATAGTGACCTTTGTTGTCTCTTGTGATGGCCTTCATATTGAAATCTATTTTTTCAGATATGAGTATTGCTATCCCCGCTTTTTTTTTTTCATTTCTATTTGCATGGGAAAACATTTTCCATCCCTTCACTCTCATCTTATGTGAGTCTTTTGTTCTGTATGGGTCTCTTTTGACAGCATATAGTTGGGTCATGTTTTTGTATCCATTCAGCTACCCTATGCCTTTTGATGTGAGCATTTAATCCATTTACATTTAGGGTTATTATTGATAGGTACTTATTTATTGCTATTTCAATTCTGTATGCCTAGGTTTCTCTATTTCTTCTTCTCATCACAGTACTTCCTTTAGCATATCTTGCAGTGCTGGTTTGGTGGTGATAAACTCCTTTAGTCTTTTTTTTTTGTCTGGGAAGCTCTTTATTTCACCATCTATTTTTTAAAGTAGCCTTTCTAAATATAGTCATCTTGGTTTCAGATCCTTGCTTTTCATTACCTTGAATACTTCATGCCATTTCCTTCTGGCCTGTAGACTTTCTGATGAGAAATCAGCTGACAGCCTTATGGGAGCTCCTTTGTAGGTAACAAATTGTTTTTCTCTTGCTGCTTTTAAGGTTCTCTCTTTGTCTTTAATTTTGGGCATTTTAATTAGGATGTGTCTTGGCATGGGCCTGTTTGGGTTTTTCTTGCTTGGAAATCTCTGTGCCTCCTAGACTTGTGTGACTTTTTCCTTCAACAGATTAGGCAACTATGCTGTCATTATTTCCTCAAAAACATTCTCTATCCCTTGCTCACTTTCTTCTCCTTCTGGCATTCCTTTTATGTGAATATTATTACATTTCATATTGTCCCATAGCTCCCTTAAGCTGTCCTTTTTTAAAATTGTTTTTACTTTTTGGTTCTCTGATTGAGTGATTTTCTCTGCCCTGTCTTCTAATTCACTGATCCTTGGCTTTCCCTAATCTGCTGTGTATCCTTTCCAATGTGTTATTTATTAGTGCTATGTCATTCTTTATTTCCAGCTAGTCTTTTTTCATAGTTACTCTATCTTTTCTCATGCAGTTGAGCATCTTTGCCATCATTAATCTGAACTCTATATCTGACAAATTTCTTATCTCCATTTTGCTTAGCTCTTCCTCTGGAGAATTTTCTTGTTCTTTCAAGTGGGGATGTTTTTTTGTCTCCCTATTTTGGCTGCCTGTTTGGGTTTGTGCCTATATATTAGGTAGATCTGCTACTACTCCCAATCTCTAGTGCAGGATAATGTCAGATACTGTTTCTAACTGGCCCTGAGTACTCTGTTTGGAGCTATTAGCAATCCACACCTTGTACCTCCCTCTGCTGGGGCTGGGAGCCTTGGGAAAGGACCAAGATGTACACTAGGGTCTGCTTTTCCAGACCCTGCCCAGAAGATCAGGGAAATACTCAAAGCCCCCAGAGATCCACATCTGCCTGCAGTCTGATTGTATTCAGGCTTGATTAGCATCAGGCTATCAAACACAGGGTGGGGTGAGAGATTTTTCAATAGTGTGGGGCAACTGCCTTCCCTCCAGTCTAAAACTACCTAGAGAGCAAATGTCTGCGGAGAAAGATGTCCTCCACAGCGTGAGGGAATGACTCAGCACAGGAAACTGGGGTGGCTGCCTTCTAGGCTCCAACCCCTGAGCCACCAACCTTGGACTCTCCTCACACAGCTGCAGTTCACTCTGCCTGCCCTCTGCTGAAACCCAAGGGGAGTAGCAGCACATGAAATTTTGTGTTGGCTCTTTAAGAGGGTACCTGCATATCCAGCCATCTCTGGCTGGCAGACAGCAACCCTGCTGCCTATCACAGCCAGATGTTGAGGAGGCACCTTTCACAGTTCCGGTGCTCTCTGCTGGGGTGCCCAGCTTGGAGGTTAGACCCCAGAGTTCTCAGTGGGAACCTTCCACAGCTGAGATATCTCTCCAGACCTTCAGCTGCTCTGGAGAGCCTGTGTGGGAGCCTGGCCAGCCCTTTAGCATCTTTGCACTTCCTACCAGTCTCTATGCAGTCTCCACTTCTGTCTTTGGTTAGCAGAGTTCTCCCCAGCTAGTCTTCAGTTGATTTTTCAGGGTGTATTTTTTTTCCTGTATTTTAGTTGTATTTCCAGTTTTGTCCTGGGAGAGTGTCAGTGTAGCCTCCACTACTCCCCTGCTATTCCCCCTCCCGCCCCATCCCCACCCCCCCCACCCCCCCCCCACCCCCGCCGACAAAGACTTTTCACAGAAATTCATTTGGTGTGATAGCCAAACTTCCCAGGCAACGGGAAGACACGGCGCTGTGAAAGGTGTCGCTTATAGGCAGAGGGTCATCCAATGTGTCCTAGACCTGGAGGAAGAACATTAAATAGGGGCAGATGTTCCTAACACCATGATCTGAACCACAGAGACCACACAGTAAACCTGAAAGTAAGTCTAAATACTGAGAGGACCTAGGCAGAGACGTCCATGTCTTTCTGATGTGATCTTCCTCCCTAATTGTTTGTATGTGTTCAGCCCCAACCTCGAGAAACAGAGCTTGGAGCAGGTGCATCTGAAAAACACTGTTTTCTTCTCTTTGTTCATCCCACTCACTGTTGAGATGACCTGACTCGCCCACTGCCACCTAAGAGCCTACTGACAGTGCTTTCCAAAGTAAAGGGACCCCATTCACCCAGGGCCCTCGAAGCTGTGGAATGAGCTCAGTACTAGCTGGCAGCACCTGTACACTCCCATTTGGTCTTCAACAGCCCCCACAAGGAAACAGATGGAGAAGAATTCCAGTGGCGATGGCAGGCATTTTATTACTGTCTTTGTTGTACCTCCAATGGGGTCCTCCCCATGCTGTGCCCACTCAGGGCAGACACACCAAAAATTGTGTTTCCCAGTTTGCTGCACTGTGCCACCCAGGAGAGCAGAGGACAGCTTTTCTTTAGCCATCTTGTGTTTGGGTCACTGTGTGAGCACGGAAGGGCCACCAGGGGACCTGACCCCAGGAGACAGAACCTAACGGCCTCTTGCTGGAAAAGCATCGGGTTCTCTTTAGGCAGGACTTCCTTCTGTGCGTGAATCACAGTTACTCCAAAGAGAATTTGTCAGCTGGCCTGGTAACTCCCTGGGACGGGAGCCTGTGCTTGGCCACTCTCACTTTCTGCCTGCCCACCTTTCAGGGAGCATCCTTCAGAAAGTGCTCAGGTCATAGAAATAACCGACGTTACCACCAGACAGACGTGAGCCCTGAGCCCTGAGTTTGCCAAGCTCTGTGCCTGTGGACTGGTGACTCTATCTCTCAGCCTTGGCTCGAGTCGTCCTGGGAAATGGGCTGAACGCAATCTTCTGTCGTGAGGAGGATCTGGGAGCCCTATTGGCCTCTTGGATGCCTGTTGTCTGCAGTGGAGGCAGTGGGACCGTCCAGCATTGGCTCTTCATTGGAGAGGGTGGAACTCCTGGTGGCAAGTGCTCCCAAGTCCCGTTCTAGTCCCAGCTCTGCTGGAACCAGGCTTGTTAATTTAGGTAAACCCTTCCTGTTGGAGGGGCTGGGGGCAGTAAGACTCCCCCACCTTCCTGACATTTTCTTCCCTCCCTGCCCCCCTCACCCCTGTCCATGGAGAGTGAGTCTGCTTTGCCCATCTCTCTACCCTCCCCCACCCCGCCCCTGAGGAGCCAGTGTCCATGGGGACTTGTCTGTCCTGTTCTGGGCACCAGACCCTTCCTGTGAGGACAGACCTCAGTCCAGCCCGCAGCCAGGACCCCTGCAGACCAGTGATGAGTTTGCCACTAATTAAGGTGCATGTGAGGTCCAAGGTAAGAATTCATACAACTTGATTAGTCCAGACTGAAGGCCAGGGGCAGGTGTGACATGTGGGCCAGGGAGGGGTAGCTGGGTTAGGAAGACCAAGGGCATGAACTGAGCCCAGAGAAGGGGGACCTGGCTCAAGTCCACCGTCTCCAGACTTCCACCGGGCCCTGCTACGAGGCGAACCTTCTCTTGACTAACACAGTGAGATGTTGTGTAAAGAGGGGACTTCATTGAGCGTGGTGTTGACCAAAGCAAACAGCAATAAAGCAGAAGCAATTAAAAACGTGTCGATCACATTTGTCCCCAGAGCGTGCACAGCCTCCTGATGGGGGAGGTGGTGTTGTCCCAGCCCAGCCCTCACCTGGTGTGGGAAGATCCCAGCGCGGACGCCTCCCAGGCCTGTGGCTCTGAAGGTGCGGAGAGGGGCACGATGGCCGCAGCCAGCACAGCATCCGTTCGCTCAGCAGCAAGAGCAGAAGGTTCTCCGGAGTTTTCTGCTGACGGGCCCTGTGGACTGAGTGTGGCCCCACAATGTCATACACTGAAGTCCTAGCCCCTCCCCCACACATCAGCAAGTGGCCTCGTTTGGAAAGAGCTTGTTGCTGCTGTGATTAATTAGGATGGGCTCGTAACCCAGTTATGACAACAGCATGGGAAGACAGAGGCAGAGACTGGGGTGATGCTTCTACAAGCCAAGGAACCCCAAAGACTGTCCGCAAACCACCAGTGGTGGGGGGCGGGGGGTGGGGGGAAGGGAGAGGTCAGAGCCGATCCCCCCTCAGGCGGGACCAGCGCTTGACCTGGGACTTGTAGCTCCAGGACTGGGACAAGCCGCTGGGTTTGTGGTCCTTTGTCCGCGCAGCTCTGGGAAACAACCACCAGGCCACATTTAATGAATAAGGAGCAGCACCTTGTGGGTGAAAGGCGGGTGCAATGGCCAGAGCTCAGGCTCTCGGCTTCCAGACCAGCTAGCTGCCTGAGGACAGCCTGGGTCTGTCACCGCACGCCACAGAGCCGCGAGGACATGGCTCAGCCTGTGGGGCCCCATCCCCGGAGCTCTGCCATGGGTGTAACTGTTCCTGCTCATGGATGCTGTTCTTAGCGCTGGGCCTGGCACCTAATGTCCCTCCATAAATGTCAGCGCCTGCGTCCGTGTGGCCTGCTCTGTGCAAAGCACCTCCCCGCGCTCCGTGCGCCTTCCCCAAGGTCCACAAGGCAGCGTGATTATTCGCGTGTTCCACCTGGAAACTCTGAGGCCCAGGTGTTTGAAGCCGACCACAGAGTGGGTTTGGGGTACAGGTGGATCTGGGCTGGAACCCCGACCCCACCACCTCCTAGCTCTGCGGCTTTGCAGACATTCTTTACCCTGCTCCAAATCTGTTTCTCCAGATTTCAGAGGAAGAATTGTGAGAGGAGTCTGCTTGTACTTGGCCTTAGATAAACTGTCCTCACTCCCGCTGTCACACCAATGATCGGTAGAGCCGAACTTAAGCTCCACCTCCCCGACACGGTAGAGGGTGAACCTCAAAACTGCAGGAAGGCTGCAAGATACAGGGGACCAGGTCCTCACTTGGAGCGAAGGACAAGAAGCGACTAGGCGGCGAGTGGAACACCGAGTGGAGGGGGAGGGAAGGGCCCATTGGAAGCCACGTGCCATCGAGGCTCACTGGTTCCCTCGAGGGTTGGTGCCACATCAGCAGCTCAGCTTCAAAGTCAACTTCCTCTGGACTCTGCTACCCTGACAACTAGTCCTGGCCTGCTCAGTTCCTGCTGCAGCAAAGATCCCCACCTTTCAAAATCACCTTACACCTGTGATCAGCTCCCCTCAGCCTTTCATTGTCTTTCTCCAGGGGGCGAGGATGCCCATGGCAGGCAGCTGACGCCATCGTGTTTGAGTCAACATTTCCCCCAACCCTCCCTCCCGGGGCTCCACTCAGGGCACATGTCCCCTCGGCCTCGCTGCCCTTTCCCGGCCGGCCACGGCCCCAGGCCCCCCCTAGACCTGTCCCTCGTTATTCGGCACTTTGTAAGCTCTCCTTTGCCCTTGATGGGCTTCTATCAGGACGAGATCATGGTCTAAAGCACCGAGTCTGCTCTCGGCAAAAGCAGAAACCCGCTTGTCCATGTTTCCCTAAGTCTTTTTTCTTATTGACTTAGATGGACTCTGTAAGTGAAGACTATTAGTTAGCCATCACATCTGCTACAAACATGCTTTCTTCTCTGTGGTTTGACTTTTAACATTACTTGAGGCATTTCTTCTTGCCAAACAGATTTTTTAAGAAACTCTTTATGCAGTCAAACGCGTCATACACTTTCCACGGGACTCGGGTTCCTCTCTCGCCTGAAGGCTTGCTCATTCCAAGGCGATCAGTTCAGCAACCAGCGCTTTCCTGTGGAAATGTTGCAAGCTATTTTTATGTTTAAGTCTTTAAACCATCTGTAATGCCAGTTTTATCTCCCACAGGAAGAATGGAGGAAATTTATGAAAAAATTCCTGAAATAGTTTGCATTTCATTAACTCAGAAAGTTCCGAATATCCTTTCTACGTCTCCTTTTTAACATGACATTTTCTAATTAAACAACAAATATACCTTTTATGGTAGAAAATTTGGAAAGTATGATGAAAAAAATAAACAAACAAACAAAACCAATAGTAAGCCCAGCAGTCAGAGACAATCCCTGTTAGTATTTTGGTTTATCTATTTTAGGCACAACTATAACTTTTATAAAATTGGGGTTATACATTATAAGATATTTGATTCCTGAATCAAATTGTTTAATTAAACCATTGGATTTTAGCTCTGTGTCATTACAGATATATATAGATATATAGTCTTAAAACATAATCTTAAAGGGCTATATTATATTACACTAGAGGCCCAGTGCATGAAGATTCATGCACTCGGGGGCGTCCCTCAGTCCAACCACCCTCTCACAATCCGGTCCCCTCGGGTAGGGTCCCTAGGCCTGGCCTGAGATCAGGGCCTATCGGGTCTTTCCTTCCCAGGTCTGCAGGAAGCTGGCCCCACCCCCGCCGCTGCCACTGCTTGCCATCTGTGCAGCACTGCCGCCCCTCCCCTGCCACCGGTGGCCTCCCTCTGCAGGCGACAGGCTGGGGTGCAATGGCTTGGCTGGCCTGGGCCTCCTTTCTTTGCTGGGGGCAGGGCCAGCCCTGCGAGGGGCTGTCTGCCTACCTGATTGCCCCTAACTGCTCGCCTACCTGCCTGATCACCCCTAACCACTTGTCTGCCTACCTGACCACCCCTAACCCCTCTGCCTGCCTGCCTGATTGCCCCTATCCGCTTGCTTGGGGGCGGGGCCAGCACTGACTTCCAGTTGGTCAGCCTCTGGTTGTCGCAGGAGCCGACCACCAGTTGCCTGCCATCCATCGCAGGCTCCCCGCTGGTGCCCAAGGCCTTGGGCTTGGCCGCACCCCAGCGTCTCAGCGATGGATCTCCTGGTACCCAAGGCCAGAAAAGCCTCCAGCAGGATGGTGGGTGTGGGTGGTGGGCGTGGCTGGTGGGTGTGGCAAAGGTACGGTCAATTTGCATATTACTCTATTATTAGATAGGATTGTATTATATATAGCTGCAGCATACTGACAACCATGCCAACGATTGGGAATGGATCAATGAAAGTTAAATAAATGAATCAACAACGTGCACATGAGACAGCCCCGCTCCAGAGAGTCCCCAATTTCCACACACAAAGCACTTAGCGTGGTGACATCATAAGGAGGTGGCGCTGGGGCAGAGCCGAGCGCCCTTACCCGTGGGGACTGCATCTCCCTCCCAGGCCCGGGACACCGCAGGCAGAGCCGACAGGCCAGGAGAGCATGGGGGAGGGGATGACCACCGCGGCGGGGAGCCCACCGTGTCACCGCAGCGTGCGTGCCAGCCTCACCGGCATGGATGTCAGCAGGTACTTGTGGCATGAAACGTGTCACTTCCTGTGACTGCAGGGCGTGAGGTCAGGCCACAGCAGCCCCTGCATTACAGGGCCCCATCGCTTGTCCGTGGTTTTGGTGCAGGAGCAGAACCAACTCGGGGAGTCTGCGTGGCCTGCACAGGGGAAATCTGGGCACCAGAGCCCTGTCGGCCGCGTCGGGACTCCACCGTCCCCCGGACCGCTGAGCCTTGGGGACCCCGCCTCCCCCTACCTGGAGGACAGCGGGACTCTGACCAGCACTCAGGGCCAGAGGACTCAGCAGAGGTGACAGGTCAGAGGAACTCGGGCCCGGTAGCCTTGTCTCTGCAAAGCCCTGATCCGTCCAGACTAGATGGACGGTGAGCCGGCCACTGCCGTGCGGACCCTCCCTGGGACCTGGCGGGCAGCACCAGTGCAACCAGTGCGGATTGGCCTGCGGCGTTGGAGAAAGAACAGGGCCCTGCCCCTAAATTTCTGGATTATTCGAACCCCAACAGGCCATGGGTGGAGGATGAATACCACCCATCTGGGCTAATCTGCTTACAAGAAAGACCAAAACAGAGGCCGGAGGGGAGCGAGGTCAGCACTTGAGCCCTGCCCCACCCGCTGTGGGCGCTGGACGGAGCGCAAACAACTTCCAGGGACGTGGAGGCCTCTCTCCGCCACAGCCCCGCGGGGACACCGCCACCGACCTCGGAAAAAGAGCCCCTCACGGATCCTGGAGAACAAGACACTTTGTTTTAGGAAAACGAGCATTTTCTCAGCGTCGCCATTCCCTAAGGGCCAGGAAACTGGGTGTTAGAAACCGGCTGCGACCCTCGCTGACAGCTGCCTTGCCTCTGGGAGAAATGCGGATGAGACGGGAACTCCACCCAAACTTTCAAATGTGCTGCTTTCTCTCTACAGAACATGCGCACCTGTGCCCGCCCCATGCACCTGTGCCCGCCCCGTGCACCTGTGCCCGCCCCGTGCACCTGTGGCCGCCCCATGCACCTGTGGCCGCCCCATGCACCTGTGCCCGCCCCATGCACCTGTGGCCGCCCCATGCACCTGTGCCCACCCATGCACCTGTGGCCGCCCCATGCACCTGTGCCCGCCCCATGCACCTGTGCCCGCCCCATGCACCTGTGCCCACCCATGCACCTGTGGCCGCCCCATGCACCTGTGCCCATCCCATGCACCTGTGCCCGCCCCATGCACCTGTGCCTGCCCCATGCACCTGTGGCCGCCCCATGCACCTGTGGCCACCTTGAGAACAGAGGACAGGTAGGAGGTACAGCCAATCCTTTTTCTTGCAAAAACATCCAGCACAGAAGGGCACGCGTCAATTCGAGGTGCGGCTCACCCCACTTCTGATAAGAATGTTGTAAACAATAAGGTCATTGCTTTGGGTGTAGAGAGACAATCCCCATCCCCAAAGCACAGCCCCAAACCAGCACCAACTGCACCAGGGAAAGTGCCAGAAACATAGACTTCCCGGCCTCACGCCAACCTGCAGATTAGAAACTCAGGTGAGACACGGAGACGTGTGTGCTCACAAGCCCTCAGGTGACTGAGCTGCCAAAGCAGGAAAAAATAATGGCGAGGCCCTGGCTGGGGCCTCCGTCATGCGCATCGTCCCATGCACCCACAGGCTGCCAGTTGGACCCCAGTCAGGGCTCGTACCCAGGCTGCGGGTTCAGTTCCCAGAAGCAGCCAGTCGATGTTTCTCTCTCTCTCTCTCTCTCTCTCTCTCTCTCTCTCTCTCTCTCTCAAATCAATTTAAACACTTTTTAAACATTATAAATTTTAGGAAAAACAAAAGGAATTATGTGAGAAGGCCTGTCCCCACCCGGGACATTCTGATGAATGGCCTGGGCCGCGAGCAAGGCGTGCTGAGCTCCCACCTGATCCCCAAGTGCAGTCACCGCCGCTGGGAGTCGAGGACTGACCCCTGGCAATCCCTGCGCCTGGGATTCGCAGCCACTTCACTTTTGAACAGCAGCTTCTCAAGAAGTTACTTGTCTTTCAAGAAGTTGACACAAAAATTTGGTAGACAGGCTGCCTCCTGGGTGACGGGTGAGGTGAGGGCCACGCGTGGCTATGTATGAAATGACTCACCTCACCTGCCGAGTCCGAGGGGCTCTGTGCTCAAGCACAGCAGGCATTTATCATACATTTACTCTCCCTTTTGTTTTCATTTCAGAGAGAAAGGGAGAGGGAGAGAGAGAGAGAAACAACGATGAAAGAGAATCACTGATCGGCTGCTTCCTGCACACCCCACACTGGGGATCAAGCCCACAACCCGGGCACGTGCCCTGACCAGGAATTGAACCGTGACATCCTGGTTCATAGGTTGATGCTCAACCACTGAGCCACACTGGCCCAGCTACTATTCCTTTAAAAAAAAAATATTCATCAAACCATGTAAATGTCAATGAGTATTAAACAGCCATTACTTTAAAAAGTGATTGTTTGGAGCAACAGATAAGCCATAACTTTCTCACTAATAGTTAACTCTTCTCCCATCACCTCATCCTACACCTGGCTTTACCAGTAGAATCAAGACCCTTCTCACTTGGCCTCACCAGCAGGCAGCCTGACCGTGGCTCTCGGCGCTGGTTCCCAAGCCACCTGCTCTGCATCTGTCAGAGGGACCCGCCCTGGTGCTGGTCCCTGGGCAAGGACTCACTTCTTCACCCGGTGGCGGGAGATGGCACCGAGACACGCAGGGCCTGGGCTGGGTCCCGGGAGGCGGGGTCCTGCATCTTCACAGCAAGGCCAGCGTGGAATGGAGCGCCTGGTCCAGGCACCGAGCAGGAAGGATGCCGGGGCCAGGAGGCGGCCTCAGAGAGGGCGGGCGGACGGGCAACGAGGCAGCAGCCTTCGGCTCACAGACCCACTGGGGTCGCGGTTGCGGTGCCGTCAGAGAAGATGTAACGACGGAGAGGCACCAAGTGACAGGAGGCAAGAACCTGGAGACAGTGGCGAGACACCGCGCCGGCCACCAAACGCCTCCCCCGCGCTGCTTCACCAGGACGGGGTGGGGCCGCGGGGCCGGGCAGCTGGTTTGCGGAGGGAGTAGGTGTCCACGCGTGTCCCTGGCCTGGCTGTGTTTCTGCAGCAGTGACCCCCGTGTCGCCCCACCCGCCCTCACGCTGTCGGAAACCCGTGTGCCTGCACTGAGCACTGCGGGGCGCAGGGAGAACAGTGCGTGGCCGTGGCCGTGGCCATGGGCGGGAAGGCGGGGCTGCTGCTCCCAGCCACGGCTCGAGAGTCCTGTCACTCCCGCAAACCCACGCAGCAGCGGGAGCCCAGTGGGCTCAGGCCTAAAGCTGGCGCGGCTCCCGCACCAGCAAGGCCCACAAGTCCACCTCAGAGGCGAGTGCGGCTGCGGCTTCTCCAGGCCTCACCGCCCGCCGCCAGGGCAGCAGGCCCGTCTTCTCCGCTGTCTGTGGGACCGCGGGGTGAGAAGCCACAGGGCGCTCCGTGTCAGCCATGTCTGTGCCCTGGGTCATCGGTGGGCAGGGGCAGGGATGCAGAATGTGCCAGACACATGGAGACACTGACACACACAGTCCCTCTCCCTCTCCTCACCCCCCCCCCCCCCCCCGGCCTGCCACTGGGCTACGTGCTTCCCTGCACCCGGGGAACGAGGGGACCTGGGGACAGCCATCTGGTTCTGAAGGCCCTTGGAGCCCTGCCAGGCCGCCGCGGCGCAGGCTGGAAGTCATGCACTTAGCGAACATCTGTTGGGCCCGACACCCCGGCCCCCCCGGCCCCCTTGGGGACACAGGGCGGTGAATGCGGGACGTGGGCCCGGGCACAGGCAGCAGGCAGGACGCGGGCTCCGGGCCAGGAGCAGCCTGGCCTCCACCCCACCCCGCGGCCCCGTCCACACACAGGTCCACAGAGCCACGCTCTCAGGGGTGCTGGAAAGGCAGCTGGAAGGGGGTTTGGCTAAGGCAGGGCAGAGGGGGGACCCCAGGACCTCCAGGAGGTCATGTGGAACGCCTGCCTGTGTGGTCCCTCGCCTCTCAGGACAGCCCTGGACGAGATGGGAGGAGGCTGCGCTGGGTGCGGAGACGCAGGCTCTGACCTGCACAGCCTGGCCCGGGCCTGAGGAAGACGGGCGTGTGGGCAAAGGGCGAGGGCGCGGGAGAAGGGCCTCCCTGCTCTGCCCCAGTGGCTGCTGCCCAAACAACCCCCTCCACCGGGGTGGCCAGGGGCCCCTCCACTGAAGTCAGCGTGATTCCAACGCAGGATGGGGACCACGGACGTCCTGAGCGGCCCCGGGTGGCCCTGCCCCCGCAGGGCCGGGGACCCACAGCTGACGGCTGTCAAAGACCTGTGTGTGGTCTGCTTCTGGGACTGGCAGGCTGCCCCCCACCCCCGGGACACCACCTCTGAGGGCCAGGACTCCTCACGGGGGCCCACCCTCTCCACCTCGTCCCCTGCCCTGTCGTGTGAGGAGGACAGGACAGGAGCCCAGGCCGTTGTCTGAAGAGTGAACAGTTGAGATCCCAGATTAAACAGCGCCCGGCCCTGTAACAGAGGCTGTGAGTTGGGTCTCCCGACCCTCTTCCTGACGGCTGGCCCGCGGGGTCGCGTAGCTTTTCAGGTGTCAGCGACACGCCTGCTCCCGCCGACCCCGGGCTTTGGCGAGTTTCTCGGGAAGGGCTGCTGGCCGACCCTGTCCGTCCAGCCCAAGGGCCCAGCCTCCCGCGGGCATTTACAGTGTGTGTGGAACTGCCTTGGATGGGAACTAAGAATCACACCTTAGCGGGTGGGACAAGTTGCTAATGAGAAGGCTAAAAGGGGCTAATTCCAATGTAACCCTGATATTTGGGGCCAGTGATCTAAATCCAAGCCAGCAAGCTCAGTGTCCATTCCTGATAACCTATAATGAAGTCCCTCTCTCCTTCCCAGATACTGGTCTTGCAGAACCTGTTACTGTGAACAGTGCACTGCCCCAGAGGGAGGGTTATTAACGCTGGCGCCAGGCCAGACCCTCAGATATGGCCTGGAGACCCCCAGCACCTGGGAGCCTTCTTGCAAGGCCTGCGAAAAGGACTGGAAGCATGACCCATGTTTGTGGGACAAAGACCCCAGGGAGGGAGATATAAGGGAGGGCCCCATGCGTGTTCCTTCACTCAGATTGGAAGGCTGTTCCCTGAGTCCGCCGGTGTATTAAACAGTGTCCCTCCTTTTTCTCAGAAGCGTCCTTGGTCTTCTTGGTCTTCTGCAACAGCGGCATCTGCTATAAAATAAAGACACGGCTTGTAGTCCGTGGCACTGTCTCTCTCCATCAGAGAGGGCAGCGTCCCACCCAGACCCAGCTTTCTTCTCTTGTCTGTCTTTTCTAACTCCTTCAGGGCCCCCCCTCAGGTTCACCCTTGGCCGTGCTGGCGCGGCACAATATATGAATTTAAATATCATTACAGGGGCTCGCTTTATTACAGCAACCAATCAGAAGCTCATACTTTCAGGGGGCATGTTACAAACCAGAGGGTGACTTTTCTGTTACGGTTCTGAGAGGCTTTGTAGGAGAGATGGCAGGAGATACGTGGTACCCAGGCTGGCCTGTCGTTAAGCAGTGAAGGCAGGCTTTCCCCTCCCACAATGGGCTTGCACCAAGCTGGGTGACTTACTAGTATAATGGACAGTATTCCGCACTACTTGCTAAGAAAACAGAATTACTCACTGTAGGAAAAAATAAGTTCAAATCAAGACAATAGAAGTATTCATTGTGGAAAATTTGTTGAAACAAAAAGCACTGTGTGTGCTTAGGTTTCAGGAAAATTAGAAATTACCTAGATTAATGATCTATGATGCTTGCAAAAGGGGAACAAGTGAAGTTGTTTATCTTCACCCCAGGACTGCAGGAGCTACGCTCAATTTGAGAGTTACTGTAATTTTCACAGTAGCCATTGTTTCATATCTTTATCTGATTATTTAAAATAAGGTTTGTCAAATGATAAAATTAAATTATCATAAAAGGTACTAATACACCTTTCATAATAGGTAAACCAATAGAGTGAAATGTATAAATACAGATATAGACCCAATACTATATGCAAACTTAATTTAAAATATTTTTATTGATTTCATAGAGGAAGGGAGAGGGAGAGAGAAATAGAAACATCAGTGATGAGAGAGAATCATTGATCGGCTGCCTCCTACACTCCCCTGCACTGGAGACTGAGCCCACAACCCAGGCAAGTGCCCTGACTGGGAATCTAACCATGACCTTCTGATTCATAGGTCAATGCTCAACCACTGAGCCATGCTGGCTGGACTGCAAACTTAATTTTGAATGAACTTGACATCTCAATTCAGTAGAATGCAGTATTTTAAAAATGAGACCAGCATAAATGTATGTTGTTCTGGAAGAAAAAATATTGCCCCATCACACCATTTACTGGTACATAACTAAAACCCAGGTGGATTAAATATCTAAAATTTAAATATACTTGTATTATTTTATGACTACATAAGTGTTTATATAATAAAAGTTGAGGATAACAAATAAACAATACCAGAATCCCCCAAACTATAAAATATTTGATCACATTACAAACTGTAGATGGCATGTCCTGGTAGCTCAGTTGGTTGGAATGTCGTTCCCATACCAGGGTTGCAGGTTGGATCCTGGTCAGGGCACATACAAGAAACAACCAGTAAATGCATAAATTGGTGGAGCAACAAATTGATGTTCTCTCTCTCTCTCTCTCCTTCCTGCTCTCTCTCTAAAAATCAATAACAAATTATAAATGGCAACTCACTATAAATGTAAATCAGAGAAAAAAATATCTGCAACCAATATAGTAGACAAGTTAATAACTATTATAAAATGATTCCTTTCTACACATTGAAAACAAACAGATAATCAAATAAGAAATTGGATGAACAATACAAATAGGCAATTACAGAGGGAATATTGCATGTTGTCAATAAAAATATGAAGAGGTTCAAAATCAAAGGTATTCAAATTTATTCAAACATAAATTATAAGTTAATTTGGATTCATCAGATTGACAAATTTATCAGAACGTATTGCTAATGTACACATATTGACCCATATGCAATTATTGGAGGGTGAGTTGCTTGTTTTCCCTTTCTTTTGAACAGGCAAGTGAACTTTGACCAGTTATGATTATGTCTCCATCTAGTGGTGGAAATATATTTCAAGTATTTGTATAATAAGTAAAGTCACCATCACACTGAGACATCTGAAGTGCTGTATAAACAGGAATTACTGTGGTTGTTACTGGTACATGTAACAGGGTCTCCACAATGTATCTTGCTGTCGCACAGGGAGGAAATGATATTTGCTGTTACATGGTAACTTTATTTAAATTTTACTTGTCTCCTTTCAAATTAGTAGTGTCAAGGTTTTGAAATATTAACAAGATCTTTTAATCTAAAAATCTAAAATTTTAATTTAAAAACATATCTTAAAGGTGCTTCCAGTTCTTATTTATGTGATGGAGTCAATTAACTAGATGGCCATTTTATCAGCTCTGCCTAGACCTAAACTTCCTTTATACACATGGCCTTCTTAATCCTTCCCACAACTTTGCCAGAGGATATGTGTTTTATGGATCTGTCTTATGATGAAGAAATGTGGTGCAAAGAGATCTTACAATTTACCCAACCTCAATAAACAGGTACATGGCAGAGGTGAAAATTTATCTTAGATGCCCAGATTCCAAATCCAGGGCTTTTTATAAGATCATATGCAATTATAAGACCATATGCAATTATGATGAATAAGTGACCTAATATTTGTATAAATACTCACATCCAATAGGAACATAAGCTATTATAAAATTACATAATAAATACAGCAATAAGGTCCCTGAATGTGAGAAGTATGTGGGGTAGTAAGATCGAAGACTACTTTATAAAAGCTTATACTTTAGGCTGAATTAAACTGACCATCAAAAATAATATCCAGAAATTTGAGAGGCTTCAAAGACATACAATTATACAAATATATATTTTTCTACCTTTCCGGTCTTTTTCTACAGCCATCTTCTTAAAACACTAATGGGTGAATTATTGGTAAGGTAAGACTTCTGCCATAAATTAGAAGAATGTCCAGGAGAAGATGCTATATAGTTCAACAAACATTTGTCTATAATAAAATAATAAATAAAGGGGGAAAAACAAGCTAAGTGTCTGTATTTGTTGACTGTATAAGGCACTCTGCAAGAAGTGTGCATGTGAGAGGCAGAGACCAACTATAAAGAAGAGTGGTATCAGGTTCTTTTTCTTTAAAAAGCTCTGTTTTTTTCTCTTCCTACACGTCACTTTTCTAGTCACTCTAGTTCCATCAAAGGAGCTGTGACTTGTATAAAACCATGAGACAACAGGAATGGAGGACAGAGGTAAAAGGCCTTACATTTTTTCTGTTCCTGACAAGGTTCTGTAACGCCTGAACAAGTAGACTCCATATCCACTTGGAAGTCCACTAATTCTTGGGTACCTTAGAAATCTTCTGAATATATTTGTGGAATAGTAGATCCCGACCATATACTCTATGTGAAAGAGCTACTGCATTGGGACCTCAGTTTCTCTTAATTTCTGCTTCCTGCTCTCCATCACCATCATCCCATGCACTCCACTTAAAAATAATGGGATGTAAAACCCAAAGCTGTAATCTCAAACCCAGTCTTCCTTGTCAGCTGGTATTGTTATTGGTGGGGAGTTCTCCCGTTCCCCACCAGTTGCTAGAGGGTTGGGGATGGGGTGGGAGGTGGGGAAGTGGGAATCTTGCAATGACATGAGAAAAATAATTTTCTGAGACTTGCAAGGGAGAATGAGTGCCCTTTATTTGGGTGGAGTTAAATCCCTGAGTTTCCGAGGTCCCATTTCCCTCTGCCCCACTATGGAAGAAGTATAGCTGTGACTTCAGCAGAGGTAGGATTGAAGCCGTTGCCCAGCCCTAGTCGGTTTGGCTCAGTGGATAGAGCGTTGGCCTGAGGACTGAAGGGTCCTAGGTTCAATTCCAGTCAAAGGCACATGCTGGGGTTGTGGGCTCGATCCAAAGTAGGAGACGTGCAGGAGGCAACCAATCAATGATTCTATCTTATCATTGATGTTTCTATCTCTCTCTCCCTCTCACTTCCTCTCTGACATCAATAAAAATATATTAAAAAAAAAAAAGCCGTTGCCCAGTTTCTGTTCGATGCTGGGGTACAGTCCAACCCAGCATCCGGCCAGCTTAGTTTGTGTTCCCAGTTGCAGTGTATCAATCCGTTGCATGTGGGGGCCTTGTGGGCGTCGGCCATGCTGCCTCTAGGACCACAGGGCTATGGAGGAGACACGGGTGAATGCAAGAGAGCCGCACAAGAGCCAAGAGAACAAACTCCGTTGTCTGGGTGATTATGTAGCCCCACATTTTCATTGGCTTGCAGTGGGGCCCATCCATTCTGGCCAATGATCTCTGTTCCCAGGTTTGATTGACAGGCACCTTTCCTGTATCACTCCAACTTCACTGCACATGTGCCCACCTCCCCTTTGTCTAGTCCCTTCCACCAGCTCAGCAGGGAATGGACCTGTGGTTCCCTGGGGAGGTTAAAGTTGCAGCGGATTCCTGGTAAAGCTGCCCAAATGACATGCCTACAATGCCTGGCCTTCCTTTTGCTTCTTTCCTATTATTACTAATTAGTAGCCCTGTGCACGAATTCATGCACCAGTAGCTCGCCAGTAGCTCTCTGCCCACTGCCCCGCCCTCCTGTAGCTCCCCTCGGCCCCTCTCCCCCGCACCCTCCCTCATAGCTTGCTGCTCTGCCCCCTCCTGTAGCTCTCCACCCCACCCTCCTGCTGATCCGTGATCTGGTTGTTACAGAGGTCGTTACGCCTCAGGGAATAACAGATAATTAGCATATTCCTCTCTTATTATATAGGATTAGCTCATTACAATGGTATCAGTATGACTAAAAATGAGGGGATTGAAATCACTTGTGCCGGTAACCAGGCACACTCAAAACTAATCACAGATTTTTATTTTAGTACAGACATAAGGGCTAAAGAGTACCCAGACCTTCTTCCTTCCTATCACAGGTTATAAATAAGTACAGCCTGATCAATATTTTTCCTGCCCCTGGAAAGGTTCCATTATGTCTGGACAAGTGACTTCCCAACCCAGGTCAATATTATCTTTTTTTTTTTTTCACAGACAGGCCAACTCTGAGCATGTTCTCCTGCCTGGGACTTTTGAGTTGTGTCTTGAACAAACACCAGGCTGGGTGTCAGGAAATCAGATTCCAGCCGTAGCTGTCACTGACTTTTATGATCACCTAATACCCTCAGGGCCTTCATATCCTCACCTGCAAACTGAATGAGTTCAAGTGAAGAATCTCAAAGGTTCCTTCCAGCATTAGTGCTGATTCTACTACAATTGAATCAAAAGCTAGAAATGAGCTCCTGACCTTCCCTTCCTGGAACTAACATGTAAGGATTTAATCCCTTCCATTGTGTGGAGGGCCTCCTGGGAAGGCACCTGAGCATTCTATATTGGTCCCTCTTGCCCTTTTGGCCAAGAGGGACCCTCTTCTCACAATCCAATTGCTCACAGCTGTTGCCTGAGCTTTCTGTTCATGTCGAGGTTGAAGCCTCATGATGACTGGTACCATGGATCTGTCTCTCGCCCAGTGGGGCGATCGGGACCCTCCCTGGAGAAAAACCCGGGTTCCCCAAGATATGGGTTCCCCAAAAACCCGGGTTCCCCAAAAACCCGGGATCCCCAGCAGGCGAGGGGATCCCAAGGCAGGTGCTGGGCGTGGAGGCCATGGGGGCATAGGGTACCAAGGAGACAGAACTATACATCACATCACCCTGCTTGGCCCTGGAGGATGGCTGGTTAGCCAGAGACGGGTAAGATTCCTCAGGGAAGGAACAACCTAAGACAGGCACAGTCGCAGAGGGGCCATCGGGAGAGAACTTGGGGGTCAACAGAGGTGGGGCACAAGAACCTCACCCCCCCCCAACTTTGCAGGGACCTGAACACTCACCCCTTCTGAAGGAAGTCTTCTGCCCCCATGGCTGCTTAACGTCCCATGCCCAGCTCAAATCGGGACCCGGGTAACAGACAGAGACTTGGCCGACAGCAGCTGCCCTCTCACTGCAACAAGAATTGTTTGAGTTGTCGTGTACCCATGGTGTAGGGAAGTGGGTTTTTGATATCTAAATCCAGCCTACCACCAGGAATGCTCAGGGCCTACTCAAGAAGGCAAATAATCTTTTCCACTTATATTTACAGGGTAAAATAAGATTGATGTTAGAGTAATAAATTTGATAGTAAAATAGTAGTCAAGTTTTCAGACTAATTTAAATTGGCTAATTGAAACAAGCGAATATTCTAGAAAAATTAATTTTACTGGACAAAAAGCAGTTCCTAAAGTGTTAACTAAATTTTTATTGGTAGTTCATCTCATGATAAAATTGCGTAACATGTAATGAACCTAAAGCAGTAATATTATAGTGCAAAAAATTAAAATTTAAAAGCTATCAAGACTACATTATAAAATTTTCAAAAGCCTCCTAATATTTAAATCAAAAAAGGAGGGAATAGTAGAAGAATATCATGTAAGGAAAAATATCCTGTAAGTAAATTACATCTAGAAAATTTGTACTTTAAAAAATTAATTGTAAGGCTAAAAGCAAGACACCCATGAAAAACACACATGGTGTCAAAACAAGGCAGAGGAAAATCATTTGGGCAAAAAATGAAAAAGGATCCCAAGTCAATTTTATAGAAAATATCTCTTTATTAACTTTTGGTCAAGAATATGTTTGTATATTTTTAGAAAACAACTCCAAGACCATGTGGATTCCTGCAACAGAGAGGAATTGACAGGACTGCTCCAGCCATGAAGACGGAAGAGAAACAGTCCAGAGATGGAAGACGCTTACGTTGCCTTGCCATACTAGCAGTTAGCAGCTGTGTGTCACTGCAGGTTGCCCAGGACCAAACCAGAGAGGGTCGGACCTACATTACCACCATTTGTCCACCATCCAGAACTGAAATATCATTGCTGACATGTGCACATAAGGAACTGTTTGACATTGAAATTGGGTCTCAAAAGAACTGTTGGCCCAGAAAGAAACTCACTACAGACTGATTCATTTGCCTTTCAGCATAACCATTATTGCTTGTCTCATTTTTGGTTCTTATAAGTATATTTCTAGTAGCACATGATCTCATTCATCTAGGGGAAATGATAAACAACATAGACTGATGAACAAGAACAGACCCAGAAACAAGGAGGCATGGATCAGACTGTCGGGCCTCAGAGGGAGGGTAGGGGAGGGTGGGAATAAAGGGGAGAGATCAACCAAAGGACTTGTGTGCATGCATACGAGCCTAACCAATGGTTAAGGTCAACAGGGGGGTGGGGGCATGCGTGGGGAGGGGTGTGGGCTGGGAATGGGGGGATGAGGACAAATATGTGATACCTTAATCAATAAAGAAATTTTAAAATTAAAAAAAAAAGTCCCTGGAACTAGAATGAGTTGATTCTATGAGCAATCCCTGCTGAAAGGTAACTGAAGCAAACTTGGCATATGTTTTTCCAAGAGAGAATCCCTTCTTTCTTCTTCTCTCTCTCTCTCTCTCTCTCTCTCTCTCTCTCTCTCTCTCTCTCTTTAGAGTAGACTGAAGCAGTGATTTTTAAAACAAAGAAAGCAGAACTAGAACATCTTAAATTTTTAATCCTTTCTTTACAGGATACCTAAGACCACTTTTGATTGAGAAAACTGTAGAACGTTAGTAACTGCCACAATCCCTTCTTTCTTTCGGTTTAACATTTTGTTGGCCAGCATAGCTAATCTGATCTGGTTTACAAGTGCCAAACGGATCGCCTCAGCTTTATCTCTCTCTGGAGAGCAGTCATTGTTGCTGCTTTCCCTCTTTCTTAGTAAACTCTACTCGAGATTTTAAAATTCCATGGAAATTACAGCTACTTGGGGTGCGTTTAGCTTTTTAAAATGCACTGCTTGAGTGTTATCTTTGTGGGCTCTTTGAGACTCCCTCTCTGGAGGAGGACTTGCCCGCACAGCTGGAGGCTGGAAGGTTGCCTCTGTCCTCAGCTTGGCAGCAAGACCCACGAAGTCTGTTCTGCTCAGTGCTGAGACCATCTCACTCCCAAACCTGCCCTCACCCCTTACTACTTGCTCCTCCGGCGACCCTGGAAATTTCTGCACAGAGGTTTCCAAAGATCCTGATGTAGAAATCAGGTCCCCAAATAAATTATTCCCCTGATGTGCCCCCAAGTTTTTCAAATGAGTGTCATACGTCCCTCCTTCTCTGTGTCCTCTCCTTAGGAGAATCCTCTGACTATTCAGAGCCTCAAGTTTTCCAAATGATCCATTCCTTGGCAGAAAGCAAGAAGTTCCTCCTCCTTTCGGGAAGTCTGAGGCCATCCAGTTGCATAAATTTCCAGCTAAGCGTCTCTAGGGATTTTCTTAAAGTGAGGAGAAATGGGGTGCTCCTAACCCTCCTGAAGTCTCCAGCTGGGAGGTCAACCGGAGGCCCTTTCCGTCCCTGGCTACACAAGCCCTCTGAGAAACGCTGCCCTTGGTGGAGCTACAACCAACAAGTGTGGAGAGTGCTCAGAGCTCCTACAGCCGTCACCTCCTCCTTACAGAAGGGGTCCCTCCCCCTGCACCCCACTCTGCCCTGGCTCCAGATCCTGAGGCTGCCCCTGGCCGGCCCAATAACAGACTCCCAAGAATGCCACCACTCTCTCCTTCCTCATCCCCTACTGCATTCACAAGGCTTTGTTTCTTAAGCTGTTTGCTAAAGTTGGTTATATATTTCTCTATACATTTTTGTTTATCTGAATTATGATCAATGAAACGATTTCAAAGGATTGGCTCTAATTTGTCACTTTCCACTTTTAGCTCACTGAAACACAGCTTCTTACAGAAAGTATTTATCGAGATTTTCCTATCAGATTAATTGCGGGGGTGAGGGATGTTAAAGTAGCTACTATTTGAGAGATTCTTTGCATACTTAAATATTTAACAGTTGTCTTGAAATCAAATAAAAATGGAGAAATTTTTCTTAAATTGTATTTTAAAGAATTTGAACTTAGTAAATACCAGTTCTTAGGAAAATTTTAGAAAGTTCTCTTGTGTTCTTTTCAACAGATCCTTATTCAATACCATATTAAGCTGGTGTTGCATTTGAAGTCCTGGAGTATACAAATCAAAATAACATGCTCCATGCCTTATTGACGTACCTTATAATCAAATAAGGAGATCATAAATTCATACACTAGCATCTAACATTCTTTTTTGGAACAAAGCATGGGATAAATAATACATTCATGAAAAGTTAAAGACTGTGATTCAGAAAAATGTGTTCCTTGAGAAGCAATGTGATGCACCTCTTATTACTACACATACATCAAGTCAACACAGTGGACAATACTGACTTTTGAAGTTCCCCTTCCCACACAAAATAATACAATAAATCCAAATTAATTTTTTAACATACATAACTGAGCTTGAAATTAAGAATGGAAATCCCCACGTAGGAGAAATGAGAACAATATTCAAAATCAATGTAGTGAGCAAGACTAAACCCAGTGACCTATAGAGGAGTTCCCTATGGAGACCAGGGTTGGGAATTGAGCTCAGAGTCCCAGGCAACATCAGCCCCTAGAAATGGGCCCTTTCATAAATGTGAGAGGCAGTGCATACAATGGAAACTAGAATACTCTGCCCTCTAGGCCAGGGAGGCAGCAAAGAGGCAGGGAAACCCACCTCAAACCTTGCTCAATGTGTTGTATGAATTTGCATGAAGACGTGCAAAAAACCAAAACTAATCAAACTGAAACCCTTGCGGCCTTGGTACATTCTTTTGATCATTTTTCACCCACTGTTTCTGGTTTTACCTGGATGCTCGGTGCTGTCCAATATAATAGCCAAACTCGTGGCCCACAACAGGGAACCTTTGCAGACCAGTCAACTTAATTCCCATGGAAACAACTCCCACAGAAGAAGAGTTCCTAGTAAAAATGTATAACCCCCAAGAGGAGACAGAGAACTAAGGAAGAGACAGAGAACTGGAGAAATTACATCTAAAGAAATACAGATAATAGAAAAATATGAACATGCCATCAGTTAGGGATATTTACAATGTTCAAAGAGAAGTGAAGAGTAGAAGTCATAAGACAAGAACAACACATAATGAAAAGGACTAGATCTGATTTAAAAATGACAAAGCAATGAAGCATCCATCTTATATAAAAACTGCTGTTTGAGATTTTAACCCTGCTATTTGGCTTCTGTAAATTCTTGCTTGCTAAGACTACTCCGTCTTCAGAGAGGCCATTAAACTTTCCCCAGACAAGGTTATCAGTGCTGGCGCCAGGCCAGGTCTCTGGTTGAGGTCTCAAGCACATACGGGCTCTTTAAGAACTTGCAAAAGGGGCCGGAAACACCCCATATTTGGGAGACAAAGAAGGTAAAAACATATAAAAAGGGAAAATTCCTGCATATTGGGGCCCAGAATTTGAGAGACATTTTCCTCTGGACCCTCGCGTTATAAATGTAACTCCATCTAAGTATTGTTTTGTTCTTCTTCAGTTTTCTGTAACAGCAAATTCTAAAAATTAAAAAAATATATATAGTAATTTACACTTCCGTATCTGGCCAGACAGCATAACTAGGGCTAGGCTTGTCCTGCTGCCATAAAACACAAGTAAACTGGATTACATTTAGAGAGCAGTTGCTTTCAGACATTAAATAACAGCTGGAGTAGGACTGTGATTTCTGAGAGAGGAAAACAAAGTAGATGGCTCCTACACTTGCTCTGGCTTCTGGTGGAGACATGTTTTGGATCAAAACAGAGAGAGGGACGTCCTCTCAAAAATGCTGAGAGGTTAAGATCAGAGTTCAGGAAGTCTGAAGCAGCAGAAGCTGTAGGGTGGAACAATTGTAGGGTGGAACCTCAGCCCCACGGTGAATCTTTCCTCTTCTAGCATAACACAGGTCACGTGGTTTAGACCTCCCTGACCTTTCCCATCACTGGTCATGTGGTTCGGACCCTCCCCTGACCTCTCCTCCCCTGGCATTCTGCTGGTCATGTAGTTGACCCCTTAGAGGAGGAGCAGGGGGCTAGAATAGCCTCATTCTACTCCCATAGACACCCTTGCACTACCACTCCCTGAAGCATTAAGGCCTAGAGATTCAATTGAGTTTCAGCTCCAGGTCCAGAAAAAGCAGCAAGGTCAGGAGGAGTGACCCCATGGCTGACATCAGGACCAGCTGCAACGACTAATGACCCCTGTCCTGGCACCAACCAATCAGTAGAGACCACGACCCTGAAAAGACACAGCTGGAAAGCTGATGAACATTCTATTGAGATCCTCCCCCAGAGAGCACACCTGCCCTTCCCATCTCCCTGTCTCACCCTCTTCTCTCCCCAGGGTGCACACAGGATCTCTCTCTCTACCTCTCTCTCTCTCTCTCTCTCTCTCTCTCTCTCTCTCTCTCCCCACCTCTCTTCTTTCTCTCTCTCTCTCTCTGGAGCACGCTCATGCCTTTCTTCCTCTCCTTTCTCTGGGTGTATAACTTGGCCTTTCTTTCCCCTAAGCTCCAAGGACCCTTCCTTTGCTTCTGTAACTCAAGCATGTCAAACTCACAGCCCACAGCGAGTATTTTTGCGGCCCAGCCAACATAACAGTATGTAAGAAACGTTTTAATAAAATTTTTGTAATTTAATTTTTACAATATCTTGTTCTACGTAATTATTAATAATGAACTACCACGTTCGCTAATGACTAATTACTATAATTGTGTTGCATTGATTTCCCTTACACATCTATGCGCAGGCATACCATTTCTCTCCACTAATACTAGCAGTGAATATTTTAGCAGTTGACTGCCATGTCATTAGTCTTATACTGACTTGTTTGGTGTGTGCAACAGGAAATATTTCACTTTCGGAGAATAAGAAAAATAGGTGTATTTCCTTACGCTTATTGATTTGTGCAGTTATTCAAGTGTCTGGTAAGAAAAAATGTTAATTATTAAAATGCTCTATTAGGCTGGGTCCCCTCCCGGAGCTGCGGGCTCACCGGGCGCCTCGCCATCTTGCAAGGAAAGGAGGATTTTATTGGAAACCTGACTTTCCGCAACAACTGCAAACACTGAACAGCTGTGAGCACCAGAGTATCTGTCCCCAAACGGTGCAAACATTCAGATTCAAAGGAACTCTTCACTGCACCACCAAAAGGTCAGATTTCACCTGAAATAAGGTGTGGTTTCTAATCCCCGCGGTGGGAGAGGGAAGCGCGCGAGCCGCAGGACCGGCAGGAACCAGGAGGTCTGTGCCTAGAAAAATCTGCGGCAGTTGGAGCTGCCGTGATCCGTGAATGTGGAAGGGGGTCCTCTGAGCTGCTAACAGAAGTGACCTCTTAAAAGCAACTCATTTTAATCTGACGAGGAGGGTCAGACTAAGAATTTTCAAAGGAGTGCAGGCTCCTTAGTCTTGCGCGCAGACCCACTGTCCGCACACTTGGGCTCTTTCCAACTCTGATTACTAAGCCCAATACATAGGAAAACCCAGGTGGGAAAAACCCTGAAAGACTGCAGGGGGAAGTTGTTTTTCCGGAACCTGGGGAGCAGAGCTGGGTGTGACCATCAGAGAGGCAGCACTGAGGCGCACACCTCCACAAACTGGTAGTGAGTGCCATAGAGGGGAAAGAAAAAAAAAAAAGCTAGAGAGGCCCGGAAGTCAATTCAGAAACACTGCCACCCAGGGGCTGAAACGCTAATTGTCTCTGGTGTAATCAAAAATAAATACGAGAAATTAAGACACGGCCAGCTTAAAAAGCAGGACTGACTTACAACACTGAAGGAGCAGTGGAACGAAGCTGAACTGAAATACCGCCCAGACTGGGAAACAGGCATACCAAACAGAATAATAGAGGAAGTGAATGACAGCCGCTACTGCACATTTTCGTTTTACCCTATCTCAACGCTAACATTATGCCATCACTCTCCTCCTAACCTTTACCCTTTTGGTCTCCTGTTTATCTTAACCCTTTCTGGCTTTAGATTTTCCCTACTTTTTCACTTTACCCCCTGCTAAAATTTCACCCTACTTATATATCTAATTCCCAACCCCCTGCTCCAAATCCATACATACCTCTCTCTACGCTACCTTAAAAAAATTATTTTTCTCTCTGGCCTTTTGTTGTTGTTTGCTTGAATGTTGATTAGATTGAATTTTTATGCTTTTTTATGAGATTGTTTTGATTATTCTTTTTGTTTGTTTGGTTGGTTCTTTTGTTTGCTTTGTTTTTGTTTGTTTTTTACTTTTGTTTTCCCTTGCCTCACTTGACATTAGTTGGTGTTGCAGTTTGTATTAATATCCAGGCTCGTGTTGCTGGAATTTGCTGGGATTAGTGGTTGTTCTAGTGGAGTTTACTCCCCATATGTATAGTTTGTTCCCCTTTTCTCTCTTAGTATCGTTCTTGTCTCTCTTACTTTTTTTTCTTTTCTTTTTTTTTTTCTGCTCTTTTCCCAAGTTCAGATTCACACTCTTTTTTTTTCTTTGTTCTTTCATTTTACTCTCCCTCTTCCACTCCTATTCCCTAATTTGTCTTTCTCTGGTGGTTACCTTTATTGGAGGTTATTAATATCGTGAATACAATTCTGTTCAGTGCCTTGTGTGTTGTGCCTGGTTGTGTTGTATTTTGTACCTTTAAATCAACGCCGGAGAGAGAGAACTACATAACCAGACATCCGGAGAAGAGAGACCATGGGGAGACAAAGAAATAGCCCCCATAGGAAAGAAAAGCAGGCATCACCAGAAAAGGAAGTAAACGAATTAGAGGCAAACAACCTATCAGAGAAAGAATTCAGAGAAATGGTCATAGGTGGCTGAAAAGGATGGAAGACAAATTCGACAATATGAGTAAGAACCAAGAGGAAATGAAGAAGAACCAAGAAGAAATGAAAAATGACATCGCTGCTGTAAAGAACTCAATAGAAAGCATCAAGAGTAGACTAGAAGAAGCAGAGGACCGCATAAGTGAGCTAGAAGACAAGATGGAAAAAAATACCCAAGTACAACAGCTCCTAGAAACAAAAATTAGAAAGCATGAGGAGAGCCTAAGGGAACTTCGGGACAACACAAAATAAAACAACATCAGGATAATAGGGGTACCAGAAGGAAAGGAAACTGAGCAAGGAATAGAAAACCTGTTTGAAGAAATAATAACAGAAAATTTCCCTGATATAGGGAAGAAAAAACCCACACAAATCCAAGAAGCTCACAGAGTTCCAAGCAAAATGAACCCCAAAAGACCGACACCAAGGCACATTATAATTAAGTTGGCAAACACCAGTGACAAAGTAAGAATCTTAAAAGCGGCCAGAGAGAGACAGACAGTTACATACAAAGAAACCCCCATCAGACTAGCAACTGATTTCTCAACAGAAACTCATCAGGCCAGAAGGGAATGGAATGAAATATACGAAGTCATGCAAAGGAAGGGTCTCAATCCAAGAATACTGTACCCAGCAAGGCTATCAATCAAAATTGAAGGTGAAATCAGGAGCTTCACAGACAAAAAAGGACCAAGGGAGTTTATCACCACCAAACCAGCAATGAAAGAAATACTAAAGGGTCTGCTGTAAAAAAAAAAAAAGAAAGAAAAAAAAAAAAAGAAAGAAAGAAAGAAAGAAAGAAAGAAAGAAAGAAAGAAAGAAAGGGGAAGCAAAGAAGGAACACAGGGGTATAGAATAAAAATGGTGACAAATAAGTACCTATCAATAATAACTTTAAATGTAAATGGATTGAATGCCCCAATCAAAATACACAGGGTAACAGATTGGATAAGAAAACAAAACCCATATATCTGCTGTCTACAGGAAACCCACCTCAAAAAAAAGGATGCATACTGACTGAGAGTAAAGGGATGGAAAAAGGTTTTCCAGGCGAATGGAAATGAAAAAAAAGCTGGGGTAGCAATACATATATCTGACAAATTAGATCTCAAAGTGAAGGACATAACAAGAGATAATGAAGGCCACTTCATAATACTAAAGGGAGAAATCCAACAAGAAGAAATAATTCTGGTAAACATATATGCACCCAATACAAGAGCAGCAAGATACATTAAAAAATTCCTGGAAGATATCAAAGGAGAGATTGACAGCAATACAATCATAGTAGGAGACTTCAATACCCCACTATCATCATTGGACAAATCCTCTAAACAAAAAATCAGCAAAGAAACTTCAATCCTAAATGACTCACTAGACCAGATGGAATTAATCGACATCTTCAGAACATTGCACCCCAAAGCCACAGAATATACATTCTTCTCAAGTGCACATGGGTCATTTTCAAAGATAGACCATATGTTAGGACATAGGCAAAGTCTCTCCAAATTCAAGAAGATAGAAATCATATCAAGTATCTTCTCAGATCACAGTGGCATAAAACTGGAAATCAACTACAATAAAAACAACCCAAAGAAATCAAACACATGGAGACTAAACAGCATGCTATTAAACAATGACTGGGTTACCAAAGACATCAAGGAAGAAATAAAAAACATCATGGCAACAAATGACAATGAAAACACAACAATCCAAAATCTATGGGACACAGCGAAAGCAGTCTTGAGAGGGAAGTTCATAGCTCTACAAGCCTACTGCAAAAAACAAGAAACAATGGTAATAAATTACCTAACCCAACAACTCAAAGAGTTAGAGAGAGAGCAACAAGAAAAGCCCAGTGTAAGCAGAAGGAAAGAAATAATAAAGATCAGAGCGAAGATAAACGACATAGAGACCAAAGAAACAATACAGAAGATCAACAAAACCAAGAGCTGGTTCTTTGAAAGGATAAACAAGATTGATGAACCTCTAGCCAGGCTCACCAAGAAGCAAAGAGAGAGGACGCAAATACACAAAATCAGAAATGAAAGAGGTGAAATAACAACAGACCCCGACGAAATACAAAGGATTGTTACAAAATACTACGAACAACTCTATTCCAACAAACTGGACAACCTGGAGGAAATGGACATATTCCTAGACAAATACAACCTTCCAAAACTCAATCAGGAAGAATCTAAACAGCTCAACAGGCCAGTAACTATGGAAGAAATTGAAGCAGTCATCAAAAAGCTTCCGGCAAAAAAAGCCCAGGGCCAGACGGCTTCACAGGAGAGTTTTACCAAACTTTCAAGGAAGAACTAAAACCTATCCTCCTCAGACTATTCCAAAAAATTCAAGAGGAAGGAACACTTCCAGGCTCCTTCTATGAAGCCAGCATCACCCTAATACCAAAACCAGATAAAGACAACACAATGAAAGAGAATTACAGACCAATATCCCTCATGAACATAGATGCCAAAATCCTCAACAAAATCCTAGCAAATTGGCTCCAGCAATACATCAGAAAGATCATACATCATGACCAAGTAGGATTTATCCCAGGAATGCAAGGATGGTACAATATCCGCAAATCAATAAACGTGATACATCACATAAACAAATTGAGAGATAAAAATCACATAGTCATATCAATAGATGCAGAAAAAGCATTTGACAAAATCCAACACCCTTTCTTGATAAAAACTCTCAACAAGGTGGGAATAGAAGGATCATACCTCAACATAATAAAAGCTATATATGATAAACCCACAGCAAACATCATACTCAATGGGCAAAAACTAAAACCATTTCCCCTAAGAACAGGAACAAGACAGGGATGCCCACTCTCACCACTCCTGTTTGACATAGTACTGGAAGTATTAGCTATCGCAATTAGGCAAGAAGAAGAAATAAGAGGCATCCAAATTGGAAAAGAAGAAGTGAAGCTGTCCTTATTTGCAGATGACATGATATTGTACATAAAAAACCCAAAAGACTCCATCAAAAAACTAATAGACTTAATAAATGAATTCGGCAATGTAGCGGGATACAAAATTAACGCCAAGAAATCTATGGCCTTTCTATACACCAATAGTGAACTTACAGACAGAGAGACTAAAAAGGCAATCCCATTTACCATCGCACCAAAAAAATTAAGATACCTAGGAATAAACTTAACTAAGGAGGTAAAAGACCTATACGTGGAAAACTACAGGACACTGAAAAAAGAGATAGAGGAAGACGTAAACAGATGGAAGAACATAGCATGTTCATGGATTGGTAGAATCAACATCATTAAAATGTCCATACTACTCAAAGCAATCTACAGATTCAATGCACTCCCCATCAAAATACCAACAGCATATTTCACAGACCTAGAAAGAACTCTCCAAAAATTCATCTGGAATAAAAAAAGACCCCGAATAGCCACAGCAATCCTGAGAAAGAAGAATAAAGTAGGAGGGATCTCAATACCAGATTTCAAGCTGTATTACAAAGCCACTGTTCTCAAAACAGCCTGGTACTGGCACAAGAACAGACATATAGATCAATGGAACAGAATAGAGAATCCAGATATCGACCCAAACCACTATGCTCAATTAATATTTGACAAAGGAGGCATGAACATACAATGGAGTCAAGACAGTCTCTTCAATAAATGATGTTGGGAAAATTGGACAGATATATGCAAAAAAATGAAACTAGATCACCAACTTACGCCATACACAAAAATAAACTCAAAATGGATACAGGACTTAAACATAAGACGGGAAACCATAAAAATACTAGAGGAATCCACAGGCAACAAAATCTCAGACATATGCCAAAAGAACTTCTTCACTGACACTGCCCCTAGGGCAATGGAAGCTAAAGAGAAAATTAACAAATGGGACTACATCAAAATAAAAAGCTTTTTTACAGCAAAAGAAACCATCAACAAAACAACAAGAAAGCCCACTCGATGGGAGAACATATTTGCAAATGCTATCACTGATAAAGGTTTAATCTCCAACATCTACAGGCAGCTTATGCAACTTAATAAAAGGAAGATAAATGATCCAATAAAAAAATGGGCACCGGACCTAAACAGAACATTTTCAAAATAAGACAGAAGGAAGGCCAAGAGACACATGAAAACATGCTCAAAGTCACTTATTATCCGAGAGATGCAAATCAAAACAACAATGAGGTACCATCTCACACCTGTCAGAATGGCTATCATCAATAAATCAACAAACGACAAGTGTTGGCGAGGATGCAGAGAAAAAGGAACCCTCGTGCACTGCTGGTGGGAATGCAGACTGGTGCAGCCACTGTGGAGAACAGTATGGAGTTTCCTCAAAAAACTGAAAATGGAACTCCCATTTGACCCAGTAATCCCACTCCTGGGAATATATCCGAAGAAACTAGAAACACCAATCAGAAAGGATATATGCACCCCTATGTTCATAGCAGCACAATTTACAATAGCTAAGATTTGGAAACAGCCTAGGTGCCCGTCAGCAGATGACTGGATCAGAAAACTGTGGTACATCTACACAATGGAATACTATGCTGCCATAAAAAAGAAGGAATTCTCATCATTTGCAGCAACCTGGATGGAATTGGAGAACATTATGCTAAGTGAAATAAGCCAGTCAATGAAAGAAAAATACCACATGATCTCACTCATTTATGGATAATAAAGAACATTATAAACTGATGAACAAAAAGATAGATGCAGAGACAGTAAAGCATCAAACAGACTTTCAAATTACAGGGGGAAAGTTAGGAAGAGGTGGGGGAGATAAGAAATCAAACGAAGGACTTGTATGCATGCATATAAGCATAAACAATGGACGCAAAACTCTGGGGGGTGAGGGCATGTATGGGTGTGGGGTGGGCGGGGGCAATGGTAAGATATGTACACATATAATACCTCAATAAAAAAAAGTAAAATAAAATAAAATAAAATAAAATGCTCTATTATTTTATGTTAATGATTACTCATTTATTTCAGCCCTTTGTATTCAGCATGTCTCTATTGAAATAAACCTCCGTTTCTACAAAAAATGAAGCTTTTTGATTTTTTGTGGCCCACATAAACTCAGACCTTGTTTATTTGGTTCGTGTTACCTATGGGTTTGACCTGCTTGCTGTAACTTGTTTCCTGAGCTGTCACAACCTAGCTGACTCACTTCTTTCTATTTCTGTGGCTTCCTAAAGAAACTTTCTCCTTCCATTGGATTTCCTTGGCTCTGAAGCCTTTCTTTGCCAAACTGAAGCACCGAGGTCCAATTACCAATAACACCTGGTACCGTTCTACCACTACCTTGTTGATAGACATTTGGGTCATTCCCACATTTTGGCTATTGTGAATAATGCTTCAGTGAATATTGGTGCAAAGCTGTTAATGTAAAAAACATTCAAACCTGTAAAGAATTTTTGTGAGTTTATTTGAGCCAAACTATGGACTATTGCCAGGAAGCAGAATCTCAACGTATTGGGATAATGCTCCAGAGAATGGCAGTTTTTCACCTTGTTTTGTACATCACAATCGAAGGAGGGGATGTAAGTGGGTTACATGAAATCCATTGGTGATGGATTAGGGAGGCAGGAGAAAGCAAAGCAAGAAAACCTCTGGGACTGGATAAAAAGTAAAATGATAGACAAAGAGGCTATAGGATAGTTAACAGTCAACAATTGACATGATAACAATAACAATGAAGGAATTTGTGGTCTCTGCCCTGAGGGGTCCGGAAAAAGGGAAGTTACAAGTTACCCTGACATTTCACAGGATTGTTATCTTAGATGCAAAAAGACAATAGACTCAATAAAGATCTGAAGTTGATCTTTGTGGAGGAAGATACTGGCCTAGGACATGACTACCCACAACAAACTGCTTTTTAATGAAAGGTTTTTAATTTCAGACCATCCTTTGTGGTTATTTTACTAGTAGGTCTCTTGAGTTTGCAAGGCCTCCACGCAGGCCTTCCCTGAGTTAGTCAGGTTAGCTGTTAGCATGTGGCCCTTTTTTTGTCCACACAAGTATGTATTGGAGTTTGTGCTTTCAATTCCAGGTAGTAGAATTGCTGGATCATGTAATTCCTTGTTTAACTTTATGAAGAACTGCTAAACTTTTCCACTGTGGCTGCACCATTTTACCTTCCAATCAGCAATGCATAAGGGTTCTATTTTCATTCTTTTTTGTTTGTTTGTTTTTTGGAAATATTTTAAGTTGATTTTAGAGAAGGAATGGGGAGGAAGAGAGGGAGAAAAAAATTGATGTGACAGAGAAACATTGATCAGTTGCCTCACACACACACCCCAAATGGGGATCAAATCGGCAACCTGGGTATGTGCCATGACTGGGAATCGAACCCGGCCATCTTTTGGTATACTGGACAGGGTTCCATTTTGTTCACGTTCTATATATATATATATATATAATTTTAGTGATATTAGAAGGAGAGGAAGGGAGAGGGAGAGATAGAAACATCAATGATTAGAGAGAATCATCCATTGGCTGCCTCCTGCACGCCCCCTACTGGGGATGGAGCCCACAACCTGGGCATGTTCCCGTGACCTCCTGGTTCATGGGTCAATGCTCAACCACTAAGCCACACTGGCTGGGCCACTTTCTTTTTTTAAGCTACTTAAGTCAATATAATTTTTCAATCCTTCCTGACCAGCTAGAAGGAAGTTTCTTTTCATTCCTTCCCTTGCCCTTCACACCTACACCAGGACGGGAATGAAATGCAAGAAGTGTGTTGGGCCCTTTGGTCCACACAGACTATCGCTGAAATGTTCTTTGCTGCTAGCTGACACCTTCATGGTTGGCAGCTTTCTCTCACCCCCTTGAGACAAGGGACATCCTTGTAAAGCAGAGAATCCCAAGGTTTGTAAGTTCTACTCCCCACACGTTGCTTGCAGCCATTTCCCTCTGAGGTTATGTAAGACCCCAGGTCTACCAGATAGCCCATCCTGGTGGCCTGTGGTCTGAAATGCACAGACCCCTCTCTCAATCCCTAAAAGCATTTTGCTCTCTGGGAGCAAGTTTTATTGCCCTTTCTGTTTCTTGAAACCCCCCAATTTCTCTTAATAATTTTGCGCATCTTTACATCCTCAAACAAAAGACCGGAAATCTTGCAGATAACTTCTGCTTTTCTGCCAACCTCATACTTTCTCAGAAACGAGGACGCCCAGGGTCACAGTAAGTTACCTGGTCAATTGAGCAGGGGAAGGAAATGGAGAAATTTTAGGAGGGCAGAACTAATACTTCAAAAGATTATCCAGTCTAGTAAACAGTTAGATATAAAATAAAAACGTATGCATGCTCATGGAGAAAATCTGAGAAATGCAGTAAAAATAAAGAAAAAATATTATTTACAATCACACCACCTAAACTTAACATTTTGAATATATCCTTCCAGTCCTTTCTCTGAACACAGAAATGTACTTTAAACTTTAAGTTTATACACGTTACCTTTCAACATTTTAGAGTTTCCCTTTCTGAAATAACTAAATAAACTATTTTAAGCTTCTATTTTATGTGATTTCCAGATATCAGGTGCCTTTTCTACTAGTTCTGAGAATTCTGAATGACAGACAACCTACTTACATTCTTCACCCACTGTTTCTGGTTTTATCTAGATCCTCAGTGCTATCCAATATAATAGCCATATGTGGCTACTTATATTTAAATTAATTATATCTAAGTAAAATTGAAAATTCAAGTCCCCAGGCTGAAAATATTCAATAAGCACATATGGCTATCTTATTGCAGAATGTTCTATTGGATGTCATTGCTCTGGTTCACCCTTGCTGATCTGAAGCACCCTCCCCAGCACCCCCCCACACACACACACACACACACACCTGCTTATCATTTCTTCTTATTGCCTAGCTCCAACTCCTATATTTTCCAAAACACCAAACCCACATTGCTGCTGGATATTAAAAATAAAGGTATTTGCTAAAGGTTTGGCAATAGCAGAGGAAAAAGACAGGAAAATAACTGAAAAAGAAATAGCAGGTGTCACTGTTGCTCAAATTCACTAACCTGCAGGTACAATGTATAAATCCAACCAACCAGCAAACTGATTGGGCCTCAGTTCTGCAACTGATGGGCAGAGAAATAATTACCTTTTATTCAAGTGTTAACAGGTTTTGAGTATTTGTCATGCTCTTCTCTTCTAATTAAAAGCACCATGTAACAATATATAGTGAAAAGTTTAAAAATTAAGATCAAGTATTCTTATATAACTAGAGGTTTATTTTCATTTCAGAAGCAGTGTTTCCCTAGTGCCTGGACTACTGCTCTGTGGTTGACCTTCCTTTTGCTTCTTTTCTCTTTCTTGCTCAAGGTCTCGAACACTCTATCTTTCAGGATACCAATGCAAAAACTGAGAACTTTGATATGATGAGAAATTTGCTCTGATTTTTCGAAATCTCTCCTTATCTAGACTGGCCTGTGGCCCTTTTTCAGCGCCAGAGACGCCCCTTCATCTTCCACAAACAAAGAGCAGCTTTCCCCTGCGAAGAACGTTGTCATTCTTCTAAGAGGCTGAGGCAGTCACTGGGCAATTTCATGGTATAACTGACAATTGTCTTCCTCCTTCATGCTGCTTTTTGAATTTCCCCATGTTTTCCTCGTTATGTTTTACAGATTTCTGTATAATATTTCCTTCTGGATCCTACTTTACTTAGCTACCCATGCTTTTAGATATTTGCATGTTTGGTTTGTTTTCATCTTACTACAAACGCAGAGATTAGTAACTTTGCATGCACTTCTCATTATTTCTCTAGGATAGATTCCTAGAAGTGAAATTATTTGACCTGTCATAATGTAGTAAATATTCACTGCTGTCCCACAGGAGAGAAGTTTACATCCCCTTACCACTCCTCTCCCACCATTGATGTTGGCCTTGGCTAAATGACTTGCTTTGGCCAGTGAAACTTCAGCACATTTGACACAATCAGAAAACTTAAATATGTGTCTGCATTTGCCCTACTGCCCTTTGATAAACAGCCATGAAGACCTTTAGACGAGGCCCTGGGAGAAAAATGGGGAATAGGCTTGAGTTCACCAACAACCTGGCCCAGCTTCCTCCTTCTAAAGCAGAGTTACCCAGCTGAGCCCATCCTACAGAAGCAGGAGCATGAGACAAATATTGTTCATGTGGCAGTGAATTTTAGGACAGTCACACAGCATATTGTAGTGTCCAAATAATGCATTTTTCATATTAAGGTTGCATTCAGTTACAGGGTTTCCCAAATGTTCTTGTCAAGGGTTCTAGGCGGAACTTCATGGTTCTGTTTCCAGAAAACTCAGAGACAAATCTTTACTGTGACTAAGAATTTTCTTAGGTTATTTTAGACTATTAGTTTGTTGTTCTCTCTCTCTCTCTTTTTTTTTTTATTGTTGATACTGTTACCGATGTTCACCACTCCCCTACCTGTTTCTCTCCTCCAACCACCCTCCACCCCCCAGCCCCACTAGGCCTTTTTGACGTTATTATCTGTGTCCATGGACTATGAAATATGAGTATCTGTTCTTTAGTTAATCTCTCCAGTCCCTTCCCACTCCCTTCCTCTCTCAGATCTGTCAGTCTGTTCCATGTATCCATGCCTCTGGTCCTATTTTGTTCATCAGTTTATTTTGTCCATCAGATTGGACATATAAATGAGATCATGTGAAATTTGTCTTTCTCTGCCTGGCTTATTTCAGGTACATCCATGCTCTGTCAAAGGGTGAGAGATCCTTCTTTTTTTATAGCTGCCTAATATTCCATTGTGTAAATGTACCACCTCTTTGTTATCCACTCATCTACTGATGGGCACTTGGGCTGTTTCCAGATCTTTGAGATTGTAAATAATGCTGCTATGAACATAGGGGTGCATATATTCTTTCTGATTTGTGTTCTGGGGATTCTAAGGATATATTCCTAGGAGTGGGGTCACTGGGTCAAATGGCAGTTCAATTTTTAATTTTTAGAGGAAACTTCATATTGTTTTCCACAGTAGCTGCACCATTCTGCATTTCCAGTGAACTACTGTTCTCTTTTCTCCACTTCCTCACCAGTACTTGTTGTTTGTTGATTCATTGATGGTAGCCATAGTTTCTAGTGTATAAACTTTTTAACGTATTTCTGGATCCAATTTGCTAAATATTTTGTTGAGGATTTTAGCATCTATATACAGCAATATTGGCCCATGATTTTCTTTCTGTGTAGTGTCTTTTTCTGGTTCTGGAATTGGGAAAATCCTGGCCTCATAAAATGAGCTTGGAAGTCTTGACAGTAGTGAGTGTCCTGTGGGACCCAGTGGTGTAATCTCTTTGATCTCCTGAGCTGGGTGCTGTAGGAATGTCCCTTATGCGGGTTATGTGGGCCCCCTGGTATAGTTGAGTTTTGATTGCTGTTGTCCGGATAATGGGTGGGCTCAGCTCTTGAGTTGACTGATAGTGCGGCTCAATCCCGGCCACATTGTGCAAACTGTTGTACAGGTACTGACAGAACAAAAAAGACAAAACAGGATCAAACTGAAAACAAAAGGAAATATGAAAACCACCACAACCAACAAAAACAGAAACAACAACAACAATGCATAAGGAGAAAAAAAGAGACACACACACAAAAAAAAATAACAAAAGATGCAAAAAGGATTAGAGGAGAAAAAAACAACCGAAATAAAAAAGAAAGAATATACAAGGAAAGATAGAAGAGAAAAGAAAAATAATAAAAATTTTAAATAAAATAATTTTAAAGAGTAATAATAGTAAATAATAAAATATAGAATAGAAAAATAGGAATAAAGAGAATAACAAAGGAAAAACAGAATAAGAAAAGAGAAATATGAAGTATGGGGTTCAGGGATTTTCCAGGTTGATGAACATCTGTGTGCTGGGAGGGTGGTATATCCGAACTCCATGGGGAGAGGAGCTCCTGTGCTTGGGAAATTCACAGACCTTGCCATATGTATTTCTTCAAGGGGCTGTTCATTTGTACTCGTTTGTAATAACTCAGTAATAGTAAGTAAACTGTTTCCAGGGTTCCGTGAGTTGTCTAGCAACGTATAAAACCCAGGAAGAGGATGCTAGGAACCTCAGATTTGTAGCTATGTCAGTTAGAGGTTGTGGGTAACTGGGGAACCTCTTATTGCAATTGCCATCTGAAGAAGGGGGTAGTCTTTTGTGATAGAACCCTTAGCCTGTGGAGTCTGCACGAACTCCAGGCAGTTAGTGTTAGAACTGCATGGTGTAAAAACCCATACATCTGGTGTCAGAAGTGTGAGTATGAGGAGAGAAAAACAGTGAGTTTCTCCCAGACTGTGAGCCTACAGAACTACCTCACACTCTACATCGGCACTGTCCAGTAGAACTTTCTACAATGATGGAATGTTCTATATGTGCACTATCCAGGATAGCAGTGTTAAATTTATAACAGAGACCTTAACCAAGACAGGAGTTGAGAAGGCCTATGTGAGGAGCTATCACTCCATATGCTGGTCATGAAAGCCCTACAGAAAGAACTTTCCATAGTTTCAACAGAGCTTTATGGGGTAACAGCCCCTCCTCTTAACTTCCTCCTTCCATCTACATAAGGGACTTCCTGTTTTTTTCTTGGCTCAAGTTTGTGCATGTGACTTATTATGTCTGCATGCAGTAGACTGCAATCCTTTCTTTTTCCTGAATAAATCATTTTTTTGATAATGGAATGCCTAGTTGACTTTATTTTTATGGTTGGCAGTAGCCACTAACCACATGGACTATTGAGGAGTTGAAATATGGCTAGTGGGACCGAAGAACTAAATTTCAAATTTTATTTAATTATCATTAATTTAAAAGTAAATTTAAACAGCTGCATGTGGCTAGCAGCTACCACATTGAATAGATCACTGGGAGTAACAGGACAAGTGTATGGCACTGGTATAAAACCAGAACATCTTTATTTCTTCCTTTTTTTTTTTTTTGCCACTGTACATACACACAGCCAGAATCCTAGTAGGCCAAAGGTTCACTGGTTCCTTCTGTTTAACTCCACCACAAGAATCAGTTTCCTCTCTATTAAATATAGGAAAAGGAAAGACCTTAAAATATATCGATCAACAATATTTGCAAAATGAAGCATTGATTTGTGTATCCATTCGACCTGAAACACTATGGAAGGCATTTATACTAGTGGAAATGATAATAAAGATAATCATAAGATTTCATTCCGTCATACACAATGCTTTAAAGAAACCCAAAATTTCTAAATTCCTATTTCTGCCAGAGACTTATATAAAAGAATCTTAAGGTCCCAAAGCTCTGTCTCTAGCATTTTACTCCTTTTAATGCCAAAAAAGGACAAAGCCCTAAGTAATTGATATTAGATCTCTCCATCTCATCAAATGTGTTTGTCTGTTCTGTTTCCTCATTAAACTCTTTGTAAATATGGCTCTTAATACTTTCTGTTTTGTATTATCTGTATAACTAATACAAAACAGCAAGAAGTAGATGCCATGGAAGACAAATATACTGTCCTACTGGAGAGGAAGCAACTTAAAGCCAAGGACTGTATTTTTAAAATATATTTTTATTGATTTCAGAGAGGAAGGGAGAAGGAGAGGGAGATAGAAACATCAATGATGAGAGAGAATCATTGATCGGCTGCCTCCTGCACACCCCACACTGGGGATCTAGCCAGCAACCCAGGTATGTGCCCTGACCGGGAATCTAACTGTGATCTGAAATATGAAATGAAATAAGGTAAATTTGTAACTCTGACATCAAGCCTACTGTCAGAGAATCATGGAAATGCAGGAGTGCCTTCCAGCTAAAGTGCCTCATAGATCAGTAATGCAGATGTCATAATTGAACTGAATTTTGAGAGCATAATAAATTAAATTTTTTCTTTAAGGATTGCATGCTAGTACAAGTTTTTGGAAGTCAATATGGAAATTTCTATCAAAAGACTTTGATGTAGCCTTGGCTGGTGTGGCTCAGTTGGTTGGAGTGTCATCCTATACACCAAAAGTGGTGGGTTTGATTCCCAGTCAGGGCATATACCCAGGTCATAGTTTCGATCCCCTTTGGGGTGAGTGCATATTGATGTTTCTCTCTCACATCGAAGTTTCTCTCTCCCTTCTCTCTAAGATCAATAAAAACATATCCTCAAATGAGGACTTTTTAAAAAAGACTTTGATATAATAATTTTGTATGTGAGATTTTATCCCAATAAAATAATTTTTATCACTTTATTGAGGTATGATTGACATACAAAAAGCTGCACATATTTAGTGTATACAGCTTGATGAATTTGGAAATAGTATATAACCATGAAACCATCACCACAATCTGTACCATAAACACATCTATTACCTCCAAAAGCTTCCTTTCATCCTTTTTATTCACTATTTTGTCTGTGCATGTGTGTGTGTGTGTGTGTGTGTGTGTGTGTGTGTGTGTGTGTGTGTGTGTGTGATAAAATCACAGACATAAGAACTTCCCTCTAAGCAAAATTTTAATATATAATACATAATTGTTAACTATAGTCACTATGCTGTACAGTAGATCTGTAGGACTTATTCATTTTTCATAACTGAACATTTGTATACAATGATTACTACTTCCCAATTTTCCCTTAGAATTTACTTAATGTCAATCATATAAAATCTATATCAGTATGCAATGTGTGATTTGACACTAATTATTTTCTCTTTTTTAAAGGTAATTCTGACTAACAGAGATGCAGAGGAATAATCAAACTTCTAGAAAGCCTATATTTTGTGAAAAGTGAGAAGGTGGCTTACCATGTCCTAATCCAGATCTTGATTTTGAACAATAGCCTTAAGTGCTCAAGATTTTTGTGTCTAGGTAAGTGAGGATTGGTCAAGGGTGAGTTCCAAGGTAAGTTCCAAATTGAAGAGTGCCCAAAATATCAATATCTATATATCTATATCTAATCTATATCTACATCTATATCTATGTCTACATCTATATCCATATATATGTTTATTTATTTATTTTAAAAGTGGATCTTGTAAATGAATAAATATTAGCTCTCTCAAGAAAACTGAAGTTAATATAAGCAAAGGGGTCAAGGGTATATTTATATCATAATGTAAAGCCTCATGTTCCAGCATAAGTCTTGCTTCTTCAGACCTTCCTGTGATAAAGCTTTGATTGCTTCCTGCCCAACAATTTCAAAAGTGGTCAGTGTTTGTATAGGACAGAGAGAAGAGAAAGAAAATAGCGACTGGGAGAATGGGAAGTCTGGGCAAGTCCAGATGTAGCTGTGCAGGTGATGTACATCTGGCAATCCATTTGGGAATTCATATTCCCATCAATTCAAAGCTTTGCACCAAGTAGAGAATCAATAAGTACTGAATGAATTAAAAGCATAGGGGGTTGAGATTTCATCTACTCAGATTATTTGTTCTTTACAGTTTTCTTCAGCTGAAATTTGCCTTTTTCCAACAAGGTGTAATTTTAAAGGGTAGCAGCTAAAAAGGAGTTAAAGTTGTAGAAAAAATCCAAGAAAGGTATAAACATAGTTTTTTTCCTGGAGGATCTGTCATTTAAAACCGCAGCTGTTTTTGATGCCAGGTATCCTTGGTGGCCAGTACCTCATGAAAGCAACGAAGCTGCCGAGAGCAGGGTTCAAGGGCTCCCAAGGGCACGGCTTGTAGCTTTCCACTCATTATGGAGTCAAGCCTTGAGAGCCAGTCCCCTGTCTGAGCCCAGTGCACTGCCCTGCCAGAGAGAGAACTAAGAGGATCTGAAGAGTATGACATGGAAGACCCGTGGACAGTGATTGAATTTAAGGGATCTATGTTTGTAAAACATTCACCCTCATTTGAACATGAAGAAAGGAGCCGGAGAACATACTGTAGTGGAAGGAGTATAATCTCAGACACACTCAGACTTGGGTTCAAATTTATGCTTTGGTCCAATTATTTTCTCCTCTGAATCTCTGTTCCATCATGTGGAAATGGATGTAATAAAAGTTTATTCATGCCATTGCTGTAATGTTAGGTCTCAAACTAAGAGTAGCACATGGTATGTGATCCTTAAATGTAAATTTCTTTCTCCTTCACCCTTGCGCAATTCTAATGAGCTCAGATTGTAAATCTGCTTCTTCATTGGCAAGATCATAAATCAAGGCAAACAAAATGCAGATGGGACTACAGTGGAGCTAGGGGAAAAGGCCAAGGTTTAAAAATACTGAATCTTTATAAATGACCTAATTTTTGCCAAAAAACAAACAAAACAAAAAACCACACAACCAAATTCTAATGGGTGGGGAAAGAATACTGAATTACCTCAACACTATTAGCATCTCCTTTGGATACTTTATATTTGTTTTAAGGATTTTTTTCTAGTTCCATGTCATGGCATGTCCTCTTTTATAGATGACATGAAAAGTAGGCAAGTCCTGGTATATGAACGATTCATTCATGTCAGTCATTACCATCAATTATTTCTAATACTAGAGGCGGGGGATGTGGGGGTGTCCTTCAGTCCGGCCTGCACCCTTTCCAATCTGGGACCCCTCGGGGGATGTCCAACTGACCAGCAGTCAGACATCCCTCTTGCAATCCAGGACCACTGGCTCCTAACCACTCACCTGCCTGCCTGACTAATGCCCCCAACTGCCCTCCCTGCCAGCCCGGTTGCCCCCAACAGCCCTCCCCTGCTGGCCTGATCTCACCCCCGACTGCCCTCCCTTGCTGGCCTGGTTGCCCCCAACTGCCCTCCCCTGCCAGCCTGATCGCCTACAACGGCCCTCCCCTGCCAGCCTGATCTCACCCTTAACCCCCTGCTAGCCTGATCTCGCCCCTAACTGCTCTCCCCTGCCAACCTGATCTTGCCCCTAATTGTCTCAGCCCCCACCACCATGGCTTTGTCTGGAAGGAAGTCAGACATCCGGAAGATGGCTGGGTGACCTGGTCTAATTAGCTATTACCCTTATATTAGTATAGATTTTTTTAACTAGAGGCCCAGTGCACAAAATTCGTGCATGGGTGGGGTCCCTAGGCCTGGCCGGTGATCAGGCCTGATCAGGACCAGGCTGATCAGGACCGGGCTGGAAAGGAGGGGATGGTTGCCAGGCTGGGTGCAGAAGGAACAGATGCCAGATGCTGACTGCACCATCATCAGTGCCCTGCCACCACAGGGTTCCCAACCTCCCGCCCTCTTCCTTCCCTTGCTGCTGAGCCACCACTGCGGCAGGGCCTGCCATGCGGGGGAGAGACAGGGCATGGAAGGTTGGCCACTGGCCCTGAGGAGGGAGCCAGCCCTCGGACCCCTTGGAAAGGGGCCACATCCACTGCCACCCACCCCCGGTTCCCTGTTCCCTGTCCCAGCCCAGGGCCTGTCCCTGATTGGCTGATCAGGGCCTGCTGGCCGGGGGGAAGGACTGTGGGAAGTTGGCCGGCTAGGGGGCGAGGGACTACGGGAGGTTGGCTGGTGGGGGAAGGTTGGCTGTGGGAGCACACTAACCACCAGGGGGCAGGTCCTGCATTGAGTGTCTGCCCCCTGGTGGTCAGTGAGCATCATAGCAACCAGTCATTCTGGTCACTTAGGCTTTTATATATATAGATATTTGCTGTGGGTCAAGCAACATACCAAATGCTTTACATGCATTATTTTATATATCCTTCACCAAACTCTGTGAGGTAGGTAATATGATCAGACTTGTTTTACCAGTGTATATGTGGAATTAATGGCACAGAGCAGTTGATGATCAAGCTGCACAGAAAGGGAGCAATGGAAAAGCATGTGAACTTAAGTCAGTTTGACTTCCAAACCCTCCCACTGTCCCTGTGCTATGCTGTCGCCCATCTCTCTCTCTTTCTCACTCTCTTTGTCTCTCTCACTCATACACACACACACACATACAGCACTCACGTACACAGACTCACACAGTCACACACTAATATACACATACATATACACACTCACATATACTCATACACAGTCACATACTCACACACACATATCCTATCTAATAATAGACAAATATGCAAATTGACCATACCTCCGACACACCAGCAAGCCACGCCCACCATCCAATCAGAGCGAGAATGCAAATTAACCCAAACCAAGATGGCTACAGCCACAGAGAGCAAGGTTTCCTAGGTAACAGAGGAAGCCAAGCTTTCTGCCAGCCGTTGCAGGCCTAAGCCTCCACTCAAGCTACAAAGTTTCAATTATAGAAGGTAAACAAATTCAAACAAATGGCGGCAGAATGGAGCTTGAGAGAGCAGGCCAGGGTTGCCGCCGGCAACAGGGGAAGCAAAGCTTTCCCACACCCTGGCCGGGCCCACCCGCTTAAGGCAACAAAGTTTCAATTATAACCCCAACACAAATGGCTACCGGCCTCAGAGGGAGCCCCAGGCTTGGCTCTGCTCCAGGCTACAAAGTTTCAATTGTAGAAGGAAAATAAATTCCAGATACCAGGGCCTCCGCTTGCATTGCCAGGGGGCGTGGCCTGCCTGCAAACCACCACAGGCCCCTTGCTCAGGCCACCCCACACCCCAAGGGAATCCCCACCTGATCTGGGACACCCTTCAGGGCAAACCAGCTGCCCCCCACCCCTGTACCAGGCCTCTATCCTATCTAATAAAAGAGTACTATGCAGATTGATCATCACTGCAACACACAATATAGCTGCCCTCATGTGGTCAAAGATCCTGCCCCCATGTGGACACAAGATGGCCACCACAAGATGGCCAGCAGGAGAGGGCAGTTGGGAGGCACCTGGCCTGCAAGGGAGGGCAGTTGTGAGGGACCAGGCCTGCAAGGGAGGGCAGTTGGAGGTGATCAACCCTGCAGGAGAGGGCAGTTAGGGGTAACCAGGCCAGCAGAGGAGGGAAGTTGGGGGCAAACAGGCTGGCAGCAGAGTGGTTAGGGGGTGATCAGGCTGGCAGGCAGAAGCGGTTAGGGGCAATCAGGAAGGCAGGCAGGCGAGCAGTTGGGAGCCAGCAGTCCTGGATTGTGAGAGGGATGTCCGACTGGGGGATCGGGACTAAATGGGCAGTCGGACATCCCTTGAGGGGTCCTATATTGGAGAGGGTACAGGCTGGGCTGAGGGACAACCCCCCTCCGTGCACAAATTTCGTGCACCGGGCCTCTAGTATTCATATATATAGCACTCACATACTAGTACACACTCAGTCACACACTAATATACACATACATATACATTCACATATTACATATACTCACACACACAGTCACACTCACACACACATATATTCATACATATACCACCCATATACAGCACTCACATACATACTCACACAATCACTCACTAATATACACATACATATACACACCCACATATACATATACGCACACACACAGACATACACTCACACACATATATATTCACACACACACACACCACAACTTTCCTGGGCCCTGCCTCTACCTCCGCCTAGGTGAAAATGCACTGTAGTCTCAGAATATTTGGGTTTGGCAAAGAAATGCTCATTCACTTGAGTCAAACATTAGACTTCATGTGGCTGCTGAGCCTTTCCTTACGAACACAGGGCAGCTAGAGGCAGGGCAGGAGCCATCATGTCAGGTTACACTGTCACGTGGTGTTAGGCCACGTTTATTAGGTACTGCTAACCGTCCATCTAGTGACAAAAAGGAAGACATACTATACTCGGTGTATGCCTTGGTTAGTGAGCTCCTGGAGAATAAACTTCCTTTATAAGAAACAGGAGATCGCTTTGCCAATCACATAAATGTCTGACCACTACGCTGTACAACTGAAACTAATATAATACAGGATGTCAACTGTAATTGAAAAAAGAAATCGGAGTCTGCTCATTTGTTTTCATTTATTTTTAGAAAACAAGCCACTTATTCTGCAAAACACAATTGCTCTCCTTTGCAGCTGCATGAAAAATTCCTCAATAAAACATTTTTGCTTTTCCTGGCCACTTACAGATTCCCTGAGAACGATGTTTGAGTGAGTGATGATGGAAAATACGAACTACTGATTCCTTAGAGTCTCAGGCTTAGACTGAGGAACTGACAGGCACACGCAGGCCTTGGTAAGCATAGAGGAAGGTTCTGGGTCCGATGTGGGGCGGAGGTGATGTCAGACAGTGTAACAGAGAGGTTACCATCCAAGCCCCAGCTCACCCCTCACAAGCCATGAGGTGGGGGCTGGGTGCACAGTTTTCCTAAACGCCAGTCACCACCTCACCTACCTGGTGGGGGATACTCTGTGGCTCACAGTTTTGTATCCACGGACTTACAGGAAGTCACATTATCCTCTTCTCTTTCCACTACCTTCTCCTTCCCCTTCATTGTACTCTAATTTGGGGGTCCCCAGGGCTCACCCCTTGGGCCTCTTGGAGTTTCTGTTTCACTCTCTCCCTTGGTTACCTTGCTTTCAGCCATGTCTCCGCCAACATTTCCACCTCATGCTGAGCATCCCCACACAGACACCCTGCTCAGCCGCTTTAAATCAACCACAACCACGCAGCCACGTTTGTTATTTCTCCCCTACATTTCAAAATAGGGCCCCTAGTCTCACACCCCAAAACTCTGAGTCATCTTCACCGCTGTTTTCCTGTGCCTTATCTACTCAGTCACCAAATGCTGTCGGTCCCTCCATCCAAATGTCTTTGATAAGCACAGGCCTGGACACTCAAGTGGCTGTAACAGTTGTGTCTGAGCAGGCTGTTCCCTTATGCAGATTTGTTCATTTTAAACTAAATAAAGGCATTGCTGGGTCCCTGCGTGCAGGGCCTCTCCCTATGCAGCGTCGTGCACACAACTCCCCAAATCATCTCTTACTTTCTGCTGAAACCTTCATCAGCCCTCCAGTGCTTCTAAGAAATGGAAGCCGCCTGTGTGGCCGCCTCCCTGTCAGCCTCCCTCTCAGCCTCCCTCCCTGTCAGCCTCTCTGTCAGCCTCCCTCCCTGTCAGCCTCCCTGTCAGCCTCCCTGTCAGCCTCTCTGTCAGCCTCCCTGTCAGCCTCCCTGTCAGCCTCCCTCTCAGCCTCCCTGTCAGCCTCCCTGTCAGCCTCCCTGTCAGCCTCCCTCCCTGTCAGCCTCCCTGTCAGCCTCTCTGTCAGCCTCTCTGTCAGCCTCCCTCCCTGTCAGCCTCCCTCCCTGTCAGCCTCCCTCCCTGTCAGCCTCCCTGTCAGCCTCCCTCTCAGCCTCCCTGTCAGCCTCCCTGTCAGCCTCCCTCCCTGTCAGCCTCCCTGTCATCCTCTCTGTCAGCCTCCCTGTCAGCCTCCCTGTCAGCCTCCCTGTCAGCCTCTCTGTCAGCCTCCCTGTCAGCCTCCCTGTCAGCCTCCCTGTCAGCCTCTCTGTCAGCCTCCCTCCCTGTCAGCCTCCCTGTCAGCCTCCCTGTCAGCCTCTCTGTCAGCCTCCCTCCCTGTCAGCCTCCCTGTCAGCCTCTCTGTCAGCCTCCCTCCCTGTCAGCCTCTCTGTCAGCCTCCCTGTCAGTCTCCCTCCCTGTCAGCCTCCCTCCCTGTCAGCCTCCCTGTCAGCCTCCCTGTCAGCCTCTCTGTCAGCCTCCCTGTCAGCCTCCCTCCCTGTCAGCCTCCCTGTCAGCCTCTCTGTCAGCCTCCCTGTCAGCCTCCCTGTCAGCCTCTCTGTCAGCCTCCCTGTCAGCCTCCCTCCCTGTCAGCCTCCCTGTCAGCCTCTCTGTCAGCCTCCCTGTCAGCCTCTCTGTCAGCCTCTCTGTCAGCCTCCCTGTCAGCCTCCCTGTCAGCCTCCCTCCCTGTCAGCCTCCCTGTCAGCCTCTCTGTCAGCCTCCCTCCCTGTCAGCCTCCCTGTCAGCCTCTCTGTCAGCCTCCCTCCCTGTCAGCCTCTCTGTCAGCCTCCCTGTCAGTCTCCCTCCCTGTCAGCCTCCCTCCCTGTCAGCCTCCCTGTCAGCCTCCCTGTCAGCCTCTCTGTCAGCCTCCCTGTCAGCCTCCCTCCCTGTCAGCCTCCCTGTCAGCCTCTCTGTCAGCCTCCCTGTCAGCCTCCCTGTCAGCCTCTCTGTCAGCCTCCCTGTCAGCCTCCCTCCCTGTCAGCCTCCCTGTCAGCCTCTCTGTCAGCCTCCCTGTCAGCCTCTCTGTCAGCCTCTCTGTCAGCCTCCCTGTCAGCCTCCCTGTCAGCCTCCCTCCCTGTCAGCCTCCCTGTCAGCCTCTCTGTCAGCCTCCCTGTCAGCCTCCCTGTCAGCCTCTCTGTCAGCCTCCCTGTCAGCCTCCCTCCCTGTCAGCCTCCCTGTCAGCCTCTCTGTCAGCCTCCCTGTCAGCCTCCCTCCCTGTCAGCCTCCCTGTCAGCCTCTCTGTCAGCCTCCCTGTCAGCCTCTCTGTCAGCCTCTCTGTCAGCCTCCCTGTCAGCCTCCCTGTCAGCCTCCCTCCCTGTCAGCCTCCCTGTCAGCCTCTCTGTCAGCCTCCCTGTCAGCCTCCCTGTCAGCCTCTCTGTCAGCCTCCCTGTCAGCCTCCCTCCCTGTCAGCCTCCCTGTCAGCCTCTCTGTCAGCCTCCCTGTCAGCCTCCCTCCCTGTCAGCCTCCCTGTCAGCCTCTCTGTCAGCCTCCCTCCCTGTCAGCCTCCCTGTCAGCCTCCCTGTCAGCCTCCCTGTCAGCCTCTCTGTCAGCCTCCCTGTCAGCCTCCCTGTCAGCCTCTCTGTCAGCCTCCCTGTCAGCCTCCCTCCCTGTCAGCCTCCCTGTCAGCCTCTCTGTCAGCCTCTCTGTCAGCCTCCCTGTCAGCCTCCCTGTCAGCCTCCCTCCCTGTCAGCCTCCCTGTCAGCCTCTCTGTCAGCCTCCCTGTCAGCCTCCCTGTCAGCCTCTCTGTCAGCCTCCCTGTCAGCCTCCCTCCCTGTCAGCCTCCCTGTCAGCCTCCCTGTCAGCCTCCCTCCCTGTCAGCCTCCCTGTCAGCCTCTCTGTCAGCCTCCCTGTCAGCCTCTCTGTCAGCCTCCCTGTCAGCCTCCCTCCCTGTCAGCCTCCCTGTCAGCCTCTCTGTCAGCCTCCCTGTCAGCCTCCCTCCCTGTCAGCCTCCCTGTCAGCCTCCCTGTCAGCCTCTTCTCCCATCGCTCCTGTGAAGTGCCCCATGCTCAGCCTGACGTAATCCCTTCCCTTTCTTGAAATCAACTGACCTTTCCTGACCCCAAACCTTTGCCATACCATTCTCATTTCTTTTCCTATTGTCCCTATTGCATTGACATATTTGTCATTAACTAGCCAGGCCACCAGACCATGAATTAGCCTCTTCCACCCTTATCGGCCAGGTTTCTTTCTCTCTTTTCTGAACACCCACACACCCACACTACATTGGTTGAGGCATTTCCATAACCTTTATCCCATTTATTCTACCTCCCTGGTAGAACTTATTAAAGTAAATTCCCTGACCCAATTTCTACATGGGGGGCTGGGGGGGGGGGAGGTGGTGTTACATCAACACCAATAAATAATTCTCAGCACTCGGACACTATTTACCCGAGATAGCATGGTATCACACAGGTTAAGAATTTAGTCCTACAAGAACGCCTCCCCCCCCCGCTCCCCCACATACTAACAATTTTGCACACCAGCAGGGTGTCCAAGAAGTCACTTCCATTCGGACACTATCTACCTAGAGACAAAGATAGCATCGAAATCCACCGGTTCAGGATTCAGTCCAACAAGACTGGCCTTCCCTCCAAACACTCACACTTCAGATGACAGCAGCAAGCCCGGGCTTCTGTGCTTCCGACCAGCTGGCTACAGATTGGAGGTTCCAGCAAACCCCTCCACTTGAGAATGCCACTTGCAGGTTGTTACCTGTGCTTCTAGTCAACGGGCTGTAAGTCAGAGGTTCCCACAACTCCATCTGTGGGTTCTATTCATTTGCTAGATCGGGTCACAGAACTCAGAGAAACCTGTTAGTTATTAGATCACTGGTTGATTGTAAGAGGATATAACTCAGCAACAGCCAGGAGGCAGAGATGCATAAAGTATGGGGTGGAGGGGGCAGAGGGGTAGAGCTTCCATGCCCTCTCCAGGTGCACCACCCTCCTGGCACCAACACGTGTTCACCAACCCTGAACCTTCCGGAACCCAATCTTCTTGAGTTTTTATGTTGGCTTCATTGCAGTTCTGACTGATTAACTAATTGCCATTGGTAATTAATTTAACCTCTAACCTCTCTTCCCTGGGGGTCCAGGTGGGACTTAAAATTCTAACCCTCTATTGACATGGTTGGTTCCATTGCCAACCAGCCCCCATTCCTTTGTGAAGTCCAAAAGTCACCTCATTTAACATAACAAAAACCAACCTTTTCAGGCCTGGCTGGCATGGCTCAGTGGTTGAGTGTTGAACTATGAACCAGGAGGTCATGGTTTGATTCCCGGTCAGGGCACATGCCCCCGTGGTAAGCTCAATCCCCAGTGTGCAGTATGCAGGAAGCAGCTGATCCATGATCCTCTCTCATCATTGATGTTTCTCTCTCTTTCTCCCTCTCTGAAATAAATAAAAATATATTTAAAATATTTTTTTAAGAAAACAACTTTTTCAGTTTCAATGCTTAGAAAATTCCAAGCGTTCTTGAGAGCTGTGAGCCAGGAATTATGGACAAAAACCAAATATATATAAGAAATATATTTAGATTGTCTGAATGACTCAATATACATTTCTTAAAAATCACAATTTCTTATATATCACAATTAGAGATTCCTGAATGCAAGTATTGGCCCCTTCCTTACTATGCTTTTAAATACTAGATGATCTCCAATTTATTAAAAGCCTTTGATGTGGTCCCTGTATGGTTCCTGAGACAGGGGTATTAACTCTTTTCTGCCAAAAGCATAGACCTATTTTCTATTAATTTTTTTAACCTAAATTTATCGTTTTGGAATTGGAAAGCTCTACAGAGATTATTTCAGTTCTAAAGTCTTTCTTAACCAATGTGGAAATGAAATCCTGAGGGATAGGGTGACTGGGCTTAGAACGCAAGCTAGCTTTTGGTAGATTAAGGATGAAGACTCATGTCTACATACTGTTGACACCAGAAGGAGTTTGCTTCCCAAATCAACCTCCCAAAATACCTAATTCTGTGTCCTCCATGTAGAAGATACCTTTGCTGACTGACTGCAGTAAAAAGAATGCAGTGTGGTAGAGTTAAAGAGGCTAAGTATAGGTTTGGAATCAAACAAATTGGATTTAGATTTTGGCCTGGTCACTTAATGAGCCGCTCAGATTTTGGTTAATTAACTTCTGAGCTTGTTTCCTCATCAATGAAATGTGGGCAATTATTCCCAGTTCATGAAGTTGTGTTGGTGAAAAGGTAAAATGTATTATATGAAATGATTGAAACCACAGCAATTTGAGGTCATTATTTAAAATAATCCTTAGCAAGTTACACATTTGTATATTCAATGTTTCTTAATAATGCATACATTTTCATCCTAGAATCATTTCCTGAATTGAGTAAATGAATAGTGGATTTCTCTTTTTTCTTTTGCCCTCAGAATGTTGAAATTTTGGGGGTGGCCAGAAGTGTTACTAAGAGTCCACCCAGTTATTTCTCCTAAAAGTTCCCTTTTTTTTTTTCAATGTATTATCAAGAACTATGTGTTTTGGAAAGTGAATGCTTAGAGCATTCAGTGTTGCTGGGTGACAGAGATAATTTTTTTGACACTTTGCACTAAAGTTAAGTCTTCTGACAGCTCCATGACTGATCTTGACCTTCAGCTCCTTGTCATGATGCTACCTTGCCTTTCACACCAATTCTATGAGCTCAAGCAGAAACAAAGACATAATGGCCTGGCAGAAGGGTGTGGTGGGCAAGGTCCTGGGGGGCTCTTAGGGAGAATAAATGAAGCCCTGGTATCACTTCTAAAACACAGCTGGGCCCTGATAAACTTAGTGTTTTTATATCAAACTAGGGGCCCAGTGCACGAAATACGTGCATGGGTAGGGTCCCTAGTGGCTGCCGGATGCCAGCTGGGGTCTCCCTCACCGAGGTTGGCCAGCCAGCCCCACCCCCTGGTCGAACTCTTGGTCAAGGGGGCAATTTTCATATTAGGCTTTTATTATATAGTTTATGAAAGTAAAAGTACGGTGGTTTAATATGAAATGTGAGAGTAACACTAGATGATTTTAAAAGCCCAACTTCTTATACTCCAGCATGTTTTAATGCTGACAGGTTTTTATGAACGATTACAGGAGGTCCTTTCCTGGAATCCCTAACAGATCAGTTCCAGCACTGGGTGACCCAAGGTTCTGTTCAGTGTAAGTAAGCATGAGTCAGAGAAAAACGCTCCTGTTGGAAAGGGCTGTTTTCCTCTTTATAAAGCTCCTACTGACCCACAAGGAACGATCAAGAAGCATCTCAGGAGGAATATCATGACAGGATGCAACCATTAGCCCCACCGCTGGTCCAGGGACTAAGGCATAATTCCAAGCCTGGGATTTCCTTACCCAGGTAAGGTGTTTGAGGCACAGACAGGAAAGCTAGGCTAGGACTCGGCTAACCAGACTCAGGTGAGTTCCTAAAGGGAAGCACGTCCTTGAGGTCACTGCCCATGCCTGTGAGCACCTGGCCTTGCCACTGGTGTCCTTTAGTGCTTGACCGGCACAGTGCTGGGCGAGGGCTCTGTCCTGTGGCCAGTGCCATCTAATCGGTGTCCTCCACCGGCTGCACAGTGGACTTACTTCCCAGAAGCCCTTTCACTAGTCCTGAGGCCCCGGCCATTCTCCTGTAACCCAGCTGGGGTGTGGCTGGGACGTTTGGGTTTTTTTAAAAAGGGCACTACTTCTCAGCCCCAAGCCTCGGAATCCACTGCTCTCAGCTTGGCAGCACCAGGGCGCCTGAGGTCCTCTTATCAGGTTCTGGGGCGCCAAGCCTGGCCACTTAAAACACTCCTCTCCAATGTTCCCCCCAATATTTTTGTTTACCTAGAAAGCAGATCTTGACTTTTCCAGATGGCTGCTCATCGCAGGCCCCACCCCAGCAAAGAGAAAAAAATGTCCCAGCTCCCAGCTCCAGAGAGCTGGTCTCCCCTGGTCCAAGACGAGGGTCCCCAGGGGCCAGTGACGCCAGCGCCCCCGCCCTTACTCCGCCCAGAGCCTGGCGCGAGCACACCCCCCTCTCCAGCCGCTCTTGGCCCCACCCTTCGGTGACTCAGAGCCCCGAAACCACCCAGGCGCCCATTTAAATTGATTTGCAGGACGACGACGCTCCGGGGCTACCTACAGCCCGAGGCCGGAGCCCCGGCTCTTCTTGTGGGGCTCTGAGTGCGGGCGCTGGGTCCCCGCGCCGCGCCATGCGTCCCGCCCGGAGGGGCGCCCCCGCCGCGCCGCGCCTCCCCGGCTGGCTGGCCCCGGCGCTGCTGCTGCGGCTGCTGTGGTGCCCACACGCTGCGCGGGGTGAGTGGGGCCGGGGACCCACCCCGGCGGGGTGACCCCTTAGCCTGAGTGTGGGGGGGGGGGCGGGGGGGCTCGGGGGGGGGCCGGTCGGTCTCCGTGACAACCGAGAAGTTGGGGTCCTGGGGAGGTGGGGATGTGGGCTTCGGTAGTTGTTCCTGCGATCCTCTGCCTTTGAAGATCGGAGCTCCTCCTGGCCTCACCCCGGGACAGGAAGGGGGGCCCCGCTGCTGCCCAGCTCTGAGGGGTCCGGCTGCGCGGGGGGCCCCCCGCCTGGCTCTAGGAGTGATGCGGGGACTGCTGAGACCGCAGCCGGACCCGGGGAAGCAGGAGGGCAGCGCGGGGCCGGGGGACCTGTCCACCCCCAACATCGCTCTCAGGGCGGGAGGCCCGACAGCCCGCCCCGCTGTTCCCTCCCAGAGGCCGGGGCGCCGCGCCTGGGCTGCCCCTGGGATGCACGTCCCCGGTGTGGGCTCCGGCGGGACCCGTCTTCACTGCGCAGAGCAGCGGGTCCGAGCGGAGAGGAATGCTGACCACTCCAACAATAACGGGGGGAGCGGCTTATTCTCCGCCTGTTTTAGCCTTGAACCCACCGTCGGGATCGGACGCCCAGCCAGTGGTTGGGCTGTCGGTGGGCACTGGATCGGAATGTGTGTCCAAGGGCATGCCTGCTGCCCTTTGCTCGGGACGGGACTGCTGCTCTCAGTGGAAACCCGGTCCTTTCTTTAGCTGCATTGTTTCCATCGCTAGGTGACTGCGGTCTCCCCCCAGATGTGCCTAACGCCACGGCAGACCTGGAAAGTCTTACCACTTTTCCGGTGGGATTCGTAGTAGGGTACTATTGCAACGTCGGTTTTGCGAAAATTATTGGAAAGGTAAACGCAGCGCACTGTCTTCAGAACGGTGAATGGACAAAGCCGCCAGTATTTTGTCAACGTAAGTTCTTCCTTTCTTTTTAGAGAAGTGATGGGGCCCTGGCCGGTGTTTCTCCATGGTCTGCGCTTCCTCCCATGCACCAGGAGGCAGCTGGTTGGGTTCACAGTGGGGCACATACCAGGGTTGCAGGCTCAATCCAGTAGGGCATGTGCAGGAAGCAGCTCTCTCATTGGTGTTTCTCTCTCTGTCCCTCTCCCTAAAATATTTTAAAAATCAATAAAAGCATATATTTTTTAAAAGTTATGGGAATGGAATGTGTCCTGTTAAGTTAAAATACATCCCTCTTCCCAGTGATTGGCAATTGGTACTTTTCTGGCTTTGTTACACCCCAGGACATACGTGTTAGCACTTCACACTCCAGCTAGTTGATGGTATTACTTCCAGGAATAGATCCTGCTTCTTCATTAACAGCCCCCTCCTACTCCCCACACTGTATCTCCTGAACTGAGTAACAAAATAACCAATAGTTACTGTTGTTGTTTAGGGAATAAATTAAATATGAACATGTTGGGTACATGGCATGGGTGCTGTGTTTGAAATTTGATTTCCTAAAGGACTTACCAAGTACAACACTGGGGTGGCATTTTTAAAATGTCTCTTATCTGTACCTCAAAACCTATGTATGGCCCAATAGTAGTTTTGACATCTACAAGAAGGTATAAAGATAAGATTTGATTCCTGCCTTTGAACAAGTTTGGAGCATCAGAAGCTACAGTATACATAGAAACTGCCACCACAAGTTTTTTTTAATTTTTTTAAATGGGCTTTAACTTTTTTTTTAAACTTATCTGTGATAGAAGGCAGTAGGTTGAAGTACATTAGCCTTTGCCCATGTATCCTGTTACAGAGTTTATAACTCTACCACCTATATTACTTTCTTTAATCCTCCAGACAATTCCATCATTTTACAGTTGAGGAAACAGATCCTGAAAAATTAACTCCCTTGCGATCCGCAGCTCTTACGCAGAACAGCCCAGGTTCAAACTTGAGTGTTTTGACAATAAATCCAACTGTCCCGTGCCTCCATAAATTCATGTTTGCCCAGATGGCTCAAGCTTGTAAATACGTGAATGTACACATTGGCTCATCTGAGCCTTGCCCCAGTAGGTTGCTGTGGGATTGAATGAGTTCGCTTGCAGAAAACATGTAGAAACATCCTATAAGTATTAGCTATTATTGTTACTATAGTTGTCATTGTCCCCGACATTAGCCCAGGGGTGTGGGAATATCTACCCCTGTGCGACATGGGGCAGGCAGGGCAAGGGGACCTGCATTTATTGAGTCAGTGCCAGAATGCGCCATGCAACTTACACGGGTTATTTTCTTCGAATTGTGGGCCTAGTGACACCTATGTACCCAATCTACTTCACAGGCCTCTAGTCATTAGGAAACAAAAGCATATATTTGAATATGCTTGATACCCTATAAATGCCCTATTGATATTCATAGAGCTAAGTGCCAAATATGTACAAAGAAGTACACAAAAGGAGGGGATGTGAAGACAGATGGTTCCAATAATTAAATATAGATGATGAAATAAAGTGTTTTACTCTTTGTTGTTGTTGGTTTGGTACTACTTTTAGGTAGCTGTGGGTCTCCACCCAGGGTACGTTATGGACATAAGCAAGATATTTATATCCCAGTGAGTTATTACCCAGCGGGTTTCATTGTGGAATATGAGTGTAATCGGGGCTTCGCAAGGAACCATTCCGTATCGGCAAACATAACTTGCCTTCAGAATTATACGTGGAGCAAACCAGAAGTATTTTGCTACAGTGAGTATAATTTTAAAGAATATTCTTAAATGTATGGTATTTGGGGAAATAGTATTTAATCCTTTATTCATACTGGAAGTCTGTGTGTACATATTATTACTTGGAATGATTTTTTTTAAAAAAAGAATGATTAGAGTGTCTATATATATAAAAGGCTAATATATATATAAAAGGCTAATATGCAAAGTGTCCCCACGGGAGTTTGACTGGGAGTTCGCTTGCTTGCTATAACATGCGCTGACCACCAGGGGGTGGCACAGAATGAAGGAAGGCCGCAACCAGCAGCCAGAAAGCCCTGATCGCCAAGCCAGGCCTAGGGACCCTACTCGCGCACTATCTTCGTGCACCTGGCCTCTAGTTTTATTATCATTAGGCAAACTAAATACTTGAGAGAGATAGGAATAGTAATTGATGCACAGATTTCACATTTAATTAGTTTAAGATTACCTTAAATGAAATGAAAGAAGTATATATTCCTAAATATGCTGCTTCTTTGAAACTTATAAAATGACTGTAGGATTTAAACAGTCTGTAGGATTAAAAATGACTGTAGGGTTTAAACAGCCTCAGGATAAGAGGTTACCAGTGGTTCAGATGATGAATTTGCGTAGATGTACCTAATAACTTAATAAAATAAATTTCTACTGTCTTCTAGAAAGATCATGTCCTGATCCTGGACAAATAGAAAATGGTCATATCAGTATACCAACTGACACATTATTTGCCTCATACATCTACTTCTCATGTAACCCAGGGTAAGTTTTTGCGAACTAACCACTCTATATTTAACAAGTGAAAAAACAAATTAGAATTTAAGATGGAGATTTTTAGGAGTGTGGGTAGTGTTCACAAGCTAGTAGCAATAAAGCAATCACTCTGCTCAAAGGTTTTCCTCCTGAGCTTATCAAAGTTAAATGTAGTAAAATGGGCTAAGAAAGGAAGATGTTTTATACCACCAAATCCTCTAAATTCTTAGGTTTGAGTACATATGGTTCATTATAAAAATTTAAATGTCATTAGTAAAGGAAATTACTTGCAGAAATTAAATCCAAGAGTTAAAGGAAACCAATCTTTAATTTACCTAAATAATAAATTTGCATACGTTTTTAGCATGTATTTATTTATTTTTCTTTATTGATTAAGGTATTACATATGTGTCCTTATCCCCCCATTGCCCTCTACCTCCACCCCCCCCAACTCATGCCCTCACTCCCCTGGTGTCTGTGTCCATTGGTTAGGCTTATATGCATGCATACAAGTCCTTTGGTTGATCTCTCCCCCTTATCCCCACCCTCCCCTATCTTCCCTCTGAAGTCTGATTAATGCTTCTCTGTCTCTGGATCTGTTTTTGTTCATCAGTTTAGGTTGTTCATTATATTCCACAAATGAGTGAGATCATGTTAATATGTTTCTTTATATGCAAACAATCTGCTATAAAATATCTTAGGTTAAAAACATGTAGTCCTAGTGTTACAATATCTTCTGACCTAAGGTCTTTTATAAGTTCTCTATGTAGAGAAAAGGGCCTCACTCATTGAGTATTATCAGTGTCTCAGATACTGCTGAAAACTTTATATTCATTTTCTCATTTAATATCTGCAAATTGAATTATGATATTTTACTGTGTGTTTGTCCATTTTTTATAAAATATCAGTATCACTTATCTCCTGTACTAAACACAGATATTTAGATCATTAATATCAAATCTGGGAGTACTTTGAACCCTTTAAGTGTAAGTGTATTCTATTATTCTATGAAGCCTGTATTGATCTTTGAGAACTCAGAAATAGAATATATTCAAGCATCAATATAATTTTAAAATCTTTTAAAACACTTTCATATTTTCTAAAATGTGACCCACCCAAATAAGAAATGTTTTGCATGTCTTATAATTGTTTATCCTTTGGATGTCACTTTTTTTAATTTAATTTTTTCTTTTTCTTTAAACTACCATAGGAACTTTTATCAACTATTGTTTTGTCTCCATCTACTGATATAGTGAATATTTTAAGATGATATTCTGGAGAATTTAAGAGAACTCAACTTTTCTTGTCCTCTCATTGTTTAGGTACAAATTAGTTGGTACAAATTCTACTTACTGTTATTATAAAGGAAATGATATGATTTGGAATGACGCATTTCCAGAGTGCCAAGGTAAGACTGAAAGAATCTAAGCACTCACATTGTGGGGCTAATTGTCAATGACAAATTACTTTCTGTGCGTTAAGAATTATTCAGTGTATGTTTGTAGTACCCTTACCTTCTAATGTGTGTCTGAGCTAATTTAAAGACTTTTATTTGTAACTAGTGACCCGGTGCATTAAATTCGTGCACATTAAAAGGGGATTAATTAGAGGAAATAATTTAATATTGCTATTTGCCCTTTCTCTATAATAGAAGTGTCAGAGATGAAAGAAAATTAGTAAAATGTATAGGAAAACCTTTCTCCTGTCAGAGTCTGGGGCACACCATGGGACCCAGAGTCAAGTCCCCGCCCACCCACTTACACCTCAAAATCACGTGAGACCCAGACCCGGCTGCCCGCCCCCCAATTGGGCTAGATCCAGACCCAGCCAGTCCCACCCTTGTCAAGCCCTGCCAGGCAGGGGGTGTACCCTCAGGTCCTCTGGCCCAGAGCCAGGATGGAGGGCATGGCCTGAGGTCCCCAAGCCCAGACTTGGGTGGGGTGTGCCTTGAGGGCCTCCATCAAGCCCTGCCAGGTGGGGACATGGCCTGAGATCCCCTGTCAAGCCCCGCCAGGTGGGGGGCATGGCCTCAGGTCCCCTGCCCTGGCACTGGGGCGGGGGGTGCAGTCTGAGGTCCCCCAGCCTGACACCAGTGTGGGGGGTGTGGCCTGAGGTCCCCTGTCAAGCCCTGCCGGGTGGGGGAGGGCGTAGCCTCAGGTCCCTGGTGATTGCTCGTTAAGGCTCCTTATGGGAACTTGGCCTCAGCTGTGGGTACAGCCATCTTTGTGACGGAGTGATGGTTAATTAGCATATTCCCTCTTTATTAGATAGGATTCTCCTTAATGTATTACCTTTGGAGATAAAGCATTAAAAACAAACTAAATTTGTGTTGTGGTTGGTCATTTATTATCTTGCCATTTCTCCTACCGGTGAGACAAATAGGGTGGGGGAGGAGCCCTCAATGGACTCATCCTGTCAGCCCTGAAAATGCCCATCTAGTGGAGAGAGGCACCCCCAGAGGAGGGCCGAGCATCGCCTTTTAAAGTGTGGGAGCTAGGGCAGGAGTTCCACTTGCCTGAGTTCAAAGGTTATACTGATTGCAATGGCCTCCAGCCTTCGTTCTTGTCTCTATTTCTGTTTCATCCATACTCTACCAGAGTTATCCATCTGAAACACCAACATGACTTGTCTTCCTTCGGATAGCTTGTTGGGGCTGGCCAGCAGACCCGGAGCGATGAATGAATGATTACTCTGACACAGGATTGCTGTGAAAGAGAGGGCTAAGGGACTGCCTGGCCAAAGGAACCAGACAGCCTCGATCACCTGCCTTGTTAGGCTTTTATTGTAGCAGCAGTTTGAGATAAAGTTTATCTTTTAGAAACAATCAGTAGGTAAGTAATCTTGGGAGAACACATGTGTTTGCAGTGTCCTTTAAGCAAGGACACCCGAAGATGAAGCATAAAGATTCCTGTAAACACCTGGGGGTCTGCACATGCACAGACTTGTTTGGAAAGGCTAAGGAATAATTAGGGGTGCCATAAACAGGCCGCCTTCAGCACATTTCTCTTTTCTCAAATGTCCTCCTTACAAACTTTCCAACCAAGTCTCATGTGCTCCTCAAACATAGCTTATTAGTGTCTCCTTGTCTCTTACAAAGTCCAAACTTCTTGGTATAATGTACAGGCTGGACATGGTCTACCTACTTCTCCACGCTCATGTCGGGCCCTCGTACTTTATGCTCTACCCACGCAGACTACAGTAGTTTTCTGTGTACCTCATGCTCTTCATGTCCCCACATCATTCCTTATACTGCTAACTCTGCCTGATCTGTCCCTTCTTTGCTTGAGTGATTGGGTGTGTATGTTCCTTCTTAGTATGGGTCTGCTCTGATTGTGTTTCTAGAAGCTTTGTCTGACCTTCCGAGCTGGTTAACTGTCCTCTCTTTCCACCCCACTGTGCATGCTTTTGTGTTAAACCTCACCATTTTGTATTGAAATTATATCTTTAAATCTCTTTCCCTACTATATTTGAAGACATAGGAATGATATCTTATTCTGTTTTGTACTTCTATATGCAGGACAATGCCTGGTGTGTATTAGGTGCTCAGAAAATGTGTGAACTGAACTGATGGTGATATGGTAGTCATCACATACCTTAGCTTAGTGTAAATCAGATTACTCCTGATTTGCTCCTTGCTTTGATTAATGGCCTAAAAGGAATTTATAAAGTTGTTAGTATTCTCTGGGTACATAAGGACATTTGGTGTAATATAATTTGATGTACTCATGAGATCACATTACTTTCCTGCTTAAATAAAAGAGAGGAACAACATCATGGCTCTACAGAATGTGGAATCACTGAAACTTTTATTGGGGCGTCTGCTAGGGGCAGGCCTCTGTTTATAATAGAACTAGAGTAATTCTGCCTATATATGTTTTACAAACTCAGCTGCTCGATAAGATTTGCTTTAAATAAAAGGCTGTGAGTCAGTACATGCTTCAAGATTTGTATCCTAAATGTCAAAATCAAAGTGGGACATTTAAGATCTTTTGGTCTATTTCAATTATCTATTCCTATTTCCCAAGTATGCTACTTGAATGCGCAGTGTCTTTCATTTGATATCATTTCCCCAGGGAATGAACAGCAATGCCCTTTTCTCAGTTCTGTCTTATAATAAGGGTACATCTTAGATTTAAACTCAAGTTCCATTTACTCCCTAAAGTCTCTGTCCTATTTTTTGGCCCCTGAACTCCTTTACATTTTCCAGAACCTGTTTGATAGATAATGCACGCAAACTTAATTGTAATTTTTGTTTTACGTGTGTGTCCTAAATCTTATTGCAGTCCTATGCTGCTAATGACATTCCAGTCAATGATGGACTGCACTTACGATGATGGTTTCATAGGGTTATAATGGAGCTTAGGTGTGCAGTAGGCTATCCCGTCTAGGTTTGTGTAAGTGCACTCTATGATGTTCCCACCATGACGAAACTGCTTAACAACGCCTTTCTCAGATCATATCTCCAATGTTAATCTACACATGACTGTCTCTATAATTTGGTCTTAAAGTTAGCATTCATGTTTTACAGCATTTGTATCCCAAACTCTAAATATACTACCTATTACTTAATAGGTATATATAAGCATCCCTCACTGATAATGCTAAATTTAGAAAAATGGTAGATTTTAATCTTTTTAAATAAAATATTTTGATCTTACGTTAAGATCATAAAAATACAGCTAAGTTTTATTAATTTAAAATATGTGGAAATTTTTCCAAATAATTTCTTGTCCAGAGCCACCAGAAATTAGCAATGGAATAATTAAAAGTCAACAGAGCTCATGCATATAGACTTTCCATAACAGATAAGGTACTGCAAAGGCTTCTTCCTAATTGGAGACAACTCTATTTATTGTATTGCAAAGTAAACATGGCCAAGGAAAATGGAGTGTCCTGAAGGCAAAGCTAATCAGTTCACACGGCTATATTTTTACTGTAAGGTCCACATATGGGCTTCAGAGATTCTATTCACTCCCTGAGAAAGAACTGTACATAAGCATATTTGCATTTTCCTGGGGAGCACAATTTTTCATCAGATTTTCAGAGGGTTCTAAAAAGGAAGTTTTATATACTTACATACATGAAAGTATATACACATATACATTATTATACATACATATATGCCCCATGTTTTTAGTGAATTAGCTTAAATTTGCTATCTCTATTTTTTTTAATTTAAAATTTTAAAAATTATTTCCATCCCTACGCCCTTTCTTTTGGCAACCATCGTTTTGTTCTCTATATCTATTGGTTTGTTTCTGTTTTGTTTTGTTTTTCAGATTCCACATATAAGTGAAATGATATGGCATTTGTCTTTCTCTGTCTGACTTACTTGACTTAGCATAATGCCCTCTAGGTCCATCCATGCTGTGGCAAATGGCAAGATTTTTTTTTTTTCAGTATTGGTTTTATTTTATTTTTTAAATAAATCTTTATTGTTCAGATTATTACAGGTGTTCCTCTTCCCCCCCCCCCCCATAGTTCCCCTCCACCCAATCCCCCCGCAACCCCATGCCCTTACCCGCCACCACTGTCCTCATCCATAGGTGTAAGATTTTTGTCCAATCTCTTCCCACACCCCTCACATCCCTTCCCCCCGAGAATTGTCAGTCTACTCCCTTTCTATGCCCCTGATTCTATTATATTCACCAGTTTATTCTGTTCATCAGATTTTTTTATTCACTTGATTTTTAGATTCACTTGTTGATAGATATGTATTTGTTGTCACTTTGTTGTTCATAATTTTTATCTTTACCTTTTTCTTCTTCTTCCTCTTTTTAAAGAATACCCTTCAGCATTTCATGTAATCCTGGTTTGGTGGTGATGAACTCCTTTAGTTTTTTCTTGTCTGTGAAGCTCTTTAACTGACCTTCAATTCTAAATGATAGCTTTGCTGGGTAGAGTAATCTTGGTTGTAGGTTCTTGCTGTTCATCACTTTGAATATTTCTTGCCACTCCCTTCTGGCCTGCATAGTTTCTGTTGAGAAATCAGCTGATAGTCGTATGGGTGATGTTGAGCATCATTTCACATGTATGTTGGTGATCTGTATGTCCGCTTTGTAGAGGTTTCTATCTAGGTCCTTTGCCTATTATTCAATTGGATTGTTTGTTTGGTTTTTTTGGTGTTAAGTTGTATGAGTTTATAATGTATAATGTATTTTGAATATTAAACCCTTATTGGATGTATCAATTGCTGGTATCTTCTCCCATTCATTTTGTCGATGGTTTCCTTTACTGTGCAACAATATTTTAGCTTGATGTAGTCATATTTGATTTATTGTTTTGTTTTGTTTCCCTTGCCTAAGAAGACATATCCAAAAAGATATTGTTAAAAACAGTGTCAAAGAGTTCATTGCTTATGTTTTTTCTATAAGTCTTGTAGTTTCAAGTCTTATACATAAGTCTTTAATCCATCTTGAGTTTATTTTTGTATATGTTGTAAGCAAGTGGCCCAGTTTTATTATTATTTTTTGCATGTATCTGCTTATGTTTCCCTATAGCACTGTTGAACAGACTGCCTTTATTTTTATTTAGTTTTAATCTTTATTGTTGAAAGCATTACACATGTCCCATTTTTTTCCTATTGACCTCTTCTAGTCATCCCTTGTCCCCTCCCCCCAGGCCTTCACCACCCTATTGTCTGTCCATGGGTTATGCATATATGCATATAAGTTCTTTGGTTGACTTTTCCCATCCACCTGCCCACCGCTGCCTTCCCTCTGAGATTTAACAGTCTGTTCCATGCTTCTATGTCTCTGGACCTATACAAAATGAACATACTGTGTTTAACCAATTGTATATCCTTGCCTCCCTTTTGTAAATTAATTCACTGTATTAATGAGGATTTACTTTTGGGTTCTCCATTTTATTCCATTACTCTATATATCTGTTTTTAGGCCAGAACATATTGTTTGGTTATTATAGCTTAGATGCCTGGTGCACAAAATTCATGCACTCAGGGGTGTTCCCTCAGCCCTCGGGGGATGTCTGACTGATGGCTTAGGCCTGTTTCCTGCAGGAGCGGGCCTAAGCCGTCAGTCAGACATCCTTAGTGCTGTCTCAGAGGCGGGTGAGGCTCCTGACATCACCGCTGTGCTCGCCAGCTGTGAGCCCAGCTTCTGGCCGAGTAGTGCTTCCCCTGTGGGAGTGCACTGACCACCGGAGGGCAGCTCCTGCATTAAGAGTTTGCCCCCTTATGGCTAGTGCGTGTCATAGCGATGGGCTGTTCCGCAGTTCAGTCTATTTGCATATTAGCCTTTATTATATAGGATTTATAGTATAGTTTTATATCAGAGAGTGTGATACCTCCCACCTTGTTCTTTCTCAAAATTTCTTTGGTTATTTGGGGTCTTTTGTGATGCCATATAAATTTTAAGATTAGTTGGAAACTCAAACAAATAATAAAAGCACAGAGTCGCAAAAAATGTAAAACATGAAAATACAAGAGAATATGAAGAACACTGACAAGGGTAAATGAATACTGAAAGAATAAATGCAGCATCTTGTGGGGTTTGAATTGTATGTAGAATACAGACATACAATAGCAATAAACCAAAAGACAAGAAGGGGTAACTTCAATTTAATGGTTCCCAGGTTCCAGCAGAACTAAAAAGTGGTAAAACAGTTCATCTGTCTAATTGACTTATATTCTAATACTGTAATCTCCAGGGTTGTCTTGAAAATAATAATAAAAGAATATAAAAATTACAAACTAACAAAGGAATTATAAGAAATATTTAATCCAAAAAGCAACAAGAACGAAGGAGTGACAAAAAGAAACATAAAATAAGTCCTGGCCAGGCAGCTCAGTAGATGAGAGCGTCATCCAGATACACCGAGGCTGCAGGTTTGATCCCCAGTCAGGGGACATACTCTGATCAACCAATGAACGCATTAATAAGTGCAACAACAAATCTATGTTTCCCTCTCTCTCTCTCTCTCTCTCTCTCTCTCTCTCTCTCTCTCTCTTTCTCTCTCTCTCTCTCCTTCTCTTTCTCTCTAAAATATCAATTCAAAAAGGGAAACAAAGAAAAAAATGGATGGAGTAGAATACTGATAGTAATGTGTTTGATCCAAACCTAATTGTATCAGTTAATTACATTGTGATTTGACTAATATTGTCAGACTAGATTAATAAAGTAAAAGTTAACAATTTGCTATTTATAAGAGCCACAGTTTAGTGATTATAATACTGAATAGGTGAAAGTTAGAGATGGAAAAAATATGCTATGCAAACAATTAACAGAAAATAAAAAGCTGGTGCAACTCTATTAGTATCCAAGTATACTTTAAGATAAAAGTGAGTTATCATAAAGAGGTCAGTTCAACAGGAGTATGTCACAATCTGAAATCTATGTGCCCTTGAAAAATAGCTTCAGTCTATATATAGCAGAGATGGGCAGAAAGAAAAATAGACAAATCCACAATTATAGTTTGACAATTCCACATCTTTCTCTCAATAGGTAACCAAAAACCAGAATATAGAGGAGACGACCAACAATTAAACTTTAAAAAATAACAGATAAGAGTATTGAACCCTAAAAGTGTTGTTTTTAAATATACCTGGAATATTGGTAATATGCTGGGCTCTAAAACACCACGCACTTAGGAAGATTGAAATTACTCAGAGCATGCTCTCTGGCCCCTGTGGAATGAAAGTAGACATCCAATAAAAAGATAACTAGAAAAGCAACTTCCAGGAGATTTAAACTGCAGTGCTACAAAGTCCGTTGGATCAAAAATAAGAACTTGGAAGAACAAAACAAATTGTATATATGACGGCCTTAGATGAAAAGTTTATATGAAAACTTTACTTACCCTAATAATAAAGCCTATCATTTCTGAGTGCCTGCTAAGAGCCGTGTTACCTGCTGTGTATTTTACTTGTTATCCCTGGCAGGGTGGGGAACCTTTTACTGCCAAGGGTCGTTTGACTATTTATAACATCATTCATGGGCCTCACAAAATTATCAACTTTAAAATTGGCCTGCTGTATTTGGTCAAACACTTAACTCACTCCTAATGCCTTGGCAGGACCAGACCAAATCATTTCCTGGGCCTTATAGGGCCTGCAGGCAGGAGGTTCCCGCCCTGAAATAGCATCCTATGAGGTAGGTAAAGGATGTAGCAATACATGACACAGCATCTGAGCACCTAGAGCAGGACGGCTGCCGATGCTGTTGGCAGTAATAGTGCTGGATGATGTGGCTTCAGGCACCGACTGCGTGAAATAACTTACCCAAATTATTTCCCTAATCCCTTACAGTAAGGTAACACAGCCTGCTCTGTTTTTACTCTCATTTTATATGCGAGGAAACCGAAGTTCAGAGGGATTAGGGAATTTGGTCTCTAGGATACGGTGAAACAGGCCTAAGCACTATTCGGTACCGCCTTAAGAGGGCGTTTGCATACGCAATCTGGAAAATATTATGCTAAGTGAAATAAGCCAAAGGCAGAAAGACAAATATCACATGAGCTCACTTATTTGTGGAATCTAATGAACAAAAGGAATTGCCCAACAAAATAAGACCGGGAGCAGGGAAGCATGGGACAGACTGACATACCTCTATGTGGGGTTTGGGGACAAGAAGAGATAAACCACAAACTTATATACTTGTATGCATAGCCCATGGACACAGGCAATAGAGTGGTAAAGACCTGGGGAGATGGAGGGGTTGGGAGGAGGGGGAAAAAGAAGGAGAAAATAGGAGATATCTATAATACTATCAAAAAATATATGTACAAAACAAACAAACAGTTAAATGGTCTTGAAGACGTAAAATTTTACTACGTTGTTATTTATGGTTCTCAAGAATAAGATCTTAACTGAAGTTGTACTTTAGACATTTGTTAGCTCACCTAAAATCCAAAGAGGAACTAATCTAATGTGTATAAAGTTGGTAACCAGCACAAGAGAAAAAAGGGGAGTTGTTTTATTCTGACTGACTTTATTACTTTAAAAGAGAAGTGAAACAAGAGACGTTTCAAGGTCACTAACATGTCCTGAGAGCTGCAGAAAACAGAACTCTGTGAGGATCTCTGTTGTGATTATCTCTGTTTGTCCAGTGTTTGCATCCTGCTGTTTTTTGTCTTGGCATGAGCAAAGGAAGACGAAGTAAGAGAGAAAATATCTTTATTTGGGGTGTGTCACAGAATGAGGTCACTGCCAACTGGACTTCGGTTTCCTTTCTTCACGCAGAGAACAGTTTAAGTATCTCAGTACTACTTTGGTGTATTTAGTTGCCTATAGGTACAATTTATGTTGAAGCAAAAACAGTGTAGCATTTTAGATCCTTGGGAAATACACAAGGCTTGGATTACTAAATGTCATATATAGGTGTTTGTGGGGTGAGAAAGAGAAGAGTCATTGAGTTAGCAATTGGTTCCTAAGTCTTAAGAGCATTACTTTGCTAATGTTTTAAAAACATTTTTCCTCCACAGAAATTCCTACAACTACTCAGAAACCCACCACAACGGATGCTCAAGGTACCAAAGCCCCATCAGCTCCTCCGAAACCCTCCACCGTAAATGTTCCAGCTACAAAGTCCCCATCAGCTCCTCAAAAACCTACCACAGTAAATGTTCCAGCTACAAAGTCCCCGTCAGCTCCTCCAAAACCCTCCACCGTAAATGTTCCAGCTACAAAGTCCCCATCAGCTCCTCAAAAACCCACCACAGTAAATGTTCCAGCTACAAAGTCCCCGTCAGCTCCTCCAAAACCCTCCACCGTAAATGTTCCAGCTACAAAGTCCCCATCAGCTCCTCAAAAACCCACCACAGTAAATGTTCCAGCTACAAAGTCCCCGTCAGCTCCTCAAAAACCCACCACAGTAAATGTTCCAGCTACAAAGTCCCCGTCAGCTCGTCAAAAACACACCACCGTAAATGTTCCAGCCACAAAGTCCCCATCAACTCTTCAGAATCTCACTACAAGAAGTTCTTCAACTACAAAAGCCCAACTAATTCCTCAGAAAGGCACCTTACCTGTTCTAGCTATGGATGCCCCCCCAACTTCTCAGAAACCTATCACAGCCAGGGATTCAGCCACAATAGCCAAAACATCTGTCTCAAAGGCTCTATCTACAGATAGCCAACTAACAGTCCAGACTCTCCTCATGACAAATTCTTCTGCTACAGGAGCCACACCAAAACCCCAGAGCTTCACAACAGCAAAAGCTTCATATGCACAGAGCCTTCCAGTAACACAAACATTCTCTACTGTGCACCCCCCAGTGACTAAGGGTCTCCATTCAACCCAAAGATTGACCTCTGCTCACATTGCAGCAACACAGAATCAAGCTGTCTCCACTCCACACAGCACCCCTAAAGGAAATGGACTCCTTACAGCAGGTGAGCTGACTGCTCAGTTCCAGAGTATACGTCGATCTAATGTGCGATGGTGGAAAATGTTAACTTGACCAGGATTCTGTAATTAAACAATCTGGGATTTGCTGTAGTCAGAGTTGTTTGCATACTAACGTTTTGGACTTTCTTCAGAGGCAGAGTTGGATTGTGGTAGGGCAAATCTTTAAAAAAGGAAACATTTTTGCAATAATATAGAAAAAGGTGTGGCCCCATAAAAAAACAATGCTAGGTTAAGTTTGGTGAAAAAATTCTGTTTTCTATATTAACTTTAGGGAGTTGTTGAATTTTTCAAGACTCTTCAAAGAACCAAATATATGCCATCCTTGAAGTTGACTTCTGGGTCTGGTTCATTGACAGAGACCCATCCCTCAAGCATGCTAAAAGATCTCTCCAGATCCCCTAGAGTTGCTAATTTGGTAAAGCACCTCAACAGTATCTTCTAAGTAATTGAAAACACAGTTCTTTGAAATAGTTCATATTAATGCAGGGCTCCTTCAATAAAGGCACTGGAAGTAGGATGTGCTATAGATTTTAGAACTACCTGTTGAGTGACTACATGAAACCCATCTTCCTAATTAATGCTGCTTCGGACCACTGGGATGTCTTCTTGTCCCACATGTTGCCTAATAGACAGCCATTTTTATACGCATTCTTCTCCAATAGGAATACCTATTTAGTTTTATTTTATTTTATATTGTTCCTTGGAAAATCTCAATAGAACTGAGCCAGGAGATATGTTTACAAAACATTATTTTAACATTTTTATTGAAGTAATGGCCCATGCAGAAAACATACATGTGTGGTTTAATAGCTTCTTTAAAAAATTAAATTTATTGAGGTGACATTGTTTAATAGGATCATATAGGTTTCAGGTGTGGATTTCTGTTACATGATCTGTATATTGCACTGTGTGCCCACCACCCAAAGTCAAATCACATACCATCATCATATATTAGGCTCCCTTCACTCCACCCCACACCCTTTGATCTGGCAACCACCACACTGCTGTTTGTGTGCATGAGTATCAGATGTATATCCCACATAGGAGTGAAATCATATGGTTCTTAGTTTTTTCTGCCTGACTTGTTTCACTTAGCACAATATTCTCAAGATTCATGCATGTCATCATAAATGGCAGTATTTCATTTTTTTTATGGCTGAGTAGTGTTCCATTGTGTATATGTACCACATCTTCTTTATTCAATCCTCTATCACAGGACACAATGGCTATCTCTATGACTTGCCCACTGTGAATAATGTTGCAATGAATATAGGGGTGCATACATGTTTTTGAGTTTTGGGGGTATATACCAGGAGAAGGATTGCTGGGTCATATGGCAGCTCTAGTCTTAATTTTTTGAGGAACTGCCATTCTGTTTTCCACAGTGTCTGTACCAGTGTACATTCCCACCAGCAGTGAATGAGGGTTCCCTTTTCTCCACAACCTCTCCAGCACTTGTTATTACTTGTCTTGTTGGTAATAGCCATTCTAAAAGGTGTGAGGTGGCATCTCATTGTAATTTTGATTTGCATTTCTCTAATTGCTAGTGAGGTTGAACATATTTTCATATATCTGTTGGCTGTTTGTATGTTTCCTTGGAAGAGGTGTTCATTCAGATCCTCTGCCCATTTTTTAATTTTTTTTTTATTTGGTGTTGAGTTTTATGAGTTTTTTTATATATCTTATATATTAAGCCTTTATTGGAGTTATTGTTTGCAAATACCTCCCATTTGGTTGGCTGCCTCTTTGTTTTGTTGTCTTTTTTGTTTGTTTTTTGGTTTTTTGTTTTTGTTTTTGTTTTTTTGCTGTGCAGAAGCTTTTTAGTTTAATGTAGTCCCATTCATTTATTTTTACATTTACTTCCATAGCCCTTGGGGTCAAGTTCATAAAATGTTCTCTACGACCAAGGTCCATAAGTTTGGTACCTATGTGTTCTTCTATGTAATTTATTGCTTTAGATCTTATATTTAGTTATGTGATCCATTTTAAATTAATTTTTAACATGGGGACAAGCTATAATCCAGTTTCATTCTTTTGCATGTGCCTTCCAATTTTCACAGGCCATTTATTGAAGAGAGCAATGTATTAATTATTACAAATATATTTATTTGAAAGTAATTTTTGCAATGCCTCACTCGTATTCATTGAAAGGTTTAAATAATAAGGTGATATAGTAATTTAAGTTTTGATAACATCTGCTGAAAAAAACTTCAGTTTCTGATAGTTTCTTGATCATAGGATCAGATCATTAGTTACTATTTAATCTTGTGAACTTGTTTCTTGTCATCAAATCATATGACCAAATTTACATGGTGTTTGTTTTGATATTCAGTAACTCTTTATCATGTTTACTGTTTATAATGTTAACTTGCTGAATAGATATAGGGACTGGTGTGTATTTTATTTGATTGTTCATAATATGTAATTGTTTTCATAAATTTATTTATAATTATTTTAGTTATGGAAATCTGAGTTACTTTTGAACTTTCAAGTACAGTTTATATATATTAAATTTGTAGCAAATAAATGACTTTAGTAATCTTTTTTAATTTTCTTCTTCTTTAGGGATGACCATCATTACATCTGGTAAGTCTGACTCCTTGACAGTTAAAAGAAATTGTCATCGCTGTAGTAGGTACATTCCATGTTACTGGGAGAGAATATTGTCATATAACTGTCTTAGGCATACTGTTAAAAGGCTGTGTACAAGGATGCCAAAGAGAAAACAGATAAATGTATTTCATGATTATGTTTTGTGGACACCATTAAGTACTTGGTATGTTTCTAAGTACTATTTCCAACCATGTTCTTGTTCCAAAGTAATATTAGGAGCACTTCAAATCATTGGGCCAAGCAATCAAGTATTATTACATGCCTATTGTTTTAAGGCATCATTCTAGGGGCCGAAGAATGACAAGAAAAGATAGTTAATAATACAGTTTCTATCCTCAAGTATTTTACAGTTAATCAGAAATGACTTCTTGGGGTTTTTTTCATCTTTATGGTTGAAAGTATTACATATGTCCCCTTCCCGCCCTCCACTGACCTCTTCAAGAAATTACTTCTTGACCATTCCTAGATTTCTGTCCTACCCTCAAATAAAATGAAGAGTGCTACCTTTAATTACATGTTCTTTTTTTTCCCCTTCCCTATCAGTGATTGAAAGCAAAATTATTTTTAAAATATTCTGTTACTTTAGGCATGAGGCCAAAAACATCTATCTGTGTTGCAATTTATTTTTGCATTTGGTCCATTCCTTTATTTTATCCATAAATATATTATTTAATGTTGTATATTAACAATAAGATTAATAAAGTTCCAAAGAAGATGCTAAGAGAAATGTTGATTAAGAAGCAATACAGTTAAACTTGCATATTGATAGGTAACATTTAATAGAAAATACACTCTTGTAAAAAAGTGTATATTTTAAAATTATGTCCTTATAATCTGGAGTCTTCTGTCTTATGTATGAATTAGCCAAGGGACTATAAAGCTGAAAAGAGGTATTGTGAAATTATTTTTTTAATTATTTATGATAGTTTTTTTATATTTTGAATAAATGTATCCTAAAGTTTAAAACTAAAAGATTTGTTTTGAAAGATTCTGTCAGAATTCAATTTATTTCATATTTTAAATAGAAATAAAATGTGTTATAAATGAATGTCATGATTTCATGATTTAATGTTGACAACAGTGATGTGTTTAATAGACGAGGTATTTTTCACCTGCTCAGTGTTGTTCAATAAAGATTTGAAATGCTTATTATTTTCTTTTGAAATTCCTAAAATATATATTATGTGATTTCCCAGAAAGCTTTTTTTAGGGTTAGTTGTAATTCTAAATTATCCTCAAAAACAAAGAGGATTTTATTCTCTTTTAAATCATACATATAGTAATATTTTTATTTTGATCCTATATTTGTAAAATATAAACCTGAAAAAAAATTTATTTAGAGTGACATTTTTTTAAAATCCTTGTTTTTCTTACTTTTCATTTGCAGTTGACATATAATATTACTAGAAGCCCGGTGCATGAAATTCGTGCACGGCGGGGGGTTGTCCCTCAGCCCAGCCTGTACCCTCTCCAATCTGGGACTCCTGGAGGGATGTCCGACTGCCCCTTTAGGCCTGATCCTGGTGGGATCGGGCCTAAACGGGCAGTCGGACATCCCTCTAACAATCCAGGACTGCTGGCTCCCAACTGTTTGCCTGCCTGCCTTCCTGATTGACCCTAACCGCTTCTGCCTGCCAGCCTGATCACTCCCTAACCACTCCGCTGCCAGCCTGGTTGATGCTTAACTGCTCCCCTGCCAGCCTGTTTGCCCCCAACTTCCCTCCTCTGCCAGCCCGGTCACCCCTAACTGCCGTCTCCTGCAGGGTTGATCACCTCCAACTGCCCTCCCTTGCAAGCCTGGTCCCTCTCAACTGCCCTCCCTTGCAGGCCTGGTCCCTCACAACTGCCCTTCCTTGCAGGCCGGGTGCCTCCCAACTGCCCTCCCCTGCTGGCCATCTTGTAGTGGCCATCTTGTGTCCACATGGGGGCAGGATCTTTGACCACATGGGGGCAGCTATATTGTGTGTTGCAGTGATGATCAATCTGTATATTACTCTTTTATTAGATAGGATAGAGGCCTGGTGCACGGGTGGGGGCCAGCTGGTTTGCCCTGAAGGGTGTCCTGGATCAGGGTGGGGTTCCCTTGGGGTGTGGGGCAGCCTGAGCGAGGGGCCTGTGGTGGTTTGCAGGCCGGCCATGCCCCCTGGCAACCCAAGCGGAAGCCCTGGTATCTGGAATTTATTTTCCTTCTACAATTGAAACTTTGTAGCCTGGAGCGGAGCCAAGCCTGCTGCTCCCTCCGGGGCGGCAGCCATTTCTGTGGCAGTTAATTCACCTTCTACAATTGAAACTTTGTAGCCTTAAGCGGGTGAGCCCGGCCAGGGTGTGCGGAAAGCTTTGCTTCCCCTGTTGCCGCCGGCAACCCTGGCCTGCTCTCTCAAGCTCCATTCTGCTGCCATTTGTTTGAATTTGTTTACCTTCTATAATTGAAACTTTGTAGCTTGAGTGGAGGCTTAGGCCTGCAATGGCTATGGAAAGCTTGGCTTCCTCTGTTACCTAGGAAACCCTGCTCTCTGTGGCCGTAGCCGTCTTGGATGGGGTTAATTTGCATACCCGCCCTGATTGGCTGGTGGGCATGGCTTGGCTGGTGGGCGTGGCTTATGTAGCAGAGTGATGGTTAATTTGCATGTTACCATTTTATTAGAGAGGATATTAGTTTCAGGTATACAACCAGTAATTAGACATTATATAACTTACTAAGTGATCACCTTGATAAATCTAGTACTCGTCTGACAACATACATAGTTATTACAATACTAGCGTTCCCGTTGCAGGAAAAATCCTGCAATAGGGTTTCCTGCTGCACTCTACCCCGCGCTGCCTGCTCTCCTCCCTTGTCCCCCGCCCCGCGATCTCCGCCAGCCCCCCTGCTTTTCTCCCTTCTCTGCCAGCCCGCTCTCCTTCCTTCTCCCCCGGCCCCGCCTCCGCTCCTCCCTTCTCCCCCAGCCCGCCTTCTCTGCCAGCCTGCCTGCTTTTCCCTTCTCCCCTGGCCCCGCCTCCGCTCCTCCCTTCTCCACCCCCTGGCTTGCTTACTTCTCCGCAGCTTTGCTCCTTTCTGCAGCTCTTGGCTTCTTTCTACGCTGTCTTGATATGCAAATTAGCCACCATCTTTGTTGGGGTGATTTGCATATTCATCCTGATTGGCTGGTGGGCGTGGCTTAGCTGGTGGGCATGGCTTGGGCATAGCGAAGGTGCGGTCAATTTGCATATTTGTCTATTATTAGATAGGATTATTGACTTTATTGACTATTCTGTAACTACCAATTTATACTTTTCAATCACATCACCTTTTTATCCATTTCTCCAAATACCCCTCCTCCCATCTGGCAACTATCAAAATGTTCTCTGTACCATGAGTCTGTTTCTGTTCTGCTTGTTCATTTAGTTTTTTAGATTCTATATATAAGTGAAATCATATGGTATCCGTCTTCCTTTGACTTACTTCACTCAGCACAATGGCAAGATTTCATTCTTTTATATGGTTGAGTCATATTCCACTTCTTTAGTTATTCATCTATTGATCAACACTTAGTTTGCTTGCACATCTTGGCTATTGTAAATAATACTGTAATGAACACATGGATGTATATGTCTTTTTCACTTAGTGTTTTGGGTTTCTTCGAATAAATATCCGAATTACTGGGTCTGTCTTTGTTTATTTTTTGTTATATAACCTATGTTTTAAAATCTATTTTCCTAGTATAATTATTGTTACCCCAGCTTTTTTGTTTGTTTGTTTCCATTTTTATAAAATATCTTTTTTCTATCCCTTTACTTTCAGTCTGTCTACATCGTAAAGATCTTGTTTTGTTATCCATTCAGCCTTCATATGTCTTTTGATTGGGGCACTTAATCCATTTGCATTTAAAGTAATTGTTCATAGATATGTATTTATTGCCATTTTATTCTTTATAATTTTTTTTATCTTTTTTCTTCTTAAAGAAAACCCTTTAAGATTTCTTGTAATATGGGTTTGGTGGTGGGGAACTCCTTTAGCTTTTGGTGGTGGGAAACTCATTATATATCCTTTGATTCTAAATGGTTACTTTGCTGAGTAGAGTAATCTTGTTGGTAGGTCCTTGCTTTTCATCACTTTGAATATTTCTTGCCAATATCTTCTGGCCTCAAAGTTTCTGTTGAGTAAATCAGCTGACAGTATCATAGGAGTGACCTTGTAGATAACTAACTGCTTTTCTCTCTCTCTCTTTTTTTAATATATTTTATTGATTTATTACAGTGAGGAAGGGAGAGGGATAGAGAGTTAGAAACATCGATGAGAGAGAAACATAGATCAGCTGCCTCCTATACGCCCCCTACTGGGGATGTGCCCACAACCAAGGTACATGCCCTTGACCGGAATCGAACCTGGGACCCGTCAGTCCGCAGGCCGACGCTCTATCCACTGAGCCAAACCGGTTTTGGCTGACTGCTTTTCTCTTGCTGCTTTTAAATTCTCTCTTTGTCCCTAACCTTTTGCATTTTATAGCTGTACTAGAGGCCCAGTGTACGAGATCGTGCACTGGTGGGGGGGGGGTGTCCCTCAGTCTGACCTGCACCCGCTCGCAGTTCAGGAACCCTTGGGGGATGTCCGCCTGACGGCTTAGGCCTGCTTCCCCGAAGAGTCCTTAGCACTGCCACGGAGGCGGAAGAGGCTCCCACCACTGCCTCTGCGCTCACCAGCCATGAGCCCAGCTTCTGACTGAGTGGAGCTCCCCCTGTGGGAGCACACTGACCACCAGGGGGCAGCTCCTGCATTAAGCATCTGCCCCCTGGTGGTCAGTGCACATCATAGCAACTGGTCGTTCCGCTGTTTGGTCGATTTGCATATTAGGGTTTTATTATATAGGATAGTATTCCATTGTGTAAATGTACCACAGTTTTTTTTTTTATCCAGTCATCTACTGATGGGCACTTGGGCTGTTTCCAGATATTAGCTATTGTAAGTAGTGCTGCTATGAACATAGGGGTATATATAGTCTTTCTGATTGGTGTTTCAGGATTCTTAGGGTATATTTCTAGGAGTGGGATCACTGGGTCAAAGGGGAGTTCCATTTTGAATTTTTTGAGAAAACTCCATACTGTTTTCCACAGTGGCTGCACCAGTCTGCATTCCCACCAGCAGTGCACGAGGGTCCCTTTTTATTGTGTCTTAACACTGTCTACACGTGACAAACTTAAATCCCATTATAAAGTGACTTCAATTATCTATTTGTCATTCAAAGTTAAGAAGTCAGATAATCATATAACTTTTCAGTGATCTTTTTGGTCTGGACAGGAAAGTGTGTGGATTTTTCTTAACATTTTTGAAGAAATACAGAGGCACAGAAAATCCAGTGCTAATAGTAAGATCCTGTAGATGTTGCTGAGGAACATGTGTTGAAACCTGACTTATAAACCTGAAAATTGAAGGTTTACTCAAGCATATTCTTTTCTCTTCGGCAAAAGTCTCTTTCCAGTGTGACTTCACTTTTCCACAATTTCAATCCCTTTATTCTGCTACGTTACATGAGACTATAAGCAAGAACTGAATCTATCCACAACTTTCTTATATTTTAGAGCATAAGGAATACGTTTTACTTTATTAGATGTAAGTGGGACCTTTTGAAGTGACTGGGTGAACCCATATTTCTTCAGAAAAGGAGACTAGTATCATTTCATTAACACAAGATCTTGTAGGTAGAATTCTGATTTGGATTTTTCAAAAATAAAGACAATACTCTGTTTATTGCTTCCGTTTGCTCATCTGCAAAAAATAATATCATTCAATACAATTTAATAAATATTTATAAGCACTTTCTACTATTTTCCAAGCACTGTGCTAGTTATTGGAGCTGATCAAATGAGGTAACAGGTGGCAAACTGCTTTGCAACATTTTAAACAGTATAAAAATATTTCTACATCCAGGGACATTACTAAAACACTACCTTTTCTTGGAGAAAATCATTTTTAAAGTTAGGTAATTTTCAGAGCTCTTCAATTAATGACTAGGAACACTGGAATCACAATCATAATTTTATTAATAATCCATAGTTTCATTTATCCCAAGTTGCTTAAATATTAAATTGATTCTGATTCACCTTTGGGATAGTTTTCTGTAGGTACCAAGTGGATTTTAACAGCATAAATTATTGACATTATACCTTAAATTATTTTCCTTCTTTCTAATTTGTGAGAGAATACTCCATTGTCAATTTATGAAGCAATCATTTATGTAGATTTGTTTCTCAAACTTCTGTATTTTGCCCATAGTTTCTTCTAGAATTACATATATGTACTAATTCGAGTTCTAGAAATAGGCTTTTACTTCCATCATCTAGCTATTTTGGATCGCTCTATATTTCTATATTCATTTATCATTCAAATTGAAAATGGAGGTTTTTGCTACATTTGAAAATAATGGGATTAATAAAATGTGGTGAAGGGGGAAAAAAACTCAAAAAATGTTGAGGAGCCATGATTTATTTTATGAAAATGATATGGTGCTAGGGCATAAGTTAAAGAAATTGGGTGAAGTACTATAAAAACTTACCTGTTTTGGAAATACCTGTTTTGGTTTTTTTTTAAATCATTTGTCCACATGGTAGTGCAATTGTGTGATATTTATATATTGCTGATTTGGAACCAGATACACTCATTAGACACATTAACTTCAGTTTGCTTTTCGAGTATCATCGCTAATTTCCTTTGTAGTACAGATCAGAAGAGTAGAGTTCAAGGACATTGGAGGATGGAGTGGGGAGGAAATGTATATATGAAAGATCAATGGTCAAATCATTTAAAATTAAGCATGATGGGGTTAAAATCCTATCTAATAAAAGAATAATATGCAAATTGACCATCACTCCGCTATACCCACAAGCCACGCCCACAAGCCAGTCAGGAGCAAATATGCAAATAAACCAAACCAAGCTGGCTACGGCTACAGAGAGCAGGAGCGATGCTTGCGTTTTCCCGGCAATGGAGGAAGCCAAGCTTTCCACATACCCTGGGCGGGCCCAGGCCTCCACTCAAGGCTACAGAGTTTCAATGATAAAAGATACAAAAATCCAAACAGAAATGGCTGCAGCCACAGAGCTGGAAAGAGCAGGAGGCTAGGGTTGCCCCCGGAGATGGAGGAAGCCAAGCTTTCCGCACACCCTGGCGGGCCCAGGCCTCCACTTAAGGATACAAAGTTTCAATTATAGAAGATAAATAAATTCCAACAGAAATGGCTGCAGCCACGGAGCAAGCAGGAGGCTTGGCTCCGCTCCAGGCTACAAAGTTTCAATTGTAGAAGATAAATAAACCCCAGATACTAGGGCCTCCACTTGGGTCGCCGGGTTGGCCTGCAAACCACCACAGGCCCCTCACCCAGGCTGCCCCACACCCCAAGGGAACCCCCACCCTGATCTGGGACACCCTTCAGGGCAAACCAGCTGGCCCCCACGCATGCACCAGGCCTCTATCCTATCTAATAAAAAAGTAATATAAGATGGCTGCCCCCATGTGGTCAAAGATCCTGCCCCCATGTGGACACAAGATGGCCACCACAAGATAGTCAGCAGGGGAGGGCAGTTGGGAGGGACAAGGCCTGCAAGGGAGGGCAGTTGGGGGTGACCAAACCGGCAGAGGAGGGAAGTTGGGGGCGACCAGGCCAGCAGGGAAGGGCAGTTGGGAGGGACCCAGGCCTGCAGGGGAGAGCAGTTGGGGGAGACCAGGCCTACACGGGAGGGCAGTTAGGGGCAAACAGGTTGGCAGGGGAGCAGTTAGGCATCAATTAGGCTGGTAGGGGAGTGGTTAGGGGGTGATCAGGCTGGCAGGCAGAAGCGGTTAGGGGCAATCAGGAAGGCAGGCAGGCGAGCAGTTGGGAGTCAGCAGTCCTGGATTGTGAGAGGGATGTCCCAGATTGGAGAGGGTGCAGGCTGGGCTGAGGGACACCCCCCCGCCCCGTGCACAAATTTTGTACACCTGGCCTGTAGTACTTAATAATCTCAAACCTATCAAACTAATTTTATTTCATCATTTAATATTTTATTTTTAATATTTTATTTCATTTTTCTTTGAAATAAAACAGAACAAAGGGTAAATAATATGCAATTTTTACTCTCAAACTTGTAACATATAGAAGCCATATGCAAAAACATAATTTCTGTCTTCTATATTTTGTTTAATTTGCCTCATACTATTGCCTCACAATTTCCTTATGAAATTACACTGTATATGTAATTGCTTATGTGTCTATTAACTGTGTTACCATATTTTTTCCCCTCTCAAGGACTTACTGTTGGTGCTATAATAATTGCTATTATAATTCTAACCAAAATTTTCGGGAACTATGGAAGATCAGGGTAAGCAGAAATTCTGATGACTTAAAACATTTGCTTTTAGTTTCTTTCTGGGAAAACTTGATATTTTATCATGAATAGATAATTTTCCTCCCTTAATTGTCTTTTTAGACATGCTATCTCTTTATTCCTTTGTCTATAATGACTACCTTGCATAAACAGACTTTGTGTCTTTTTTTAAAATTTCTCAATATATTTAAAAACATTAACAACATTTCAAAGGAAAATGATTTGAAAGCCAAAGTCTCACTTTGCAGTCTATTAACCAATTTGCCTTTCCCTTAGTACAATTTATGGTAGCATACTAGCATGTGTGTTGCACAAAACCAAAGAAATCTAGGGGCGGGGGGGAAGCCAACCTCTAACACAGTATTAAATCGCCTGCAATTGGGCCTGTCTTCGAGTTGCATTTATTGGTGCGTGCCAGTCTAGCCAAAGATGACAGGCTCTGGCATCTGACTGACTGGTTCCATCCTGTGTCTACTGTTCATGTGCCATGTCAGCGTAAGCAACTTGACCTCTCTGTGCCTCAGCTTTCTCATCTGTAAAATGGGGGAAACAGAGAACCTACCTGATGGGATTGTAGTAAGGACCAAATGAGTTTCCACTTGGAAAGAAGTTAGAACGTCACTCGGCATATAGGAGGCCTTCGGATGGTAAAATAGTAACACGTGGGGGGGGAACAGTCTGATCTGAAACATCTGACCTGCCTTGAACGTTCATATAGTAAGTACATTGTCATGGTTGGCTCTGGCATTTTCTGCAGACAGAGAATTACTTAAATTGACCCTCTTCTGGTCCTCTGGGCAGAGGAAACAGCATGTGCAAAGGCCTGTCTGAGAAACAGGATTTTTATCTCATTAATCCTTACAAACACGCATGATACCTTAAAAACATAAAAACAAATAAATTGACCCTCTTCTGTTATCTTGTAGATTTTATTGTTCAGAAAACTAATTATGGAGTTCATATAAACTCTTGAGTCATTTCTGTACTTCCCTAATGCCTCTATTTTCATTCACTAATTAAGAACAATTATATTTATGCTGTTACTAAATTGCCTGTCTTAATTCTTTGACAGATGTGAGCTATCTACTTTTTGCCCCATTTAACACTTTTCTTTCTCCTTAAATTAACAAATATTGCTAAGTAGTATAGTTAAGCCTATTATAAGCTAAAGTAAAAGTATGAATGTTCTTTAAATCACTAAATGGTTCAGTATTTTAGCCAAACATTAGACCATTAGGTCCTGGATTTTTAAAATAGGTTTTCCTGTACATAAATTAGTCTTGAGGCTATAATACTAAATGTAGTAAAATATAACTTTTTCTTCAAAATTTTCAGGAACTTTTAAGAATGGGCTTTAAAGCTCAGCCAAAAACAAGTCTAAGTCATTAAAATGAGTTGATACAGATGCCCCAGCAAACGCTCTGGAAAAAAAGTAAACCAGCCACCTTGTGCTCTGCCTTGCACTTGTTCCATCTCCAGCGTTATCGGTTTACCTCCCAAAGCCAGTGCTGTGGGACTCCGCCGACGAGATAGGTGGAAAGTGGTGAGCGTACAGGTTGCTCTAGCTCTTAGCTGTCATCAGTTTCTTTACTTTGGCAAAGTAATTGCCATGATATTTTTGATAGGATGAAAAGTGTTGAACCATAGAAGAAGGGACTATTTGTTTCCCTAATTCCTCTATTTCCAAATAAGAGGAAATTCAGGCAAAAACCCCTAAGAAAGAATTTGCCTTTATTTTTTTTATGTTCCCTTTAATAACACTCCACTTGCCTTAATTGAGAAGTAAAAGCTGTTGAGAGTAAGAGCTAACTTTATTCATTCCCGGTTATTCTCCTAATTCATATCACTTTTAACACTTTCGTATCAATGTAATTAAAAATTTTATCTTAATGAGGACAGGGCGAAGAGTTCATGAGTCTGAAGGTGATAGTGTACTTCACCTGATGATCCTGTGTTTGCCATGAAAAGATTTACTTCTTTTAGAAGTGTTGGGTTTGTACGGTACCTTTGAGCTCATAAAGAGGATGTGGTTGTAAGCAACTGCTGGTACTACTTCTTGATTCAGGTTAGAATTATATAATTCAATTAGTTTTTCCCTCTCTACTATTCAGCTCTTATTACCTCCATGAGAACAGCAAAGCACTCAATGTTATGTTTCATAATTTAACAGAGACTGATGATGCCTCAGAAGTATGACCTGGTAAATGACAAAAGGTATATAGTTCTATAAAATCGCATTTCTTGCAAAATGTCCATCAATACTGTTGGCTCAGGGTTTGTCCGGTACTAATCAAAGATAATAGAGGTGTCAACCTCTATTATTGTCAGACCTCTTTCTCTTTTTTTCAATGATTGACTCGCATTGAATCTCTCATTAGTATGACATGTCATCAGTTCTTAACACTTCAGCAATATGCTCATCCTCTCATTCTGTGCTTTGCACTCAGTTTATTGTAATGATTCGATGACATAAATGACATAAATATTTTGGGGGGGAAATATATGCAATGACATAAATATTTTGGGGGGGAAACAAAAGGTTGATACATTAGGGCTACAAATAAGAATGCCTTTATTCTAACTATTTGCATCATGAGATGATGAGCTTATATTGTATTTGTTTCTCTTTTTTGCTTGGTGGCTTTCAGAGTTTCCAGTGTTTAGGAAATATTAAAATTTGGTGTACAGTATATTTTATAAGTCCTGTTTATGGATCTTATAAGATAGCTCTTTTATGTTGTCACGGGAAATTGTTACACAAAAATAACTTCATGTTAACGTATCTGTGAAACTTTCTAGGTGTCTTCTTCTTGGACAAAACTTTCCTCTATTTCACGTGTAGTAGTCAAGGGGTTCTCATTGACTTTTAATCTGAAAGTATCTTAATTGATTCTACCTCAACCACTTAATCTCAAAAACTATTTTAGTTGGTGTTGGCCATAGTTACTATACTCTAGCTCCACAGTGGCTGAGGTTGTCTATACTGTATAACTTACTAATTTTCCATTGTTTGACACCCCAAATTCTTCATTGTTTATCATATCATAAATTAACATTTCATGTTTATCACCAATAAGTAAAATTACTTTGATTTTAACTTTTTATTTTTAACTTTCAGGAAACACATTTGACAGTTTTGCTTATGATGCTGGTAGCCACTGGCTACCTGACGTAGCCAAAGAAGAGGTAAGAAGAAAGTGCATACAAGTACACAGAATATCCTGGTTTTTGTAAGTTTCTGGAAGCACGGACACAATACATGCAGTAGTGCTCTTCATCTTGCACGTTATCAGTGTCTTTAAGGTGCGCAAGAATGTCAATAAAGCGAGAAGAAACTAATCTGTCCTGGAATCGCATTCTCAACGTTTCTAAGCCTCTTGAAAATAGAACAACTCATAAGACTGAGAGTGATTATGTGTCTAAAAGTGTAGATATTTGTGAGCATGAAGAAAAGGAAATAAGTTATTTTTTTCCCATTAGATTTGTAACGTTATTTTTACTTACAAAAAAAATAAAAATTAAAAACATTAACTGGATATTGAAAACAAATGAAAAAAACATTGCCCCGTCTCTTCTGAGGAAAATTGCCAAAGAGAGATGAACCACATTATAAAATAACCCTTCTTGACTCTCAGGCATTTTTATCTTTCCTTATTCCACTCAAATGAGCTTGAATGGGTTGGCAAATGTTTTAAATGAAAAACATGTTAATCACTCAGAGTGTCAAGTTTCTTGGATTAGTTGGTGGGAAAGGAGAAGTATAGAAGGAAGAAATAATTATTTCTTTCCCGTATAAGTACAGGTAATTAACAAAAATTTAGCTCCTTTTAAGATGGATCAGTGACAATTTTAATTTTATTCTTAGGACAGTCTTTTTTTTTTTTTTTTTTGTAAAAGGATCCTGTGAAAGGGT